>NC_080022.1:135795500-136098530 GCF_030020395.1 Manis pentadactyla
GACAGGAAGTAGGCATCGTAATGGTTGTGGCTGGGATACAGGGGAGGAAGGAGGGGAAACGGGAGACATTAGGAAGTAGGAGATTGATGAGCCCACTTAGATGACTCGGTAGTGAATGAAAGGGTAGAATGGGCAGTCCTGTAGAGGAGGAGGACAGGTGCCCTACAGTTATGACAAGCCTGAGGGAGGAGATTTTGGGGTATAAGGAGGGACGTTATGGGCCTGGAGCGGGGCTTTCAGTACAGTGCGAGAGTTGGAAGAAGAAATGGGTCTTACTTGGCCCAAAGGCCCCTGTGGGGAGCAGCTGAGCAGCTTGTAGCTTCAGGTAAAGCAGGTCGAGGTGGAAAGCTGGTGAAAGAATGATGCTTGCATTGCTGCAACTGAAGCTCTGACCCAGGGGGGCTTGAAGCTCTCGAAGGGATGAATTCTGAGCTGAGAACATCCACTCTGAAAGAGGAAGAGTCAGCTTCATATCCATGTCCCCACCCCCAAGCTTAGGTCTCTTCAGGATCCCAGACCTCTAGTGCATGTGATGAGAAAGGGAAGGTTACTCACCTGCTGCCTGTGGGAAGGACACGTTGTACTCGACAGCCATGTAGTTCAGGTAGACAGTGCTCTGTGGTGGCTCCTGGGGAGGTGACCAGGAAGGCTCAGGGCAGCAGGAGAGAGTAACATCCGTGTGCAGAGTAAGGAGCAAAATGAGGGATGGATCAGGGATCAGGCACTTGGAGGGTGGGTGAGTGAGGGTTGAGGGGGAAGTACCTGCTTGAATCCCAAGCTGAGCTGCCCGAAGGGGAATAAGAGGAGCACGCGGGGATGGGCACCCTCACAGCCCCCGTGGGCCTTGGTTTTGTTGGGGTTTAGTACAGAGATGCCCCAGGCCTGCAGAAGTTAAAGATGAGAGGGGTCACGAGACTACCCATGATTCCATTCCCTGCATCCACCCCCCCCCCCCCCCCCCCCGTTTGTTTCCTCTACTCTTCCTTCCTCCCTCAGGGCCATAGCAGGCCTCGCCCACTTCCCGTCATGTCCTCCACCGTCTTCTGGCTTTACCTTCCCTCCACCCTCGGTTGGGTACAGAACTCGAATCTGAATCTGGGCTTGGAGCCGGATGCAGGGCTGGGAACCGTTAGTCCACGTGTAGTCTCCTATAGCCCCCTTAGAGCCTGGGCTAGGGCTTGGGGAGGGTGGAGATGGTCCTGGGTGGGGAGAAGTGGTGGTGAGGCCTGCGCTGGTGGTGGTGCTGTTGGTTGTTGGATGAACTGTGGCATTCCTGTGACTGGTGGTAGCAGGATTCTGAGTGGCTGTTGTGGGCTCATGGCTTGTGGTGGCTGTGGCGGTGCTGTGGCTCTTGCTAGTTCTGTGGCTGGTTGTTCCAGGGCTTGTTGTACTTTCTGCAGCTGTAGGTGTCACCGTGAAAGATGGCAGCAGGGTGGCCGATTTTTTATGAGGACAATCATTCCCAGTCCCTTGGGCTTACAGAGGAAAGGCCAGTTAGCAATCCATGGGCAGGCTCCCTCCCACCTCACCTGTCCTTTCTCCTTACCTGCCAGTAGCCCCAGCAAGGCCACTGGGAAAAGCACAGCCAGCCGCATGACAGGACAGCCTCACTCGGGAGTCCAGCTCGCTCAATAACCTCTACACTCTTTTGGAAAGGAGGAAATAAGTCTTAACTTCCTGTAACACCCCCACCCTGACTCAGGCACCTCAGCCCCTGACACGAACCTCTTAGTCATTAAATCAGGACACTTGGCCCCAGTGTAAATGGGAGCTGTCAGAGCCATTAATGTTGCGTGGCTACAATGTTTGGACATGATCCTTGGGGGCACGTCTACTTCAGCAACATGCTCAACAGTTGTGATTACAGAATCAGTCAACAGCCCCCTCCCTCACTGGTCTCAAAAAACTACTAAGTTCTATTTCCACACCCTTTCCCCTTTTATCACTTCCTCTTGGATGAGACATGTGAGATACTTATTATGCTGCAGCCTGCCCAACCCCTTCAGGTCACATGTCATGTGACCATCCCTGGCCAACTAGTGGTTAGCAAAAACTCAGCACAAAAAGTAAACACTAGCTGAAGCAGGGAAGGCGAGAAGTACCAAATAGTGGTGGAAGAGAAGAAATGATAAGCCCAAACAGGCAGTTTCCAAGTCATTTTATTCAGAATTTTGTGTTTTGTTTCCTGAATCAATAAATACTATACAAAACAATGTAAAAATGGCTACCATTTTTTCTCCCCTGCTCCCCCCACCTGGGAACAATCCCCTGGGCCACGTAACTGAGGGGTTCTCCCTCCAGATTTGGTCCAGCAAATGAGGTTGAGTGACAGCCTCTTGAGAATCATTTTCAGAGGATTCCAGCTGGGGTGGGGAGAGCCTCTGGGACTTGGAGGTTGACTAGGTTAGGGAAACGGATTAGTGTTTTGGGGAGAAGAGACGGCGCCAGGGGCAACAGCCTACCCCAAAGAAAAGGGTGTCTAAAATGTTCACGGTTCCTTCTTTTTGCCTCAAAAAGTGACATTTATTCAAAGAAAAAAAAAAATGACAAGATGTCCATCCCTTGGCTCCCTTCCCTCCCCCCTCCTGCTGTTCCTCCTCAGCCCCCCCCACAAGGATTGAATCCTGGCTGGGGCTAGGTAGCAGGACCACCCCTCTTAGATGAGGTCAGCAACATTGAGGGGCATCTCCTCAATGGAGGTGTTGTAGAAGGTCTCAATGTCTCGAAGAGTTCTCTTATCTTCTTCTGTCACCATGTTAATAGCCACACCCTTACGGCCAAATCGACCACCACGACCGATTCTACAAAACAACATCTTAGGCTAAGTGAGGATAAGGTAAGTGAGGAAATCAGAGGCTTCAGCCGAGGGATGGTTGGATGAATATTCCAAATGTGCACTTACCTGTGGATATAGTTTTCCCTGTTGGTGGGAAGGTCATAATTGATGACTAAAGAAACCTGCTGCACATCAATGCCTCTGGCCTATGTCAAGAAAGATGACAACTTCAGCATGTCAGTGAGAACAATCTATCCAAAAAGGAATCAAGTATACATGTAGGCAGCCAAGAGAAGCAAAGGAAACAAACATCCCCTTCTCCCACAAAATCTGTGGCATGCCAGATTTTATTCCAAGTTGCTACTTTCCTGAAGAAGGCACTAGCCCGCCCCTTGGAGAGGGAATCACCTTGGGTTCTCCCGTTTTCCTACCCAGTCTTCATTCCCCTTTGCTTACCAGCAGGTCGGTGGTAATCAACACTCGGCTAGAGCCTGAGCGGAACTCCCTCATGATTACATCTCGTTCCTTTTGGTCCATATCACCATGCTAGAACAGCAAACAGGAGAGTGTAACAGGTTGGAACATTACTTCTCAGAGAACTGGCTGTTTAAGTGGGGCACTGACATAACATGTTGGTTTCAAAGGTGAGAAAACACACCATGGCAGAAACAGTGAAGTCTCGGGCGTGCATCTTCTCAGTGAGCCAATCAACCTTCCTTCGAGTGTTGATGAAGATGACTGCCTGAGTGATGGTCAGGGTTTCATACAAGTCACACAGTGTGTCCAGCTTCCACTCCTGGGGGTGGGGGTGGGAGGGACAATCAGTCAGGGGCTATACCCAACAACTTGCCAGCAGGCCCGCCTCCTGCACTGGGCCCCACCTCTCGTTCCACATTGATGTAGAACTGGCGGATACCCTCCAAGGTCAACTCTTCCTTCTTGACAAGAATCCGAATGGGGTCCCTCATGAACTTTTTGGTCACTTCAAGCACATCGGAAGGCATTGTAGCTGACAGCAAAACCACCTAATGGTGAAAAAAAGAACATTCTCATTGAGGATACTCCATGATGCCTGCCACCTTCCCCAATACCAAGGGAAACTGAAGTCAGTGCATAAAAAGGCTTGAGACTCCAGAATTCTTCATGGTTCCTCTGGCACCTCCTATTACTCCTATTATCCCAACCACACCGCAATCTATAAAGGAATCATCTGTAATCTATACAAGCAAGTCTCTGTCAACGTGTTTCTCACCTGGGTATTACTGTTGAGCTTTTGGAATATGTCGTAGATCTGGTCCTTGAATCCACGGCTTAACATTTCATCAGCTTCATCCAGTACGAACATCTTGATGTACTTGGGAGCTACAAGCAAAGAAAAAATAAAAACAGCAATTAGGGAAATATGAAATATACTTCCCCAATAAAGAAAATGAAAAGGGACAGGTGTTCTGCTCTCAGAAGAGAGGGACTGATCCTTTGCCCAGAACCCCCTGCCAGGCCAAACAGCCCTGGGAAGTAGAACACTACCTGAGCTGAAACCACAGGGAAGCCAGGCTCAGATGACACGCATGGGTTCATCACAGAGCAACTCTTTCAGAAGATAAAACTAGCATTATTAGGAGTGAGACTGGGACAGAGTTGAAAGACTGGGAAAAGCATACAGAAAAGAGAAATGCTATAGGACTAGAAAAATCAAAGTACTCACACAGGTATCTCCGGTTAAGCATATCAAACACACGACCTGGGGTACCCACGATGATATGGGGAGCTTCCATCTGCAGCTTCTGTACCTCAGCACGCACGTTGGTACCCCCAATGCAAGCGTGGCAGGAGGCACCCATGTAGTCTCCTAATGCCATGACTACCTTCTGTATCTGAACCCAGAAGACAGACAAGTGCTCAAACATTAACTGCAACTTTATCAGGCCCCATCTTAAGTACTCATGTTTCTACTCTTTCCAACAATTCTGATAAATACTATTAACTCATTTTTAAGGTGGGAAAAATCCAAATTAAGCCATTCAATTAAGATCACACTGTCAGCTAATGACAGTCTCAAGATCTGAATTCGGCCTGACTCCTAAGTATATACATTGTTTCACAGTAACTGCCCACTGAAATAATATGGCTTACTTCTACAACTTTCCAGAAGTCTACTGTGACCCATTTATTTAATTTCACAACAACCAGTTTTATGAATGGAATTACATATACCCATGTCTTATTGCACTCCTGCCACAAAACCAATGCTAGCTGTTACGTTCTGAACTTGGAAGGTTGGATCATTAGGATTTTATATGCTCCAGGCTTGAAAAAGCTCTGGCCACCAACCTAGGCATCAAGCTAAGATGAACAAGGATTGTGTCTTTACTTTATCTCTGACTGATATATCAAGACCAACACCAGCCATCCGGTGTCTCCTCGCCCACTGCCAGGGGGTTTGTTCATAAAGAGCCTCCAAACCTGCACAACCAGCTAGGCTCCACCCATCAGCCTTCCCATTTGACTCAGGAAATGGGTGGAGGAAGTGATGCTTACTTATTGTGTTTGGGTTGGGAAAAGGCTTATAATTAACCTAACAAGTCTTGAGAGATGTAGAAGCGATCAATTGGTTTCTTTAGATCACCTGCATTCTCCTACTCCACTCACCCCAGTACTTCTAAGGTGGTGATAGTGAGCTTATCACTTTTTTAGATTATGTGCTAATCATTTCTAAATAAATCCTTCAGGAAAGGAGAAAGCAGGTACACTCTTACCTGCTGAGCCAATTCTCTAGTGGGTGCCAGGACCAAGGCCTGGGTAGCCTTTAGATCCAATTCAATCTGTTGCAGAATCGATATGGCAAAAGTGGCTGTTTTTCCAGTCCCAGATTGGGCTTGAGCAATCACATCATAACCTTAACAGACAATCAAGAGAAAAATTCAGTATGCTAGAGAGCATACACCTTGGTATCATGGGACACTTAGGGCCCTGCTTAACAAGGTTAGTAAGCAACCAACAGAACTATATGCCACCCATGAAGTGCTTCAGACTTTACCTCATCACAACATACTACCCAAAGGGGAACACCTGGGAAGCCAGGTCAGGTCATTAACTCATTTACTACTATACAAAGATGGAACAGAAATACAGCTGCAAATAGCAAGTGTAGGAGACTAAAATACTACTACATCTTAATTAAAACAGCAATCCATGTGTCCAGGGCATGAACCAGGCACAGGCACAGACCAACAGCCAAGCTGGGATGAACAAGGAGTTGCTTTATCCCTGGCTGATACAAGACAAGCACCACCAACCAGGTGCCACTCTACCCAGGTCAGGGACATTACAGAACTTGCTCTGGGTAGAAGTCTTACCCTTGATACAAGGAAGAATGGCTCGCTGCTGTATGGCAGAGGGCTTCTCAAAACCATAGGCATAGATGCCACGGAGGAGGGACTCTGAGAGGTTCATGTCATCAAAGCTGTCCACAATCTCATTCCAGTTACTCTGTAGGATGCAAATAAATTCGAAGTAGTAGAAAAGGTGGACAGACATGCTCTAACAGTGGAGCAAGAGGACCTTGTGCCCACACCAGAGCTTCAGAGCTCACCACCTCTCCCCTCCAGGGAAGCCAGCAAGCTCTACATGGTCTGGGAAATGACTTATGGAGCTAGGCCACTTGTTAACTGTGAGGCAGGAAACTGTAGAAGGGAGAACAGGGCTCAAATGGAATGACATCTTATACATACTCTCAGGGATATACAGTATTTTTAACACGTATTAAATATGAAGTCTGGGTTCTTGTCTGCGTCAGAACGCTAAGGGTACACTGGTAGTGGCACCGCTTCTCCCATAACAGTGATTGTAGGGGTGCAATCTCACCTCGATGACGCCTTCGGGTTCCATTCCATCGGGGCCATTGTCTCTGGATCTGTTGGTTTAAAGTATGAGCATGCCAACTGAGGCACGCTAGAAATCCTGACAACCGGGCTCTTCCTACCAGTAACCAGCCTTGCACTTATTTCATCAGTGTTCACTCCCTGACCCAACCCCCGCCAGTTCCCAGAAGGCAACGTAGTTACTTTACAACTGGGTCAGGCCTTTGCCCCATTCCGGGAGCGGTTCAGGTCCGACAGTCGTCGCCCCCGACATGACGGAGTAACCATTATCTAAAACCCGGAGGCTGGCAGGACCGCGCCGCGCTTAAGGAAGTTAGAGATGGTGCTTGCCGCTAGGCCCATATTTCGGGCCTGGCCGCTCCAAGCCCAAAAGCGTGGACCTCCCATCGAGGCCCCAGCACACCGGAAGTTCCGCCCTTCGCCTGCCAGATCCGAGAATAGGACAGCCCCTTCCCCCCACGTCATTCAGCCCGCGCCCTCCCCCACTCCCTCTAGCCCATCTCCCCCCTCGCGGTGCCCGGATGTGGGAGGCCGCGGGCGGTGGCCTCGCGCACAATGAGCCCCAGCCGAGCTAGCGAAGGGGGAGATTGCACAACACTCAGAAGCGAAGCGGATTGGGGGAGGGTAATACCTCGGGCCGCCATGTGCTCGCTCCCTCGACCACCCGGCGGCATCTCCCCCCCATGGAACAATCCACATCCCGCCCGCCCCCGTCGCGAAATGGCGTCGCCCTCCCATACCTCAGGCCGCTCACCCCCGAAGGAAAGTGGACCTGCCCATCCGCAGTTTGCCAATTGCCCGGCTTGTGCGGCAAAATGGACCCGCCCGCCCGGCGCCGGGTGGGCTCCTGGTGCCTCACGCGGCCGCTCCTCGGGATTAGACTCAGTCCTGGCCGTCAAGAAAACCAGCACACTAAACGGCCGGTTTCTTCTCCCCCGACCCATATCTCAACGCGACGACGAGACTGGATCCGAGGACTCAGGGACCTCTGCCTTTGGCGAGTGGTACCACCAGAATCCTCCGGAATCCCGAGCGCGCGCTAGCCCTCCCTCCGGCAGTGAGACAACCGGACCTGCCGGCTCTGGGCCACGCACAGTTGCGACCGCCTCTGCCTTTCTTTCCCACGCTAGGTCGCGACCTCGTCTCGCCACGCAGCGCCGGGGCTTCGCGCACCGCACTGTGTCGAGTCGAGGTCCAACGAGCCTCACATACTAGGCCACGAAAGCCGGGTTGTCCTTGCTCTCTGCCTAGGCCCGAGTGGTAGCGTCGGCCGTGATCTGCCCCCTCACTCCCCTAGGACGGACCCTCCCGGTTTGGTTTCCCCACAACCCTGGAGTGCCTAGAGCGGGGGACTTCAGTTTCCCCCGACAGGGCCCTCGGAAGAGAGCAGCTGAGTATGTAGCCACCACCTTTTGAAAAAGCGTTTCTTACCGAGAATCCTGACTCGCAGACATGATCCTTAGAAACTAGGGTGGAGTGCCCGCCCATCGACAACTTATAAAGCGCTCGACCCCGCCCCAGCCATCACATTGGCTTGGCCACCTCGGCTCCGCCCACCGTCGTTCAGCGACTCAGCGTGACGTCATCCCGTAATCGCTCTGGCACGTGGTCTCCATTGGGTAACTCTAACGTCTATGGAGGTCAAGACCCGCCCCTCCGCCTCATTGGCTAAGGGGCCCGCCTTTCTCGCCGGTACGGAAGTGACATAAGGGAGTCAGGCCTCGAGGCCTGGCAGCCATCTTGGGGCCCAGCGCCCCTACACGTGCGGAGGCGAGCTTGCCTTGAGTCACGTGGCCTCGTAGGCCCTATCACGCGAGGGGGGCGAGGTTTCAGCCTCCTGGGACTTCCGGGCTCCCGGGATGACCACCTACCCTTACCTCAGCTCCAGCTCTCCATTAGACCCCTATTTTATTTTCTCTCTACTACAGCGGCGATCGGACACTGCCCCGTCAGGTTCCAAGTATACCAGGGATGGTGGAATCTGACTGGAGGGCTGCCCTGGCCAGAGGGAGGAGGAATGATGGATCAACCGGCATCTGGGCTTAAGAGCACTTGCGGTTGCTGTCGGGAATGCTGGCCGGCTCTTAGGTGTCCTGTACCCCAAATTTAGCACTCTTTTTGAGGCTTGCCTACTTTCTCTCCTTACAGCCCTGCCTCTTCAGGATAGGGAGTTCTTTTGGGTAATGAAGAGGTGTTGGCACCATCTGAGCCAGGGATGAAAAGTTGGCCCCTGAGGTCTCAAGACCCATCCATAAAAAGTAACAGTACTGGCTGGAGCAGAGCCTGAGATAGAGCATATCCACTAATTTTAGGTCCCTTAAGGAAGACCACGACTATGTATCTCCAAAGGATCCTTTATTGACCAGAACAGGACCGTGGCATTTATATATATATATATAAAAAAAAGTTTGAAGATTTGGCAGGCAGTAATCCCTTTGCCCGCCCACCACCCCAGCACAGATTTTCCTCCCACCCCCCAACCTGCACATGGAAGGGAGCTAACTGCCCCCACCCAGGCCATAAGGCCATACTCCCCTGCAGTCAGAGGGTAAAAGGCGGCTTTTCCATGGCCACCCCCTGAACATTAGAAGTCAACAGGTATTTTCTCAAAAGAAAAAAAATACAGAAATCAAAACATTTAAATATGAAAAACCAAAGGGAACTGGGTGGGGTGAGGCAACAGAGAAAAGAAACTGGGAGTTTCTTGGGAAGGAAGGTCTCTGTGTCCCCATGCCCATTAAGAATGGACTTGAGGCCTAGGATACAAGGCTCACACAGTGAGTTTGCAGTGACACAGCTCCTTGTAGATCTGCCGACGAAGTTTGGGCATGTCCTGCTGGGTGAAGCTGAACGGCTGAGACAGGGCCAGGTGCTTGCAGTACTGGGTGTTAACAAAGCAGGCCATGAGAACCACCTACTAGGCATCCCCATTAAGTCAGGACCTGTGCTACACATTTCCTATGAGACATCTCACTGGATCTTTCAGAGAACATCCCCATATCACAAAAAAAGGGAGCTAAGGTCCCACAGCCTGGGGGGTCAAAAAAAAGTCTGACATTAAAGCCAGTGTTCTTACTTGGTGTATGAAATACCTAGTGTTAAGACAGAGAAAACAGTTTGGCAGACAACTATGTCAGAACCAGAGACCCGGTGTGGAATGGGAATGTCAGGAGACCAGTGAAATCAGGGTTTCTGCATTCTAACACATGGTTACTCCTGGCTCCACAACTGGCTGTGAGCCAAATGAGGGAGGCAGAAGAGCCCTCCTTAACCCTTTAACCCAACTGACAATCTGCTTACCTGTAACACAAAGGCACCGCAGTCACTGTCATTATTCTGCCTGGCCACATTCTAGAGAATAAAAAGAAGGTAGGCCCTGGAGACTCCTGGGAGTGCAGCTTCACTTCTGCCTCTTACTTCTATCCCCAGAACCACCCTGCACACCTCTCCCTCTAGAGACTTACCATTTTGAAGTAACCTTTCCAGCCCTGGTGGAAATCCAGCCGGTCTTTCTTCACTGCTTCTGCCTGTAGATACTTAGCAATATGCTGTGTAGATGAAGAAAATGAAGGAGAAAGTGATGCCCTACATTTCACAAAATGAGTCACAGGCACCAAGCCCATACTGCTCCTCAGAGACCCCAAAGCTGCCCTTCTGCCTGGAATGTCTTGCCCATGGGTCTCCTCCCACATTCTGCCCATCCTTCCCCTTCCCTCTCAAACCTTAGGGCAGCGGCGGTTCAGGGTACGCTGCGAATCAAAATAGGTGATGGTGCGTCGCCTCACATCCACAGAAATGAGGGACCAATGCACTTCCAGGTGGATGGGGATTAACAGGAGCTCCTTATTGAAGATGTCCACCTAAGGAGGCAGTGCCGGAGGTCAGAGAAGACAGCACAGACCTGCCTACTGCCTTGAGGATTCTGAAGAGGAATGGAGGGGCAGGCCAGGAACCAAGCAGGAGAACAGAGGACCCAGCCCTGGACTGTGAGGCAATGCTCAGCAACTGGATGTCTAGATTCTTAGGGTAATGAAGGTAGGACAGAGGTGGTGGTGTAGAATATACACTCGAGAGCCCAGGATGGACCAGGTACTTTTCACACATTAAAGGTACAAGTGCTTAGTAGCTAAGAACCCAGACTTAGGATTCTGGAGCAAGACTGCCAGATTTCAAATCTGACTCTGCCATTTGCTAGCTGATGACCACGGGCAAGCTATTCAGTAATTCTATATGCCTCAGTTCCCTTATCTATGAGATAGTGAAAATAACAGAACCTCATCTACTTGTTCATAGTATTAAACTAGTTAATATCCATAATACACTAAGAACAATACATGGCACTTGTAAATGCTCAATCACTTAACACAACAATCCTATGAGTAAGTTCTCCTGTTCAGCCTAAAAATGAGGAAACTGGCTTGGAAGAGTAATCTGTCCCAGGTCACAGAAGTAAGAAATAGCAGAGGTAGGATTTAAACACAGGTATATAGGAGGCAAAGTTCTTTCACTTCTACTGGAAACAAACCTGTCAGGTCTCTGAGGGTGTAAGCTCTTGAACCTAGGGACAGAAATTACAAAACGCTGGAGCCAGTGGTCCTACCTCACTATGTAAATATTCTGGCCTTTGAATTGGAGGGTAGGGAAACTCAGTGGAGGGAAAAAAAAATTATTTTTCCCTCACCAAACCTACTCCATCCCACCCCCACTTTCTCCAGTAACTTGGGCTAAAAACTTAGGCATCATCCTTGGTCTAATCTTTTCTTCATTTTCTGTGTCCAACCTGACAGTCCTACTCGCTCCATACACCAAACTTATCCTGGATAAAGCTACTTCTACTTCTGCCTTTACCACTCTGGTCCAAGGTTCTCACCCAGACTTCAGTGCTATTCTCCTACCTAGTCTTGCGTGCTTCTACTCTGCTCCTCTTTCAATCTTATCACTGAAACAGGAGTTTAAAATGAGGCATTTCCCAGCCTACTTAAAACTCTTCGATGAAAACAAACAAAAAAACACAAAACTCTTCAATGACTTCTCAGTCATTGAGTAAGATCTACCCTCCTTAGCCTACCCTCCAGGCCTTACTTACATGATCTACTCTCTGACCATATTTTCTATCATTCTCCCTTTGCTCACTGCTTCAAACACATAGGACACCCTCCACATGGGCCCTCTGTTCCTCAAACGTTCTTTCATGCTGTGTCCCATGAACTTGTTCCCTTTGTCTGCTACACTCTTCCCCCAGATCCGCACAGGGCTGGCTCCTCATCATTCAAGTCTCAGCCTCCCCAGACTACCCAATCTAAAGTACCCACTTCCCAGGCTACTATATTACTCTTTAATTTGTTCACAGCACTTATCATTAGCTGAAGTTGGACTTATTTATTACCACCCCATAGAAGAAGTCATCTTTATTTGATACTGAATCCTTAGTGCCCAGAACAGTACCTGACACACAGGAAACATTTAATAAATATTTGGAAGACTGAATAAGCAGGATTGGGGAAAGAGCTCATAGAAAACAGAACTCTAATTCTTTACAGGCAAGGTGTTACCCAAGTAGATGTGAATTCATTACTCACGTTTTTGGTCCACCTTTTCACTCCATCATAACCCTTGGTACGGAGTTTATCATAGAAGAAACTGTTGAAGAAATGCACCTGTGCCAATGAGACAAAAGAGCTGGATGGAAGTACAAGACCTTAGGCCATCCTGCTAAGTGTCCTCTCCCCAGTCCACTCCATCTCATTATAGCTCTAAAGACCGGTTTCAACAACCTCCACTCCAATTCACTGAGAACAAAAAACAAATTGATTTTAACCTTATAGCTTCCCATCCCAATTTGTGGGGTTAACCATACGGGGAAAACACTTAAGACTAGAGGGAAAGAACAGAATTCATTAAGTTCAGGACCAAGATTATAGATTTGAATTTAACCTTCTAGAATACCTGCTACCACCTCTCCCCAGACACAAAGATCCTGTTTATATAAGATGGAAGAGATGAAAGCAACTGAAAAAGCTGTGTAGGACTGCTGAAGTTCTTCTGGGGACTGAAGGTCAGGCCTACCTTTTCAGGGACCGTGTCCATGACCAGGTCTCCATACATGTTCATCACCTGGGGAGAAGATGGGAGACAACTTTCCATGGAGGGTGCAGCATGGGTACAGGGCTCCCCCATGCAGAGGGCCCCAGACACCCTGCTCCCAGAATTCCCTCTTGGGCCTGTTGGGCCACTCCTCCTCACCTGGTCATTCAGCCAATTCTGTCCATACAAGGTCCCCAAGTCGTCCATGGTCAGCACATGCCGCTTATAGGCCACGCGGAAGCCCCTCACCATGGCATTGCCTGGCATCCGCTGATATGACTGGATCAGCTGCAGCACCAGGCCCTTCCTGAGTAGGCCAAGGGTGGAGTCACACAAGAGATGAGGGGGCTGAGGCACACAGAAGTACTTTCTACTGCCTGGAATAAGAATCTAAACTAACCCTTCTTTTTTTTTGGCCATGTGTCCTTCTGAGGACCTGCTAAAGGCCCACTTCCCAGAAACAGGTACATGAATACTCAGGAATATACAGTATTTCAGGGTCCCAGGTAGAGACCCTCCCAGTTGGCTTACAAGGGCTTGGCCCCTCGCCTACAGAGTCCTCCCCTTCACTTTTAGCTTCCTCCTCCTCCCCAAGTACATCCCTATTGGAGAAAAGGTAGCAGCATTCTCTCCCCATCCTCCAGGTCCCAGCTCTCTTCTGAAGGGCCTTTCTTTCATCATGCCTCACCTGGAAGGCGTAGAGAACTCCTGCTGAAAAATGTCCTCCAATTTCTCTACTACCTCATCCGTGCTGAGGGGGATGAGGCTGCCGTATGTTTGAAGGAATTCATCTAAGATACCTGAGTGGAGGAAGAAAGAGGTGTAGAGTGAGGTCTCCAGACTCTGAACTAGGAGTCAGCGGAAAGAGACTAAGTCTTCTAGGATTTCTTACTCTGCACACAGGTCACATGCTCCTCCCTCAGGGGGCTATGCTGGCCAGCTTTCTCCCCAGGCCGCTCTGCCTCGTCTGCAGTGCCCAATTCTGAGCCCTGAAAAAGTTCCTGGGCCACATGGTCCCCGATGCTGCACACATTGCTGATGAGGATGCTGGCATCAGGGGGTGCCAGACTTCGCTCCCCTTCTGGCCCAGGTGGTCCCCCAAAGCCATTGGGCAGAGTGCTGGAGAGAAGGCCTGAGGGCAGGGAAGAAAGAATGGGGATGAAAAATTGGCTCAGATCAAAAGAAAATGGGAAGATTAAATGATGCACACAAATTTCAATGCCAAAGAAGAAAAAACTGAAACAGAATCTACCAATATAAACTCTAAGGAATGGAAACCCTAAAGCATGAGAAGAGAATGTCCAAGAGATTATAAAGCAATAGAAAAAGTCACTACTCATAGACAAAGAGGAAAGCAAGAAAAGACTAAGATTCAGAGAGAGGTAAACTTCATTGTCACCACTATATGCCCAGCACTGAGCATACTATCCAGCATGTAGTAAAGGCTTGAAAAATACGTGAATAACTATGTAAAGACAGAGAAAGCCTGAAATTTAGTTGGGGTTCTCCAAAAGAGGAATATTCTGAGTGAGAATGTGTCACACACCTTACTGGTGATGTACTCCATTTCTCAGATCCTAGCCCACCACTATGAGAACAGTGTACACCCTCTGGAGATGTACACACAGGGCCCCTTAATGTTGAGGCCTACTGAACACAGATTTCAAGTGGACAAGACTGTCAGACTTTTCGAAACCATGTCTTCCTTTCTCATTTATGCACAGCACCTACCTTAAGGATTCTATATCCCAGCTTTTGACTCTCTCTCCAGCCTTAGCTCCTGTTCAAAATGGGACTTAAGATATTTCATAGCTATTCTGGATCCCCTCACTCTGCATCCTACCTTCCTTAGGTTCAGTTCTCACTACATCGAGAGGCTCCTTCCCACCCCTTGCTCCACCCCATTCCCACCTTACCAGAGTCAGGGTCCAGAGGAGATTTTGGAGTCCACCTTAATCCATCTTCCTCCATAGGGGGCCCAGAAGGCATTGGTGGAGATCCTCTCACCCCATCCTCAGCCATGAGAGCACCTAACAGACCCAGCCGGGGTGGAGGTGGCCCCCGGGTGGAGTCAAAACGACAGCAGGGGGATGGGACCTGTGATGTCGCACCCACTTCCTGGGGTGAAAGATGGTTCTTGGGGTGTGTGAGGCTCCGCCGCCGGCCTCGGTGGCGCCCCCAAAGCTTCCAGTGGAATGTCAGCGAGGTGCTTTTTGAGTAAAGCAGCATCTGGAAGGCTCTCATAGCTCTGCGGCGGCGCTGTGAGCAGGTTTTTCGATGAGTAGGGCGGGGAGGGTGAGGTCGCTGGGAGGCTCCCAGCTGACCCCATCTGGGGGGCAGCCTCCAAGCTGCCACTTCCTCTTCCTCATCTTCATCTTCATCCTCCTCTTCTTCTTCCTCCTCTTCACTAGCTGAGGCATCAAAAGAGGGCCGAGGGACAGGAAGGCGTCTGGCTGGCACTGTGGTCCCTGACCCAGGATCTGGCCCAAACCCTCCACCTGATTTGAGTCGGGGCTTGGGGGGTGGGGGCCAACGAAGACGCTCCTGCCTGGGGCTTGAGTAAGCTGGGGCTACTCCAGGTCCAGGAGGCTCAGGCCCCCAAGACCCAGTTCCTTGTATAGTCTCTTTCATCTTCCAGTAGCCTGTAAAACAAACGTTAGTGTCAGAATCCAAACATCCTGTATCCCAGACCTTGCTTGTCTTCCACAGAATGCCTCCTCTGGAATCTGGTACAAATAAATTAAAGAAAAAGGAAAAAACGCAAACTCCTAACTTCCGATCTTCCCAGTCAACACACTCCACAAGGGGCCCTTTAGAATCTGCCACATCCTTTCTCTCACGACCAGGTAAGAGAGACCAGCTAAGCAACAGTCCTGGGGGATCTTGTCAGATCCCCAGGTTAAACAGAATTTGCAGGTTCTTCTTCTCTATTTTAATACCAACAGGGGTGGTTCTAATTGAGAGCCTAATAAAGGAAATAAAATGGCTCAGCAGGTGAATCCCGAAATGCTGAGATACCTGAGGAGAACACAACTTCCACAGGAAACCGTGGCCTAGAGTGGGGACAGAGTTCTCTACCACCTGGAATGAAAGGGATGAGTGTGGGCATGCTCAGCTCGTCTCACGAGGGTATGGGGATGCCAGGGCTATGGTTCGGGTAGTAGAGTCTAATGAAAAAGGTAAGATTTTAAGGAACACTTACATAGAACTGAATCGGTGCTTAGGCAGCCGAATCAAGGCGCAGGGTCAGAACTGAGCCGCGCTAGTCAGGCTGGCCCAGCCCCGTCTCCTGCTCAGTCCCCGGGGACCAGAACGCGTCCCAGAACCGGTATGGTCCTACAGGCTCGCAAGGCTCGGCGCGCAAGGGCCTTAAAAAGCCCCTTCGAGGGCTTCCTTGGGCCCCAGTTAAGTCCAGGAATGGGAGAGGCCGCGGCCGGGCTGGGGGGAGGGGAGGGGGCGTCTTCACCGGGAGCGGGGAAGCCGGGCGGACGGGCCTGAGGGCGGGCGTCTCAGGCCTCAGGCCTCCCGGCTCATCTTTCTGGCGACGGCGGCGGTCCCGCCACTCCTGCTGTCTTTGGGCGCAGTCGTCTCAGTTTAGAATTCCAACGCTTCTGGGCCTCGCGCAGCGCCGCCGAGCCACCCCGCCGCGGCCGCCTCTTGCTCTGCTTCAGCCTTCACCTCCACCACCTACCCCTCCTCCTCCTCCTACTTTCCCTCCCGCGAGCCCCAGGCCCACCGGCGATGGCGGCGCAGAATTAGTGCGTCACACCCGGCGAACAGCGCCGGCGCGGCCACCACGCGCCTAGTTTCGCCTACTCAAGAATGTAGACTCCACGGGTCTGCTCCGCCCCCGAGCCTCGCGCAGGGCTGCGCTTGCGCATATCCGCGGACACGAGCCACGCAGCCTTTTGCGCCTGCGTATCCCAAGCCACTTCACGCCCGCCGCGCAGCCCTTCTCTGAGCTGGCGGGCCTGAGCACCCAGGCCCCGAAGTCAGAGCCCGGTGAGGCGCACCAGAGACCCCCGGGGCGGGGGAGATCCCGGTACAGGAACGCACCTGAGGCAAGGCAGTGGGGGAAATGAATCTGAGGTATCATTTATTCTATTTTATTTAATTTAAGCAGGGCTCGAGCAGAAAGAAGAGCTCAGAGGAATGAGGCAAGACCAACATCGGTGAACGATTCATCCAAGGCTCCCCGGCGACCCGTCCCAGCTCAGAGGGGCTTGGCAGGCCTTGCCTTGCCAGGAGACTGGAGAGCATTAAAGGCGTTGAGATCCGAGGAAATTTAATGTGGCTGCAAAAGGGATGGTTGTCGTCGGGCACTCCCTGCAGATGGGCGCATAATAAATACACTTCTGGAGACAGTGACGGAAACTGGGGCCAACAAATGGAGAGAGGAAAGTGAGATGAGGCTTCTTGTGGGTTGAAGGGGTAGAGGGTCTTTGGAGAGAGGGTCTTTGGAGAGAGACGTGATGTAGGGCACACGGGGTTTCTTAAGTGGGGGTAGACTTTGTTGACTTCTGCCCACAGGCAGGATGATTCTCTCAAACTGCCGCTAGATGGTGGTGCTGTTCTGGAAGCATTCCAGTGGGACCCAAAGTAGGTCTAGACTATGCCTGGCATTCTCTTCGGTTCCCTCCCCATCAAGAATTCGGGGCGGGATTGGGGATAAAAGCAAGGTATTCTACCTCTTTAATATCATGAAATCAAAGTCTAGGGGTTTAGGGTGGAAAGGAAAAAGGGAGGAACGGAGAATCGTGAGCTGTCAAACTGAGGGTTCCAGTCAAAACTTAGAAGAGGCCTCTGTTCCTGCCCCACTCCCTGTCCTTTGCCTAGCCAGCTCTTGGCTGTCTCCAGTACGTACCCACCCTGTTCTTCCAAGCTCAGAACCACCTTTTATAGCACAATCACAGTTTCACAAACCCCAGGAAGGTTCCATGTGGAGAGAGGCTAAGTTTTGCCCTTGCCCGGGGGATTATGACACTCAGAATATCCCCTTGGTGTAAGTGGAAGACACCTGAAAAAAGGGAGAAAATGAATACTCAGTTAAGCACAACCATGTAGATTCTCTGATGTTTCACCCTCCCCTCTCCAACTCAACCTTTTTTCTGCTTCCTGGAAGGACCTAAGTATTCTGTCCTTCACGCATCCCCTACACCCAGGCTTCCAGCTTGCAATCCCCTGTCATAGCTTCCCCGTAATCCCCCAAATTACAGATGTCCTGGTCTTCTCACATCCACCCTCCAGTGCTGCCAAGGCTCTCACCTGCACTGTAGCAGCTATTGTAGGCCCAGTCTGGGTTGGAAGGCATACTTCGTATACATCGGAATAGAGTCTCTTGTCTTCCCTGGCCCTCCCGAGACACCACTTGACCCATGGTGAAAGTCACATCATTAAACAGGACCTGGAGGGAAGGGAGGAGAGGCTGAGGAAAACAGGGTGACATGGCTTCTGGGAGGCCTTCAGAGTCCTGCTAAGGGAGCTAAGAAATGAAGAAGGGTCTTCTAAGTTGTATGAGCAGAGGGGTAGGAAACCCTCAGTACTGGGGCATCCAGGCTCTTGGAGAACAGGCCTCCAAGCCCCCATGTGAGTCTCTATATTTGGGGTTACCTGGCTGTACAGCAGATAAACTCCAGCATCCCAGACTCGAACAACATATCCTTGGGCCTCCAGGCCTCTCCCGCGCCTAAGAGCTGGTTGCCACATCACCTCTGTCACATCAGAGTCCTCTGGAGGTGAGGAGTGTGCCAGTCAGGATTTCCATGCCCTCTCAGGTACTTCTCACCTCTGAGATTCTCTTGGGCCCAGGTGCCAGCCCCAAAGTTCCCAGATCTTGCCCTCCTCAAAAAGCCATTATTTAAAATAGTGCTCACCTTTGGAAGTGATGTTAATGGGAACAAGGTGCAGAACTGAGTGCCTCTCTGAGGAGAGAAGGAGGAAGTCTCAGCAGTGCCCATCTATCCCAGTAACCCTGTTGTTAGCCCTCCACCCTCATCCTGGCTCCAGCTAACAGTCTCCGAATCCCTGGCTATGTGATCACCTCCCACCCCTGCTGCCGAATCCCGAGGCCTCACTCCTCTGTTTATGGGTGAGCAATGCTCTCCTTCTCCGGGGTCTCTCCCCATTCTCCCAGGCTTCCAGGGCATCAGGGCTCTGCTTATGGAAAGAGGGGCAGGGTTAGGCTAAGATGCAAGGGTCCCAGACAGCCTTTGTCCCCAGTCCTGCTTCCCCTGTCCACTCCTCCACCCTGGAATGCCTTGCATCTTTCATGCACCACTCCCCAGCGACCTGAGTCTTGGCGCTGGCTGTCCTCCAGGATCTGTTAGGTACAAGAAGCACTAATCTTTAACAATTCCCTTTCCTGGAATGGCTGCTCCCTTGACCTCCAAACCTGGGACCCTCTCTTGCCCTGACTCGAAATTTTGCAGACCAGGAGCCTGGGACCAAGAGGCCCAGACGAGGCCCTGCCACCATTCTTCTCTTGCAGGTACCCTTTTCCCCTCACTCACCTGCTCCCGGAGGTGCAGCCATGGATACTCTTCCCCCTTCTCAGAGGGCCCTCCAGTTCTCTGCAGCCAGGTCACCTCTCTCCTTAGAGTTTGCAGCTCTGTTTGTTGGGTCAGCAGAGCCATGGCACAAGCCACAGCCCCCAGAGCTGCCCCCCAACTCAACCAGAGGGCAACTGAGAGTGCCGGTTCTCGAACTGGGCCCCCCATGTCTCCCGGGGGCCCTTTGGGAGCTAGCAAGGAAGAAGACGAGGCTGGCATGAGCCAGGAACCCTGCCAACAGCTGTGGCCTCAGGAATGGGGTGGCAAGGAGGTGGCAGGGAGGGTGGGGGTGCAGGCAGTGCTGCAGAAGGGAAGACGGGCGTTACGCAAGGGAGAAATAAAAAGGAACTTCAGAATAAAAAGGAGGGAGGAGGAAAGCAAGCTAGGGGCACTGTTGGTGCTCCTGGCACCCTGCTGTGGGGCCAGTGTTGTCTTGAGACCCTCCCCCCCAACTCCAGCCTCAGGAGAATTTGTTGTCAGTCTCTCTAGGAAGGACAGGGCTGCCAGTGACACCCAGGAGGAGCGGCCAGAGCACAGGAACCCTTGGGCGGCCCCAGAAGTGGGGGAGGGAAGGTTAGCTGGCTGTGGGCATGGTGCCAGGAGCAGGGATGAAGGGACAACCAGGCAGTGTTGAGGGTCAAGAGGTGAGGGTGTAAGACCCTCTCAATGAGGCACAGGAGAGATCTCTGGGCAGGTTTGCTAGGAGTGACTGAAGGTGGGAAAGGAGGGGAGGGGCTCAGTGGGAAGGAGAACCATGGTGGGGGAAGCAAGAAACTGGCTGAGCTCTGGGGTTAAGGCCAGGCCGGGTGTGTTGGAATAAGGCCGGCACTGCTCCTTATGCTGAACTTGGCAAGCTGGACTTCCTGTTTCCCGAGAAACACTCTTACATAAGGCTCTGGACAAAGACAGAAAGAGAAGCCCCAAGCACCCTACCACTGTATGATTCTGCCCCTGGACCCAGGGGCCCAGGCTACCATGTTCCTGGGCTCCAGCATCCTGCTTTCTGAGCCTGAGCCCCCTCCAGGCCTGCTCCCACCCCACATCCCAGCCAAGGCTTGTGCCAGCACCTGCTGAATGTCCTGAGGCTGCCAAGAGGAAGGGCCCCTGCTCTTCCCAGCCAGGGATTCCCCGCAGGAGGAAGCCCGCCTCCTAGGTAAATGAGGCTGCTTCTGCTGGACCTTGGGCAGAGGATTGATTTTTTTTCCTGGCAGTTTGCCTTTCCATTCTCTATTCATGCCTCAGGGGTTAGAGCCATATGGGTCCCCACTTCTAAGCCTGTGTGTCACCCTGGAATTCCAGGTGCCCTGCACCCCACTCCCCAATGCCCAAACCCGCTTGCCATGGCCCTCAGCTACCCTGAGCATGTTCCCTAAGCCCCAATAAAGAGAGAGACCATGACTTATTCTCTTTAATATCCACTTATCAACATTTTGTCACAATAATAATAAAAATAATATCTGTTTTTAAAATCCACAGGGAAAATGCAGCCCGCCCTCAACTTTCCATCCCCTCCCGTCATTGCTCCCACTTCCGGCACTTAGCCTGCAGGCAGGGCCTTTAAAAAAAAAAAATCCACAGGGAATCAGGAGCGGAGCTTGCCTGTCCTCTTAGCCGTCACATTCGGGAACTCCCAGCCTAGACCCAGCCTCTCTTAGTACCTGAAGAGGGGTACTGGGGACCCATCCTCACCCAGAGTACAGTAAACAGTGTCCTGGGGGCTGTGGCCAGGGGAGTCAGGAGATAAATGGGGCGTCGAAAAATCGGGTTTGGGTGCTAGTGAGGTGGAGAGTCAGAGGTAGGGGGAGTTGTCAGGAGAATGGGGATATTTATGTGGCATAGAAAACACGTGCACAAGCCCTGGCAGCCTACAGAGGGAGGGGTGGGTCTGGGGGGGAGGAGCAGCCTAGGGTGAGGCTGAGGAGACCCGGGTGCTGGAGAGCTGTCTGGGCAGCCCCGGCCTGGGAAATCCACCAAGACCAGGGCCCCTCAGTGAACCTGGAAGAGTCCGAAGTAGGTGAGGAAAGGGGCAGCTTTGAGGTGGGCCCAGGGGAGGGTGCGGATCCGCAGGGAGGACCCTGGCCGCAGGGGCAGCAGCCCAGACACCTGGCAGAGACGGAGCTGGGGCCCGAGGGAACTCGCTGCCGTGGCTGAGAACTCTTCCAGGCAGCGAAGGGCCAGGGTGTCATCCACCAGCAAGTCCAACTTCAGGTAGACAGCCTTCCCCTCATCGAAGTGCACCTGAGGGGAGGGTGGGGGTGAGGACAGGGTGAGAGGTGGGGAAGTTGGGGAGAGGGTGGGCAAAGTCCAGGCTTCTGCTTACCCGGACTCAATTTTAAATTTTCTTAAGAGACTCAGGTATCCTATCCAGCCCAAATCCCAAACTCCCCCTCCCACATTTACCTTGCCCCCCACCCACTAAACGAAACCCGTCTCTCTAAGTTCCTGCTTTACCTGTGGAGCCAGGTGGGGCTTACCTGACAATACAGGTAGTAGAGCCCAGCCCGGGTGACTATAAATTCCCCGCTGTGGCGGTCATAGCGCAGTGGGCTGGAGCTGTTGATTTTGGCCTCCTCCCAGCCACTCACCGTCCCGTCCACACCTGAATGTGGATGTTCAGAGATAGGGGAAAGTCCCTTTACAGGACTTTCTCACACTCCCCATGGGTCTACTGAGTTCATAAACCTTTGGGACCGGCCTTACCCAGAAGATATACAGACAGGCCAGGGCAAGGAGGAGCCATGGCCTACAGAGCTCAGGGTGCAATAGGAAGTTACGTGAAGAAACCCAATGCATATGACCAGAACAATACAGGGCAACTTGTCACCAGTCACATCTGCCAAAAAGAGCAGGACTGGAGAAGCATGGGAGCTTTTTATATTTTGTGTATTATTTGCATCTTTACTTTGAGAATATATGCATACAGTACTTAAATCATACAATAGATTATTAAAATTGAAAATAATAAAGTGGTACTCAATGTTCATCAACTGATGAATGGAAAGATAAGGAACATGGTGGTATATCCATACAATGGGATATTATTCAGCCATGAAAAGAAATGCTACAATGTGGATGAACATTGAAAACATGCTTAGTGAAAGAAGCCAGTCACAGAGGACCACACACTGTGTGATTTCTATGAAATGTCCAGTAAACGTATAGTGAGATGGAAGTAGATGAGTGGTTGCTTAGAGCTGGGAGAAGTGGGGGAAATAGGGGCAATGGCTAAAGGGTACAGAATTTCTGAGGTGATGAAAATGTTCTAAAATTACTGTAGTGATGGCTGCACAACTGGGGGATATACTAAAAACCACTGAATTGTACACTTTAAATGGGTGAATTGTATGTTATGTGCAGTGTATCTCAATGAAGCTGTTACCAAAACATAAATACGTCTAGGGCTAGGGTAATTGCAAATTGCAAAGAAGATGATAAAATGACAATAAACATAAATATAATAAAACAATAAAATGACAGAGCAGAACCTCGAGTGGTTTCCCAGGTCCTGCACAGATCAGCACTGTCCTCTCCCATCTAATCTGACATCCGTCCAACTCACCAGACTCCAGCCGCCCTGGTCTTTCTGTCCCTGCCACACAGCATGCTGGTTGTCCCACAACTTTTCACTGCTCTTTCCTACTCCCAGAACTCTCTCCCCAGCCTGGCACCTTCTGTCAGTGATGTCTCAACACAGAGACCCTCCTGGCCTACCCAGTTTCAAACAGCCAGTCCCCTCCCTGCCTCCGTTAATCTCTTCAGTATGCAACCTGTGTCTTTCAGAGCAGTCACCAACGTGGGAAATTGTCTGCTTTATTGATGTATGTGATAATTTGGGGTCTGACTCCCCAAAGAGGGCAGGGACAATGGTCTTATCCACCACTGTATCCTGGCACCTGGGTCTGGGCCTGCTCTGAGTGGGCACCTGGCAAACACCAGTGGGAAGACAGCGGGAAAGAGGCAAACGTGGCCTGCATTCTCTCTTCGGACTCACAGACCACTCTCCTGGGCCTCACTGGCTGCATCTCAGCAGCCTCGCAGCTGCCTTCCCCAGTCTCTCATCCTCTGCCAACCCAAGGGCTCTGTCCTTGCTACTTTCTCAAGGAAAACAAACTGTTTTCTGGGCATTTTTATTCCCACATATAGGTTACCTCAGCCTTTACCCCACAGACTCCATCTGAATCTCCAGGCCTGCGAGTTCCTGCTCCTCCGCACCCTGCTCACAGCTTCCATCGGAATAGCCCCAGGGCACCTCAACTCATCCTGACCAAAATGAAGCATGGGCCTCCATCCTAAACTTGCTTTCCTGTCTTCATTCCACACTTAGCACATATTTTCCTACAGCCAGGCACCCGAGACTCCCTCTCCTTCACCAACTTTATTTCCCAATCACCAGTTCCCATTGATTCTGCCACCTAAATAGCTTGGTCCTGAGACCTCCAGTCTGGCCTTTGCCACTTCTCCTGGGACCCTTCTTTGCCTCCTTCCTTGTTGGACTCCCTATTTCCAATCTTGCCTGCTCCGGTTTATTCCCTACTGATAGCCACAGAGTGATGTTTCTAACATGCACAAGTGAGCCTGCCTCTCCCTGCTTTGACCTCACACTAAGAGCCAGATAGATTCCCTTTGTGGCCTGGCTCCCATATTTTCTCCAGCCTCATGCCCCACCCTGTCCTCTAGCACTTTGTCCTTCAGCCACACCGAGCTTCTTACCATTCCCCAGCCTCATTACATCTTAGTAAACTAAGGGCTTTTGCATGAGTGATTCCTTCTACCTGGAACATCCTTGACCCCTTGTCCATCTCACACTCCTGCTTCAACTCCCACACCTTCTTGGGGAAGGAGTCCCTGACTCTGTTGTAAAATTGTCTTCCTCTATGCCACATGTATGTCTGGCTACTTGCATTATTGTTCTTTTCTTAGCATACTGTAATTTATAATTTATATGCTTGTCTCCTCTTCTAGAAAGAATGCCTTGAAAATAGGTCTGGGTATTATTCACTGTGGGCACCTAGCCTGATGTGTAGTACATGTGTGTTGAGCCAATGAATGAATGAATGTCTGGGTAACTTGTAGAATAAGTGGTCCATACAGAGGAAGGAAGGATGGCCTGGGGCCTGAAAAGTAGGGGCAGAGAAAGAGGGAGGGCATTCCTGGCTCCAGAACCAGCTTGAGCAAACTGCCTGGAGTCCCATGCCTGGGTCACAGAGAAAGTCCATGTCTGGAAGCAGAGAGAACCAAGCACAGAGAACTTTCCTGAGCTGGCTTATGGGCTTCCAAGGTGAAGGCAGGAAGGCTGTGCCTAAGGTCATGGTGCGCCCAGGACCATGGTGTCAATCAGTTGCACAATCACAGACCTCAAATGGACATTCCTTACTGCCTGGCAATTCTCTTACTTTCCCCACTATAAGCTTACTTTTGCACTCACCAAGACAAGGATTTTGTACTATCTCTCCTCAGACCTCTGCCCCTATCTCCTTCATTCTGCAGAGGACCTAATAGTCATCAGCAAGGGCTCCCTTACGTAATGTTCTCCATTGACCCTCTTATAATGGAATGCTCTGCCTCTCTCTTATCTGGAGCCCATCCCCTCCCACCTTCTTGGACGGTGCCCTGCAGGTTCTTCTGACCCTCACCAGCAATCACCTCTCACACAGACCATGTCTAGTACACAGTACACTCTAGCTGGGTTCAAATCCTGGCTCCCCCACTCAGTATTGTCATAACTTCTGACAAGTTAAGTAACCTCCATCTGTGAAACAGAGATGATCAGAGTATCTTCCTTTTAGAACTGTTGCAAGGATTAGATGAGATTAAACACCCAACAACTGTTTAGCTAAGATTCATGTGGTATTGCTTATTGCTAAAAGGACTGAACTTTTCTTTGATCCACATCCCCCTTCACCTACTAGCCCATTTCTCTGCTTCTGTCCCAGAGAAACTTCTGGAAAAGGTTGTCACTGTCTCCAGTTCCTTTATCCCATTTTTTCTAGCCCAATCCAAGCTAGCTTCCATCTGACCACACCACTGAAACTGCCCTTGTCAAGGTCATCAGTTGACTTTTAACATTACCAAACCCAGTGGTCATTTCTCTGATCTCATCTCACATGACCTCTCAGCTGCATTCACCACAGACAGCCACTCCCTCCTTCGTGAAGCCTTCTTCTCTTAGGTTCCAGGACCCTCCCTGGGTTTCTTCCCTTCTCTCTGGTTGCTTCTCACTCTCTGATGGATCTTCTTCCTCTGCTCCACCTCTAGACATCCACGAACCTCCAGGCTTTGCTCTTGGGGCCCTTCTTTCTCCTGGTGTCTCATTCAATCCTATAGATTTAAATACCATCCCTATGGCCATGACCCTGACTTTATGTGTCCTGACCTAGCCTGAGATAGTCTGCAGTGTCCAGCCATCTATTTGTGGAACTCACTTGTTTATTATTATTTGCCACTTATTTACCGTTAGATCTCAAAGTTAAATTTTTACACACCTCCCAACCTATTTCTTCCCTGCTTAACCCCATCTTAGTAAGTGGTGTCACTATTCCCAAACCTGCCCAAGTTAAAAATCTAGAAGTCATTTCGACCATCCAATGCACAATCAAGTGCTCTCTTCAAAGGCTGAATCCATCTAATTATGTCCATGTCGGCTGCCAGCCACCTAGACCAAGCCACCCTCATGTCTTGTCTCTTGGCTTATCACATGCAAGGACATTCCAGGAGAGGAAACAGTAGGTTCAAAGTCCAGAAGAGTCACATTGGTTGGAAAGGATGTCAGCCCCAAAAATATGGAGACTACATAAGAGTATGCAGGGGAAAGAGGCAGGAAGCAACGCAGAGAAGCAATGGGATCATGAAAGAGGTTTGTGGGACTTTGCTTGTTAACACAGGTGGGACAAAGCAGAGGGGAGGGGAGACTGTGGAATGGAGACAGCGCTAGAGACTGGGTTTGAGGTTCTGAGGTCCTGGTGCTCAGTGGGAGGTAGGAGAGGGATGGAAAAGAACTGTAGAAACCAGAAACATTTTGAGAGAACTGATCAGAGCATGAAGACTCGTGGAATATGGAGGGGAAAGAAAGAATGAAGGATGCTTCTTGGAGCAGAGTGAGGGCTGAAGGGGAAGCGGAGCTGGTGATTTGGTGCCCCAGGGTTCTGGGAGCAGAGGAGGAACTGCCTGGAGTCCTATGCCTGAATCACAGAGAAAGTCCATGTCTTGGAGCAGAGAGAACCAAGCCCTGAGAAATTTCCTGAACTGGCTTAGAGGCTTCCAAGGCTGAAGGCAGAGAGCAGGGCGGGAAGTGAAAGTTTGGAGAGCCCCCTTCCAGGAGACAGTGCTGTGGGGGTCCAGGGAGGGCTCAGATGTGGGGATGGGGGTCTCACCCGCCTGTGCTCCATCCTGTCCCAGCCGTGGGTGAACTGCAAGACACAGGAAAGGGTTGGTAAGGCCTGCCTTGCCCCCTGCCACCCCTCCTCCCTGGGCATGGCTCACCCATCACCCACCTTCATAGTGGGCTGCAATCACTCTGCGAGCCCGTGTTTTCCGTCCTTTAGGTGCTGAGAATCAAGGAAAAACAGATGGGCAAAGCAGCCCAGCCCCCAACCATCAGGGTGGCCAGAAGCCACTCCCTCAGAACCATTCCCCTTTCAGAACCTAAGCATCCTTATTCTTGCCCAGACTCCTGGCCTCAGCACCTCAGACCTTATCTTCCTCCATAAGCAGAGTGACTATATAATTTATCATCCAAACTGGGAGGCTTCTGAGAGCAACAGCGGTGCTATTAATAACCACACTAAGATAGCAGTGGTAAGCCAGGACAGTCTCATGCAACCCTGGTGTCTGGTCACATGGTCATCCCATGCTTAAGTCTTTTTGCTTACTGAGTCTCAGGCCTCTGACTCCCCCACCTTGTCTCCATTAGGACCCCAGGAGTTCTCCCAACTCCTAGCCATCCCTCTTTCATATTTGGGGTAAGGTCTGAATTAGAAGCAGGTCCATGTGATGGAAGGAATTTCAGAGATAGGGTCAAAATTCAAGGTTTGAGTTTCGACAGGTTATCTACATGACTCTGAGCCCCCCCTTTACTCTCTGTGCCTCAGTTTCTCCATCCATAAGTGAGGATAAGGTTTTTTTGTTCTGCTCACTCCTATGGGGCTGTTATGATGAACAAAAGCAATAATGAGTTCAGAAGTCACCAGAGACCAGCCACTATTATTATTCCTGAATTGGGATTAAGGGGTGCTCACCATTTCTGCGAGCCCGAACTAGTCGTTTCAGGAAAGGCACCACGGGATCTTGGCTTTCCTCGGTCTGTGGATTCAGTTCCTAGGGGAATTAAGGGCAGGGCTAAACCAGGGTCTTGTCAGGGACTCCCAGAGGCATCACAGACCGACAGGGGGCCCATCAGGAGAGGCACCACCAGCAACTGACACAGAAGCCTTAGGGAGGGACCAAGCCCCCCAGGCAAGAGTGGCTGGGGCCCCGGGAGGCAAGGTTCCAGGGTCAGGCCCCAGCCCCCACACCCTGCTGAGCCCAGCCACCCCCCAGAACCAGCACAGACCCCGCACACAGCTGGCACACGGCACGCACGCCCACAACCTGCACGCACAGCCAGCATCCCTCTTCCACCTCAGTCTCCCATGCCCACACTCCCACTTCGCCAGCAGCCAATGAACACTTTGTGCTCAGGTGACACAAACCCGGCGCAAAGCCCTTACACACACAGTTGTTAACCTATTTCTTTCTTACCCACGCACAGCTAGTGCACACACAGCTGGCCCAGCCAAGGCACACCCTGCACCCTCCGCTCGCACACTCCTCCCATGCCCAGCAGCCTGCAGACAGCACCCACACCCACTCACCAACAGGTCTTGGTCCTCCTCTGCCACCAGCTCCCCCTGGGAAGGCTCCTGCTGGGAAGGAGGCAGCGTCACCCTGTCCTCCTCCACCTGACATGTCACCCTCCACCCTCAGCCCACCCGGCCCCATCAGCTGCTCCGCAGGATCCGCTCCCCATCTGCCCAGGGAGGGGTGTGCAGCAGGGCCTCACCTGGGCGGACAGCGATGCCCCGCTCCCCAGGCTGACCACGGCCAGCAGGAGGCCGAGGCAGGCCAGCGCCAGGCCCAGGCCCAGCACTAGCGGGGCCAGCAGGGCGGTGCCCGGCTCCCCCCGGCGCCCCCTCCGCCTCTGGCTCCGACGGGCGGCCATGGGGGCGGGGGGCTGTGCCTGCCTCACCGCCCCCCCATCCCGGGACCCAAGGGATCGGGGGAGGGGGAGCGGGCGGGCGGATCGGCCTGGGGAGAGGGAGGGGCAAGGGAAACGCGGCGGGAGGGGGGGATGAGGACAGGAAGCCGGACACTGTTTGTGTGATTAAACTCGGGGCCGGCACCGCGCTGTGCACGGAGCGGGGTGCGCGCCTCGCCCATTTCGGAGCACCGAGCGACCCTGGACGGACAGGCACACTGCAACTGAGCGTGTAAAAGTCGGGGCGATGTTTGTGTGAATGTGCAGCCGGCCTAGATGGGGTGTGCAGCCGATACTCTCCATGCGGAGGGCCGGAGAGGGGAGCGAAAGCAGAAATGAGCAGAAACTCCACCCCGTCCAGTGCGCGGGTGGTGAAGCTGCGCTACCCATGGAATACAGACCCTACAGGTCTCGTCCTGCCCAAGCCGGGCTCCTAATTTAGGGCGCCAGACCAAGGTGACGGGACAGTGCATGGCTGGTCAACATGATTGGAGCCAAGACACATTTGGCGCTTTGGGGTTTTATTAGCTGCCCCTAAAGACGACACTTTCCTGCCAGTAACTGGAAAAGAGCCTGAGGACATCGTTAACGCGGGTCATGTTTTCACTTCTTTCAGCACATCAATTGATAGTTGATTTTACACTCCAGCGTCGGGCAGCTAGAGAGAGGAATCTTCGCCAGCCAGTGTCCCAGAGAACCTCCGCCCCCAAGTCAGTGTGTTCCCCAAATGCACTTCTCTGGACAACACAGACCACTTCAGTTAATAATAGGGCTTAAGAGAGTTTAAGAGAGCTGTAAGGGCCCTATAAATAAATTTGGTAAAAGCTGGACCCCTTTTGCCATGAAAACGCTTTTGTAAACAGTAAGAAAAAGTTCATTTACCTGTAATGTTCATTTCTGCACAGTTGCAATAAAAAGTATTAGAAAACAATTCTGTTGCAAGAGTAATAATTAAGGTAAAGCAGTGGTTCTTAATAAGGTAAGTTATGCGGAGAGCCTTCTACTTTACAGCTCTTATTTCTGCCTTCTCCCCCACTACACGCCTCCAGTTGGCCGGTTTCCTTTCTGTTCTGGAACCTGCTGAACTGATTTCCTGCTTCAGGGTCTCAGCATCTGTTACTTCCCTTACTTGGAGCACTCAGACCACCCTCACCTCCAGCTGAAGTCATTGCAGAGAGTTTTTCAGATATCTTTTCTAATCAGGACCCCACTGCCCTCATTCTCTATTCAGGTACCTTTGTTTCTTTTTTAATTATCACAATTTGTAATGAAATACTTGGCTACTATCTCCCCGTCTACATTATAAAATACAAAACATGTTTCCTGCTTTATCTGCATATTGTCTATTTCTAGAGTGTAAACTCTATGAGAACCTTATTCACTACTATGTTTCCAGCACACAGCCAAGTGCTGACTCCCCAATATCACTTAGAACAATCTGCTGATAAGACAAAGCCAAGTTTATTGCTTACCGCTTGACAGTCCGACAATGCCTCACAAGGAAGATGGGCAAGGCCATCATGTTTTTGAGACTTTGAAGTATGGTTTAAGGCAGGGTTTTCCAGTGCTGGTAGAAAAGCAAAGCTGATTAGGTTTGGGTAAGGGTCATGGTAATCACTTAGAGTGAACACAGCAAAGTGAAGATTTTGAGGTAAAGGGTTCACACGGTCTTAGGGTACAAATTGTTAGTTGATGCTTTCTGTTGATGCTTTCAGGAAGATCCTGGAATAAGCAATAAAGTTAACTTGTAACGTTCATCTCCTTGGGTGAAAGTCTCTTGGAATAACAGTTGTGCCAATGAAGACAGTAAGCTATGTGACGTTAATGTAGACGTAAGCTATGTGAGGGTATGTGTTTTCTCGACCTACAGCAATGGCTTGGAAATAATAGATGCTTAATAAACATTTGTTGGTTGATTAAACTGAAAGCTCATATTTGTCTTGTCCTCTGTTTATGCTTGGAGCCTAGTGCAGTGTCTGGCAAACAGCCATATTTATTTCTTAATGACTTGATTATATTCATGTTGACATGAATATTTCTTGAATGACTGAATGGACAAAAGCTTGATTTGGGATTCTAGTGGTTGACATTTAATACAAGGAGGAGGAAAAAGCCCAAGAGACTTTGGTGGAAAGTATGGAAGGAATTCTGATCATTTTCAGGATCTACATAACTTAATGACATTGATTTCAATTTAATTTTACTTCAAGCATGTGATTTTCCCTTTTCCCTTGATACAAGGCTTTCTCTGGCATTATCCTGTGCCTAATAGCCATGGTTACGGTTATTTGAGGGCATAGAAGTGACATGAAGAAAAGAATGATGCAGTGGAAAAGGATTTTGTGACACTCCTGAGCAAGAGTCAAAAACAGAAGAAAAAGTCAAGGAAGGAAGAGTGAGATGCAAACTGGTACCAGAGACTCTTGTCTGAGCCAGGTGAAGAACTAAAGAAAACCTAAAGAGGGTTTGTGTGTAGTTCTCAAAGAACCTGGCTCTTCTCATCCAACCTTCAGTGAGGAAGGTCTTGATTTTGTCAGCTATGGGATCTGTCACTGCCATAAACCCCCTTCCTTCAGGCGACCAGAGAGATTCCCCAACTGCAAAAGCCTGATCCACACAGAGACAATGCTTGGGCTTTTTTGGAGTAGCACAGTTTCCTTCTTCAATTTACCAGCTCTGAGGCCAAGGCCCTTGAAGCAAGAGCTCTGAGACAAACACGCAAGTCCTATGTTTGAGACATAACCCTTATAGTCAGTAAATATTCTTCAGTTTCCACTGAGCTTGATGAATGAGCCATTACCATAAGCCTCTGTCTATCAGGGCTCTGGAGGTGTGGAACAGTTAGACATAAAACAGGATAACTGATTCCGGGCCAGGCATACTCCTTTGTTTCCGATCACAATGAAATAAAAGTGGAGAATCCAAAAAGAAGTAAGAGAGCAAAGATGGAGGAGAGTGTGTTAGCCAAGCCTAGATGTTTAGGCTGCTGAGGAGAGACAATGTCCTCGATCAGCAGGCAAAGGGGAGTGGGAGAGGTGGGACTGAAAAACTGGAAATGAGTGAAAGCCTGCAAGACAGGTCAACAGCATCGGCTGATGATCTGTCTGCCTTTCCTCACTCAGAACGCATTTCCATTAGACATCTTGTCTCCGAAGAAATTGAACTAATTGTCTGAGGGAAGTTAAGGTTTCTCGTAGGCATGTTGTTGGCCCAGAATAAATGTTTCTTATTCTACTATTTGGGGTGACCCACAGTCAAACAGTTGACCATCAACCTCCCCACCCTAACTGAAGCCTTTCAGTTGGTGTATCCTAGCCTGATTGGCAAAGAATTTCTAGGCAGAATTTCCATCCTGAGAAAAACCTAGAGGAAAAGTAGTATAATTTATACAGTGTTATATGGTCACTATGTATATGAGGAGAACCAGCAGCATGATAAACAAGCAAAAAAACTGACACTGGGGAAACAGAGATAATTCAGAGTACAAAGAGAACTACCTGATATACTTAAAGAGATTCAAGAAGACAAGATATCCATAAAAGAAGAATGGGATGTCATATGAAAAAGGAAAAAAATCAAAGAACATTAAATATTTCTCGGTGAGTAAAAATGTGGTTGCAAAAATAAAATGTTAAGTAGAAGGATTAAACTATAGAGTTGAGAAAAAATTGTCCAAAAATATAGAGCAAAAAGATGAAAAAAAACATCAAGGAGAAAATATAAAAAATACAGAGGATCAATCCAGAAGGACCACATGGTTATTAGGAATCTAGAATATGAATCTGAATAAAATGGAAGGAGGGAAAATATCTTAGAAAAAAACTGAAGGCATTCCATTCTGAGAGTATTTATTTATTGTATGCTCAAGATAATGAATGAAAAATTATCCATATCTAGATCGTTCTTCATGAAATTTCAGAATAAAATTTATTTATTTATTTATTTATAAAACATCAAGAATAAAGGGAAGATGCTTAAAGTTTCTAGAGAGAAAAGCAAATTCATCTTCAAAGGAATAAGAATCAAAGTGACTACAGACTTTTCATCAATAACACTGAATCCTAGAAGACTGAATGGAGAAATGCCTGTGCTGTTTTGGGAAAAAGAATTTCTACCTAGAATTCTATACTAGCCAAACTATTCCAATGAGTGAAGGTAGGAAAAAGACATATTCTGACATGCAAGTGTGGCCTGCACACACCCTTACCTAGAAAATAGAGGCTGTATTCCAGAAAATGTGGGAGCAAATCAGGAAAAGACAAAATAATCACGAAATCATGGATCTAACTCAGATCAATGATTGGAGGTACCAAGGATGACAACTATGGAGCAAGCCTGGAACTAATGAGCTCTAATTGGTGGAGGAGGCACAATGGGGCTTGAAGGGAAGAAATGTTATGAATGATAACTTGAAAAAAAATAAAGATATGATACAGGTAAGAGCACAAGAAGACAGAAAAACAGAATCTCTAGGAAAATTCCAACATCAAAGAAGAAATTCTTGATGTAAATGAAAAGCAAGGTATAATATGACATGATTGTATTTATTGATACAACCTCATTGACCTTAATGTTTGAAACATTCTCCTGGATTGTGGGATTGAACACAAGAAGAAAGTGCCATCTTGTTCAGTATTTGGCCTGAGCTTGACCAATAATCATGTGGCCATAGTAATGTAAGTACTGTTCACTGGATTTCAACTTTAAAGTCAAATCCAGAAGACTTGGTGTGGCTGCAGAAAAGATGGTAAATACTCAAAATTTTGACTTTGTAAATGTGAGGCTGAGTAAAAGATTGCATGTGGAAGTGAGGAGAAAAAGAGGAGTTACAAGCTGGGCTCTCTTGCCAGAGATCCCGACGAAAGTAGAACAATAACGGTTTACTTATTTGTTTATTTGTTTGTTTGTTTTTATTTTTTATTTTGGTATCATTAATCTACAATTACATGAAGGACATTATGTTTACTAGGCTCCCCCCTTCACCAAGTCCCCCCCAACATACCCCTTCACAGTCACTGTCCATCAGTGCAGTAAGATGCTGTAAAATCACTACTTGTCTTCTCTGTGTTGCACAGCCCTCCCCATGCCCCCCCACACTATACATACTAATCATAAAGCCCACTTTCTTTTTCCCCGCCCTTATTCCTCCCTTCCCACCCATCCTCCCCAGTCCCTTTCCCTTTGGTAACTATTAGTCCATTCTTGGGTTCGGTGATTCTGCTGCTGTTTTGTTCCTTCCGTTTTTCTTTGTTCTTATACTCCACATATGAGTGAAATCATTTGGTACTTGTCTTTCTCCGCCTGGCTTATTTCGCTGAGCGTAATACCCTCTAGCTCCATCCATGTTGTTGCGAATGGTAGGATCTGTTTTTTCTTATGGCTGAGTAATATTCCATTGTGTATATATACCACATTTTCTTTATCCATTCATCTACTGATGGACATTTAGGTTGCTTCCATATCTTGGCTATTATAAATAGTGCAGCGATAAACATAGGGGTGCATCTGTCTTTTTAAAACTGGAGTGCTGCATTCTTAGGGTAAATTCCTAGAAGTGGAATTCCTGGGTCAAATGGTATCTCTATTTTGAGCATTTTGAGGAACCTCCATACTGCTTTCCACAATGGTTGAACTAGTTTACATTCCCACCAGCAGTGTAGGAGGGTTCCCCTTTCTCCACAACCTTGCCAACATTTGTTGTTTGTCTTTTGGATGGTGGCCATCCTTACTGGTGTGAGGTGATATCTCACTGTGGTTTAATTTGCATTTCTCTGATGACAAGCGATGTGGAGCATCTTTTCATGTGTCTGTTGACCATCTGAATTTCTTCTTTAGAGAACTGTCTATTCAGCTCCTCTGCCCATTTCTTAATTGGATTATTTGCTTTTTGTTTGTTGAGGTGTGTGAGCTCTTTATCTATTTTGGATGTCAACCCTTTATTGGATCTGTCATTTATGAATATATTCTCCCATACTGTAGGATACCTTTTTGTTCTATTCATGGTGTCCTTTGCTGTACAGAAGCTTTTCAGCTTGATATAGTCCCACTTGTTCATTTTTGCTTTTGTTTCCCTTGCTCGCGGAGATATGTTCAAGAAGAGGTCACTCATGTTTATGTCTAAGAGATTTTTGCCTATGTTTTTTCCTAAGAGTTTTATGGTTTCATGACTTACATTCAGGTCTTTGATCCATTTTGAGTTTACTTTTGTGTATAGGGTTAGACAGTGATCCAGTTTCATTCTCTTACATGTAGCTGTCCAGTTTTGCCAGCACCATCTGTTGAAGAGACTGTCATTTCCCCATTGTGTGTCCATGGCTCCTTTATCAAATATTAATTGACCACATATGTTTGGGTTAATGTTTGGAGTCTCTATTCTGTTCCACTGGTCTGTGGGTCTGTTCTTGTGCCAGTACCAAATTGTCTTGATTACTGTGGCTTTGTAGTAGAGCTTGAAGTTGGGGAGTGATATCCCCCCCCACTTTATTCTTCTCAGGATTGCTTTAGCTATTCAGGGTCTTTGGTGTTTCCATATGAATTTTTGAACCATTTGTTCCAGTTCATTGAAGAATGCTGTTGGTAATTTGATAGGGATTGCATCAAATCTGTCCCTTGATAGGGACAGGATGGCCATTTTGACAATATTAATTCTTCCTAGCCAGGAGTATGGGATGAGTTTCCATTTGTTAGTGACCTCTTTAATTTCTCTTAAGAGTGTCTTATAGTTTTCAGGGTATAGGTCTTTCACTTCCTTGGTTAGGTTTATTCCTAGGTATTTTATTCTTTTTGATGCTATTGTGAATGGAATTGTTTTCCTGATTTGTCTTTCTATTAGTTCATTGTTAGAGTATAGGAAAGCCACAGATTTCTGTGTGTTAATTTTGTATCTTGCAACTTTGCTGAATTCCACTATTAGTTCTAGTAGTTTTGGAGTGGAGTCTTTAGGGTTTTTTATGTACAATATCATGTCATCTGCAAATAGTGACAGTTTAACTTCTTCTTTACCAATCTGGATTCCTTGTATTTCTTTGTTTTGTCTAATTGCCGTGGCTAGGACTTCCAGTACTATGTTGAATAACAGTGGGGAGAGTGGGCATCCCTGTCTTGTTCCCGATCTCAGAGGAAAAGCTTTCAGCTTCTCACTGTTCAGTATGATGTGGCTGTGGGTTTATCATATATGGCCTTTATTATGTTGAGGTACTGGCCCTCTATACCCATTCTGTTGAGAGTTTTTATCATGAATGGATGTTGAATTTTGTCAAATGCTTTTTCAGCATCTATGGAGATGATCATGTGGTTTTTGTCCTTCTTTTTGTTGATGTGGTGGATGATGTTGATGGATTTTCAAATCTTATTTGTTTATTTTTTATTATGGTATCATTAATATACCATCACATGAGCAACATTGTGGTTACTAGATTCCCCCCATTATCAAGTCCCCACCACATACCCCATTGCAGTCACTGTCCATCAATGTAATGAGATGCTACACAGTCACTACTTGTCTTCTCTGTGCTACACTGCCTTCCCCCTGCCCCCCTACATTATATGTGCTAATCGTAATACCCCCAATCCCTTTATCCCTCCCTTCCTCCTGACCCCCCCCCCAGTCCCTTTCCCTTTGGTAACCATTGGCCCATTCTTGGGTTCTGTGAGTCTGCTCCTGTTTTGTTCCTTCAGTTTTTGAATAGTGGTTTACTTATAACCAAAATAATTAATATTAAAACAAAAATAATTATATAGTCATCACTGGGAAGAGGAGAAGAGAGTGTGAGTTAAATGCTTCTTGTTTAATACTGCAAAGTCAATATTCACTGAAGTTGACATACAAAGAAATAGAAGTATGAGAATTTTATCTACGATTTTGGTAATAACTTCCAGAAAAAGCAGAAACCGTTAGAAGGGCTTGCCTCTAGGTTGTGGGAGAAGGGTGGGGTGGAACAGGATGGGAAGGGGTGAGGCACGGTTGTTCTCATCTCTGTTCTACCTGATTTGTTATCAAGTGAATGCAGCCTTTTTTTTTTTGGTATCGTTAATCTACAATTACATGAGCAACATTATGTTTACTAGATCCCCCATCATCAAGTCCCCCACACACCCCCCATTACAGTCACTGTCCATCAGCATAGCAAGATGCTATAGAATCACTGCTTGTCTTCTCTGTGTTGTACAGCCCTCCCCATGCCCCCCACCTACATTATGTCTGCTAATAGTAATGACCCATTTTTTCCCCTTATCCCTCCTTTCCCACCCATCCTCCCCAGTCCCTTTCCCTTTGGTAACCGCTAGTCCATTCTTGGGTTCTGTGAGTCTGCTTGAATGCAGCCTTTTAATTTGTAAAAAGGAAAAAAAATAAGTAAAGCAGGAAGGCTTGCTGAGGAGAGAGCAAGTCATTACCAGCTCGGCCATGCCTACCATCACACCTGCTAATGGAAAAAAACAGGACTGGACCCTTGGAGACAGCAGATCATCCTCAGAGCCTTTAGCTTCGGCTTGAAAAACTAATTCAGTACACTTAACCTTTTTGTTCTTGGTTTGCAGCCAAAATTAAAATTAACTTGCATGTTTTTGGACACTGATTGGAAGTGACTTGGGAAATGGTAGGAAAAATACTGAAAGGAAATATGCCAGTATGATTTTTTTCTCTTTTTACGCTTTTCTTCCCAAATTTCCTACCATTATAATGCAGGAAAATAAGGCTTTTTTTTTTTCCAAGAAGCCCAGTTTCATTAACATCACTTAAATGTGAAGAAGGAATTTCCTGTGCTCTGAAAGGGCAGGGACTGTGTGTGCTTTGCTGGCCATCATATTCCCAGAGCCAGTAAGAGTTTGTTGAATGAATATAACCTAACCTCCCAGGCTGACAGTGACCAGTGAATATTTACTAGCGGTAGCAGCCTGCGAGTGGACAGTAACCGCCCCGGTTAGCCCAGGACTGAGGATGTTCCCAGAATGAGGAATTTTCAATGCTAAAGCCAGGACAGTCCAGGCAAACCAGGATGAGCTGGTACCCAGCCAAGGAGGCAACTGGCTATTTGCCAACCTCCCAAGCCTCCACTGCACATACTTTTGGTCAAAATGTGTAAGCTCAAACCTGTGCTCAATTAATAAAACAACTGAATTCCTCCACAGCCTGTCTGTCCCCTCCTCCCCCAGGCTTTCACAACCACCCAGTCACCAGTGATTCTCCCATCCTGTTCTCCACTGGCCCCACTGAATAGCTGCTCCATCAAAGGCCTCCCTTTGACGGAGGCCAGCAGGTCCACCTTGGCCCTCACCCCACTTGTCTGCAGTGCCCCGATGGTTTCCCACTCTCACTGTGAAACCCTTTTCCTTGGCCTCGACTCCTCTGGCTTCCAGTTTCCTTCACTAGTTATTTTTGGAAGATACATGTGCTACCTTTAAATTGGTTCACTCATTATTTCTACCAAACTTAGTATTATAAATGGAGTTTATATAGAAGTCCCATAATTGATCATTGAATTCACTCCAAAGTACTTTAAATTGGGAATGGCTTTACCTTTTTATTTTGAACAATTTAAAACCTACAGAAAAGTTGCTAGTACAATGAACACCCTTGGACCTTTCCCCATATTCACCAGTGGTTCACATTTTTTCCCACATTTGCTTTAACTTTCTCTTCACATATATTCATACATGGATATACTTATTATTATTGAAACATGTGAGAGTAAGTGAAATATCATGACATTTACCCTATATATTTTAGCATCTTCTAAGAACAAGGATTTTCTCTTATCTATAGTGTAACTGTCAAATTCTGGATATTTAGTATTTCTACAATACCATTATCTAGTATGTGTATATATATTATATGTTATATCATCATATGTTATATGTTATATATCATCATGAACTATATACCATATATGGAATAAATGTCCATATATCATTATGGACTATATATCATCATGGAATATATATGCTCAAATTTCCCCAACTGTCCCAATAATGTTCTTCATAGCAATTGTTTCTTCCAACTGAGGATCACTTGTGTTGTTATGTCTTTTTAGGTTCCTTTAGTAAAGAACAGTTCTTTGGCCTTTTTTTGTCTTTTGTGACATTGATATCTTTTGAGTATAGGCCAGCTGTTCTGTTTCACAGAACGTATAAAGGACTCTCTGTTGTGTCTGCTCCACTCTCAGTACTACCTCCTGACAACAGATGTGTGGGTTTTCCACACATCAAGCACTTCAGGGACACCAACTCAATGTCCTACAATTTACTAACTTACGGCACTACTTACCTGGAGACAGTGTCAGATCCCACAGGTTAAGGGCTCAGCCCCACAAGGCTGTCCTCCCCCATCACTTCAGACACCCGCCAAAAGTCCAGGTTGTCACCCGGGCTTCTGACAGACCTCCGCCTCAGGTTCAATTAATTTGCTAGAAAGGCTCACAGAGCTCAAGAAAACATTTTACTTATTAGATCACCAGTTTATTACAACATGATACAACTCTGGAACAGCCAGATGGGAGAGATGCCCAGGACCGGGTACGGGAAAGGGCTTGGAGCCTCCCTGCCCTCTGCGGGCGCACCACCCTCCCGGCACTTCCAGGCGTTCACCGACCTGGAAGCTCTCTGACCTGGTCCTTTTGGGTTTTTATGGAAGCTTTACTACACAGGTACAGTTGATGAAATAAACTATAAACAACATAATAAAGATGAGAAGATTCCATCTTAAAGCTAAAATTGCGTTTTAAAAAACCCAATGATAGAATCCGGACCTGAGGACCGCCTTTCGAATAAGCCCACCCACCATCTGAGAGACCAGGGTGTCGTCTTACCTAGGCTACAAGCATTCTCCAGAGGACACGTCAGCAAGCCACCAGCCCACCTTTCCCCTGATGCCTCCCCTCAAAGAGCCCCCGAAAACCCTGCTCATAAAAAGCCTCTTGCCTTGATAGAGACCCTCCTTCCTTTGTTTTGCTGGCCAGGACAAAGGGGTCCCTCTCAGACTCAGCAGTAAACCTGCTTGAACTGTTCAGTTCGCATCCCCTTTTTTTATTTCAAAAACCCGGGAGCGGGAGCCGAGAGCAAGGGCTCTTTTGCAGGCTAGGAAGCAGTGGGCAGCGACAGCTCATCCCCCATAAGACCTCGCTGTCATACTTTGTCAACACCTGCCACATCTCACGGGACCACCTGTGGTAAGCCCCCTTTAACTGTTCTCTAGAAAGCCATGAGACTCGAGTCCTCCACTCCCCTAAGCCCTAAACTAGGACTTCCATCCTCCTCCCTGTTATCGGAGACGTCCGAAAACAGGCCTCCCTTTTCAGGTCTTGGGACGCGGAGCTCACTGGGATAGACACTGGAACGCTGGGCTCTTTAGCCCATTCCTCAGGACTGCAGTCTCTGCCCTGCTCTCGGAGATGTCCGGGACGGGAAGAATTGCTTTCTTCCTAGATGAGCCACACTGTTGGGCTGCATTCTCTCCTACTGATCCCAATTCAACCCTGAATGGACAATTAAGCAGGGGTCCCTTACGTTCAAGCTTTGTTCTATCTTGGAAGCCATTACAGTCCTCTCTTTGCTCCTGTCTCTACTTTACTTCTGCCCCAATCAGGTTAAAACTGACCTTAGCTGAGCAAAAAGGTTATTAATGAGGCTTGTAAGTTTACTAGCAGCTTTCACTTGTCTGATACAGTTTCCTATTGAACTGCTGTTCACTCAATAGGCCCAAACGGAAATTACAGTAACAAAGATGCTCTGTGGGAAAAAAATCTCTTCCTCCTGTGCATAAAGACATGCTAGTATAACAGTTTTCAACAGCTTATTCTTGTACTTAATGTCTCAGTAATATGTTCGCATACTCGAAAAGACAAAAATTTTAGTATTAAAAGAGCTAAGTTTTGCTAACTATGTGACCCTCTGTATCTGCCTTTAAAATCTTTTACTGTCACTTTGATTAAATGAATAACTAAATATTGTTTCTTTAACAACTTATAATCTTATTTAAGCAATTGCCTTAAAAACGTTTTTTTGACAACTTCCCAACATCAAATTCAAAAAGGTGCTTTTACCTCTAGTTAACTCTGATATTTTCCAGAGGGTCCCTGGAACATGTCAGAGGAATTTTTTCTCCTCATTGAGGAAAAATATTTGACTAATTCGGCTTATACATTTAATATGTAATTACTTGGGAACCACTGTCGAATGATGCTAAACTTCAGATAATTAAACTCTTACACGTTACAGAAATAACCAAGTTTTCTTGTCAGTTGTGTTAACCATAGCTATTTCTAAGTCTTTTATCATTTACAATTGCTGTTTTATTCCAGAACTAGTGAAAAACCTAGATTCAAGCAAAGCAAAAATTACCTAAAACTGAGTAAAGAGGATAATTTTAATTTTCATAACATTTTGTTTCAAATGTTGCTAATCTCTTAAACAAAAAGGTGTCTGTTTTAACCTTTTCTCTTAAGCTAGTTTATAACAGCTCAGTAAACTATAACTTTATAAGCAGAATTGAAACATTTATCTTTCTCTCTATATCTGATCCCTCCAGAATTTAGAAACACTCAGTGACTATTTTCATATTTGATAGCAGTATTTTTATTTGCATAAGTTCAATAAGAATGTTCTCTCCTTGTAACAGGATACAATTGAAACCAATGGTTATTACCAAGGCTTTGACTGGAATGTCATATTTGAGACACATGTATAGATTCAGATATGACCAGGCAGCTTAAAGGAACTAAGATTGACTTTATGGAGACAACAAAGCCCCTTGGAAGAATTGACCTGGTACCTTGCTTACAGGGTTCCCAGCAGCCTTACCAGGTGAGTAAGGAAGGTTACATTCTGGCAGTAGCAGGAACCTCAGAATATCTTGGGGACCTCAAGAAGAGGAATTCACCCAAAACTACAGGTACTCCAGGCAAAACCTTTTGGCAAGTGTGGCTTGGCTTTCCTGGACTCAAGAGGCCTTTAAAAGCTCAATCTGAAATTCCTTATGAAAAGTTCCAGCAAAGCACATGTAAAAGATCCTATATGATCAATTGCTCTTCTTGCTGCACTTATGCAAATAATCAAGCCAAGTGTTCTAAAGCTAAACTTATTTTCTTAATAAGGTTACCTCTAATAAAAATGAGGTGGCTTTAGAGAGAAAAGTATTGTTTCAATACTGCAGCCTTATCTATACTAGATTCTGATACTAGTCATTATGAAATAAACTAAATCTTAAATTCTAGTTTCCTCAAATACCTGTCTATGACTGTCCAATGTTTCCAGTTTTCTCCCATCTCAATTAAAAATCTTCCTATTCTTAATCCTCATATTTAGCCATGCATTGTTAATCTCCTTGTCAAGTTTGTTTCCTCCAGAACAAAAAATCCAACTCCAAATGTTGCTCAGACAAGGATTTCAATCCACCCCAACGCTGATGAAGATGCACATCAGCAACCCCGCAGCTTAGTTGCCCCCTCCTCCTTTTATGTGCCCTGTCCATGTCTGCCTCTGCTACTACAGCTCCATGACCCCTCCTCTCCCTGACAGACAGCAAGGAACTGCTGGACACACAGGCAGGGACAACACCCCTACTCAGCAGGAAGCAGTTACAGAAGAGTGACTGATACCCACTTTTCCTTGAAAGATTTCAAGGGTCCACATTCCTTGAGGGGTGAATAAGGTGGAGCAGAGACATAGGACAAGCATTGTAATGAACTTTTCCTGCCTATGATGAAAAATGCTGAGATATAAACAGTATAGGAAGAACAAGAGGAACTCCATCTTAAAGCTAATATTCCATTTTAAAAAGCAGAGAGTAAAGAGGTAGGATTCCTAGCATATTCTCTGGTAATCAGACAGTAGCCCAACAGCCTAGCCTATCTTAAAGCAGCGCACGCAGTCTTAACAGATATGTCCCCACTACAAAAGGACCTGCAATCTCTCAACCTTGCCCCAAGCTGCCTGCTCCAGTACGTGGATGACCTCTTGCTTTGCAGCCCCTCAAAAAAATGATTCTCTATCCCATACTATCTCCCTCCTTAGATTCCTGGGAAGAAGCGATACCATGTCTCAGAACACAAAGCTCAATTAGTACAGCAAAAAGTCACTTACCTTGGTCTTGACCTCACCCCTACCACTCGCTGCATACCCACCTTCCAAAAACAAGCTATTAATAATCTCCCTTTCCCCATCACAAAGCAAGGTCTTCTTTTCTTCCTTGGGTTTCTTAACTATTTTAGAGTCTGGATCCAAAATTTCTCACTCATTGAAAAACCCCTTTATGAGCCATGGGGATCCCCAAGAAAGGGTGCCAGAGACAGACTTAATTCCTGCTTCTTTCTGGGGCCTTAAGTGAGCACTCCTCAAGGCACCTGCTTTGACCCTACCTAGCCCTTACAAACCTTTCTTAACCAGCAAAAAGAAGGGACAAGCATTAGGTATTTGCACAATCAGGTGGGAACTCCCTCCAGTTTGTTGCATATTTGTCCAAACAACTTGACCCTGTGACAAAAGGCTGGCCTCTTTGCTTACAGGTCCTGGTGTCAGCTACACTCCTTATCCCTGAAGCCCCCCAAAAATTGCCCTCCAGCAGCCCCTATATAAGTACACTCCTCACACAACCTCTCCAACCTTCTCAGCCACTGGACTCTAACCCTTCTCTCCCTGGCCCAAGTACAGCCCTCGCTTACCTTCTACCCCTCCTGGCCCCATTTGCCTTTATCAACCTCCTCCTTTTCCTCCCCTGCTTAAGTAACCTATTCCAAAGATTTTTACAGGATCAAATGGTGGCCATCTCCCCAGCAACTCTCAAGAGCGCCTTCAAATGGCCCTCCTCCTTCAAAATATGAGAAAACCCCTTTCGTCACCCCCTCTCAGCAGTAAGTAGCCAAGAAAAGAATGGCAACCCATCTTCCTATACCCTTTTAGAGCCAGGAATGATAGAATCCGGACCTGAGCACTGCCTTTCGAATAAGCCCACCCACCATCTCAGAGACCTAGGTGTCATCTTGCCTAGGCTACAAGCATTCTCCAGAGGACACGTCAGCAAGCCACCAGCCCATCTTTCCCCGACCCCTCCCCTCAAAAAGCCCGCTGAAAACCCTGGTCATAAAAAGCCTCTTGTCCTGTTAGAGACCCTCTTTCCTTTGTTCTGCTGGCCAGGACAGAGGGGTCCCTCTCAGGTTCAGCAATAAACCTTGGACTGTTGAGTTCTCATCCCCTCCTTTTTTCTTTCACTCAAGAAGTTAAGAAGTAAGATTCTTAACATACTCTTAAGCAAACAGACAATAACTCAGCCCACCTTGGAGGAAGGGCAGGCAGTCTTGACAGATTTGCTCCCTGACCAGGAAGTTGCTATCCTGGGAGGGGACCAGAGCAGTAAATTTCTTGTGTTAAGCTAATTTTGCAGAACTACCTGGAAGACTGATAAGAAGAGATTTAATGTCTCATCAAAGATAAACATCTTGAGATCACTTAACAAGTCCACACCCTCTTTGTCACATACCTGAAAAACCCTTAAAAGGGGGAACCCCTAACCTTTCAGGGCGCACCCCTCTGGAGTCTCCCACACTTAGTGTGTAACTTTGACTTTTTCCCAATCTTTCAGTGCTCCTCTCTCTGAGGTCGCCAGCACTTTCTGAGTGAGTAGACTTTCTCTCTTTCAATAAAAATTAAACCTTTCAGGGCGCCTGTCCTCCCTGAGGTCACCTGCTGCACTTTTTCTCTCTAAGTAACTTAAAATAAAACTTTTACTCTGCTTCACTACTATGTCTCTGCCCTTCAATTGTTTGTTGTGCAGACAAGAACCAAGGAAAATACACAACGCCTCTCTCCCAACATATCCATATCTCTCTAAAATACAACATTCCAGTCAAAGCATTGGTAATATAAACAATGTTTTCAGTTGTGTCCTGAAGAGTCCCAAGGAGAACAGATTCTTATTGAATTTATGAAAGTAAATATAGTGCCATAAAATATGAAAATATTCACTGACTTTCCAAATTCTGGAGGGATCAGGTAGAGAGAGAAAAATAAATGTTTCAGTTCTGCTTAGAAAGGTATAATTTACTAAACTACTATAAATTAGCTTAAGAGAAAAAGTTTAAAAAGATCAGAAACATTTGGAACAAAAATTCATAAAAATTAAAATCATCCTCCTCAGTTTATTCAGTCTTATGTAATTAATTCTCTGCTTGAATCCAGTTTTTCTACTACTTCCAGACTAAAACAGTAACTGTCTATAAATGACAAAAGACTTAAACACTGTAGTGGTTAAAGATCTGATGAGAGTTCCTCATAAGGCAGCTGACAAGAGAATTCAGTTATTTCTATAACATAACAGTTCAATAATGTAAAGTTTAACATTAATGCCGGGGTTCTTGTTTGCGGAGTCGAAGAATGAATTTCGCAAACACCCAAGGTAGGAGAGCCAGGGAGAGGCTTTTCTTTAGAGATACAGTGAGAGGATAGAGATCCTGGCGCAACAAGAGAGCCAGTGATGGTGCGATGTCTAGGGGTTTTATAGACAGTTGAGGATTTGAGGGAACATGGAAAAAGGCTTAGGGGTGTAGCCTTGTTAAATGGTTCCTGAATATTTAGAATTAGCTTAAACTTCCTGCTCTGATTTCTCCCTGAGATACCGAGATACCAGAGTCTTGGTCTGGGAGCATATCAAACAAGGCCACCTGCCCAGCCCCCAAGGTGGGCTGAGGTTTTGTCTGTTTGCTAAAGAGTAAGTTAAGAATCTTACTTCTTAACTTTCCGGGTGTTAAAATGCAATCTTATCTTTAAGGTGGAATCCTTCCTGCCTTTTACTATGTTGTTTATGGCTGGGCCTGCATGCTAAATTAGTTGCCCAGTTTGCAAATCACCTCATCAGGTCTGAAGAAGGAAAGACAGCACATAGGCCTGGGTCTTTTAGCATGCTAAAGTGAATCTTACACACGATTACAAATGATTAACATAATAAAAACATGTGCTACTTTTCTTTATCTGGGGAATATTAATTGATCTCACTGAAGAATGACTCTAGAGCTTAATGTCAGAGCTTTGGTATGGGGGTTTTCTTGCTTGTAGTTACATTGCTCTGACTGTAAATATCTACCTTGCTTTTCCCAGAGGCCCTCACCCTACTCTAACTACACTTCAGGGTCCCTGTCTCAACATCACTCATTTGACAGTTCTTCCCAGGTAATTTTACATATCAAATTAAAAAGCCGAATTAGCTAAGTAGTTCTCCTTTACCAGGAGAAAATTATCTGACATGCTCCAGGAACACTCTGGAAAATCTGAGTTTACTAGAAGTAAAGGACTTTATTTAGAATTTGATTTTGGGAAGTTGTCAAAATTATCAAAAGGTTTTAAGGTACTTGCCTAAATAGGACTGTAGGTCACCATGAAACAATACTCATCCATTTAACCAAAGTGACAATAAAAGATTTTAAAGGAAAATACTGATTACATAGTTGTTAGCAAAACTTACCTCTTTTAATACTAAGATTTTGTTTTCTTGAGTATTCAAACACCTGATTCAGACATGAAGCACAAGAAATGATTCTGACAAAACTATTAGAAAAACCCTACAAAATCTCTTAATATTAATGATGCCCAGGTTCTTGGTTGCAGAGTCAAAGAATGAACTTAGCAAACAGTCAAGGTAGGAGAGCCAGGGAGAGGCTTTTCTTTAGAGATACAGTGAGAGGATAGAGCTCCTGGCTCACGCCAGGAGGGATCAAGAGAGTCCATAGTGGTACTGTCTAGGGGATTTATAGGTGGTTGAAAGACAAAGACATAGGGATGCAGACCAATCAAATGGTCTCTAAATGTTTATCTTTGAAGAGACACTAAGTTTCTTATCAGTTTTCCCAACTATTTTGCAAAGTTAACATAAGAAATTTACTGCTTTGATTCTTTCCCAGAATAGCAGTTTCTTGGTTTGGGAGCATATCAATCAAGGCTGTTTGTCTTGCTCTCAAGGTGGGCTGAGTATTGTCTGTTAAATAGTAAGTTAAGAATCTTACTTCTTAACTTCTTGGGTGTTAAAATGCAATCTTATCTTTAAATGGAATCCTTCCTGCCCTTCACTATGTGTTTACAGCTGGGCCTGCTTGCTATATTAATTGCCCAGGTTATATATTACTTGATTAGGGGCTGGAGGAGGAAAAGCAGCATCTGGGTAAAGTTAAAGATAAACTGGGCCTTTTAACAGGCTAAATTAAATTTTACAATAGCCTGATTTAATTAACACCAACAAGACATGGGCTATGCTGAGACATTTTCTTATCTGGGGGATGTTCAAACATTCCAGGCCAAGTTACTCTTGGCTTTTTAGTTTTAACTAATCTTCACTGAAGAATTCCTAGTTTGATATTTTACTTTAGAGAATTAATGTGACTCTGACTTTGCTTAATTGTTTAATACAGAGTTTTGGTAGGGGTCTTTTTCCAGAGGCCCTCACCCTACTCTGACTACACCCCCAGTCCCTGTCTCTTTAAGAGCAGACCAATGGTTCAAGAAAACTTTGTCCTTTAACAGAGAACAAAATTTTAATCTTGCCATGTACTTGATATCAAAATTCATTTACTTCACTATCACAGAGCATGACCACATTAAATTCCTTTTCCACAAGCCTCCTACAACTTTATTTTTACATTCTGAATTTTCCCTCTTTAAATAACTAGCTGTATGTTAGGACAAAATTGTTTTCTTTTCCCTCAAAAATGCATTTCCATTTCTTAGACCTTCTCTTGCCTGCAGAGATGTTTCCCTTATTACTTCTAGTAGTTTTAATTAGAACTTAAAACTCTTAGAAACCTTAATTTTCAGTGACACTAAGAAGTAAACAATTATAAACCACTATATTTGCATTCTTTAGATTTGCAAATTTATGAACATATTGCATAATTTCTAGAAACATGTGATTCATCATAATACGATCTTTCAATAAGCACTAAATATATTTCCTAAGAGACACGAACTTGTTTTTCTTTGTATAAGGAAGTCAAAGTCGATAAACCTATGTTCAGTAATCTTTCACTATTTTATCTTATTTGAAAATGAACTAATTAATCAACATGACTTATTACTTAGCAAAACTTTAAGGTTTCAGGTTACCAAAAAGATCTTCAAGTTGTTTTTAGGTACACATACTATAACACATAATTATTATTAAAAAGTTTACCTACTACACTGTGGGTAAAATTGTAATATTTCCAGAATATCTAGCCTGGCTTTAGTGCACCTGGATATCAACAGGCATTCCTCAGGGGTGGAGACAAGTTCATCTCCATATCAATAGGTAATTACCTGGGCAACCCAGGGCTTTTCTGAACCTGAGAGGTGAGGGGGAGGGCAGGTTTTGCTTCTGCTGGAGCAGGGCAGAGAGGTGGCCTGAACTGCAGTTTGTAAACAATAAGCAGGTTTTAAACTTTATTTCTCCCTTTGACTGATTTTGGTTTTAGAGGTATTTTTTCCCAGGATTTCCTTTCCCCAGAATTACATACACCTATTTAGTTCACTTGTTAACAGCCATGCTAGATTCCTGCAAAGGCTTCATTAAACATCAAAGTCAGCTATTCTCCCAAAATTATTTTTTTTAAAGATTTAACAGATAATATCAATTTAAATGACTTTCAGTAAACCTAAGCAGAATTAAACTTTTCATTTTAATGCTGATAAGTGTAAAGACATGTCTATTTTAAACTTAAATTAGCAGTAATGCTGAATATTTCCTATCAGAATTTCTGAAAGTCTGGAATGCCCAGTTTTTACAAGTGCTTGTCTTTAAATCAATTAATTTTTAGCAGTACCATCTGGAGGTAACATGTAAAGACATACACACAGAGAAACTGATACAAAGATTTTCTAGTTACTAATATCCAATTGTAAAATGGTTTTGTAATTAAGGGTCTCATTTTTGGGCCATCTTTCTCTGCTTGGCAGTTTGTATCAAGGCCAAGCAGTGTTACAGAAGGAAATGAGCTTCTTTCTTTTTAACCCATCTAATTTAAACGTCTCTCAGTTTTTAAGAATACACCCCAAGGGCGGGTTGTATAGTGCGCCATTTAGGGCCAGGCTGTGTTAATCTTCCATTTCAGGGATTCTAGTTTAAAGGTCTTCCAATTTTTGAGGATTCACCCTAATGGGGAGTCAGGTAGAATGGAGGAGGTGTCACCCATGACTAAGTCAGGACCTGAAAGGAGAAGGGAGTTTCCTACTATCACCAGAGGGAACTAGGTATCCCTGATCCCCAAGGCTCTAGGGGTTGTCCAGGCATCCCTAGAAACCCAAAAGTACCTCTAAGGACACACAATGTGAGGCTCCCTCCATACCTGGCCCTATACCCGGTGTGCACAGGCCCTGCAGCCCACCTGAGTGTGCATAGGTGTCCCAGCAGTGGCTCCCGAAACAAGAGTGTGGGAGAAGTGGGGGGAGGGGTGTAGCTCCAGGGGAAGCGTTGTTCCAGGACGAATAAACCTGTGTGGCCAAAATCAATCTAAGGAAAGGCTAGATTGGGAGAAACCCGTTTATTGCTCACAATGAGGCCCAGCTCTGTTCTTCCTCTCTGGCCACGGCTCTTGCTCCCTGTCCCTCCAGCCACAGCGTGCACCCACTTCCCTGTCCACCCCTTCAGGGAGAAACTCTGGGGGTGGATCCCAGGTGACTGACAGGCACCAGAGCAATGATGCAACAGAGGGGAGGAGGCTGGGGGGAAAAAACACCTATTGATATGTAAATGACCAAGGGCCAGGCAAGAGATTCTGGAAATATTGCAATTTTACCCCACAAGGAGTGAGGCCCTGAAGTCTGGGGCAGACTCCTCTTGACTGAGCATCCTGATAACCCTCACTTCCGGTGGCCCTGAGGGGAGACGAAGCGTCTCACTGTGGTGACATCGAATTAAATGGGTTATAAGATTGATCCAGAGGCCAAGCTCTCATTCTTGGCTGCCTCACAGGGGCCCCCAAAATGGCTTAAATCCTAGGCAACGCTGGCTAGCAAGAGACAGACCCAAGAGACTGCCTAAGGGGAAGGGGACAGGCCTGGAAAGCAGAGAACAAGGGCCTAGAAGTTGGGAATCCAGTTGTGAACGAAGAGGCAAGAGAAATAGGCATGCAGGCAGGGTTATAGATGGAAGTGAGAGGAAGCAGTGATAAATGGAGTCACAGAGGAGGTGCCAGGGAGCACCACAAGGGGAGGAAATGGATCCTTGGAAGCTGAGACTACCACCTCTAGGGAGAAGGAGCCGGGGTGGGGTGGGTTGTTTTGATTCAGTGAACCTTGCTCAGATATTATCCTGAGGTTGGTGGGTGGCTGAGAGCCAATCTAACCTGTTCTGTAACCAACTTTCCCTCCTACAGGGAACTTATTGTAGGTGGTGACTGCCCTAATGGTTTTTAAAGGGTCAACCTGTAACCACCAAGGAAGTGGAAAAAACAACCAAGGATCCATGAGAAAAAGACAAGTGCCTTAAAGTAGCTCAGAATCCCTCCTTTCCTAGACCGTTAGCGAGTGCTGTGTTAGGAGTCGCTTTGTGGCTGTCAAAATGTCAGGAAATCCAATCTGGGGAGATCTCCCTGTGTAGAGGTGAGACTCTAACCTGCAGGAGAGTTCTTGATTTTGATCGAGAAAGAATTCAGGAGCAGGTCGAGCAGGTAGAAGCAAAGAGTAGTCCAATAAAGCAAAGTGCACACACTCCGGAGGGGAGCAGCTCCTAGTTTTTTTCTGATGATTAAATTCAGGCTGGGTATTTTTGGCAGGAAAGCCATAGAAACACTGTTGTGTCCTTCTAGGTACTTCACATCAAGAGGCACAGGACATCAATTCACTCCATTACTGGTGACATTAGGTTGAGGCGCATGTGCCAGTCTTCTCTACTCTCCAGTTACTGTTTTTATCTTTGTAATGAAGACATTTGAGGCTCTAAATACCCTGTTCTCCAACAAACTTTCACCTGAAGATTTTAACATCCATTAATGGTTCTTGCCTGAATCAATTATTACTATGTTGGTTTTGAAACACAGATTTCGTAATTCTCCCTTGACATTTATTAATTACATTCTACTGTAATTTCTCTTGCCCCCCATTTAAAATTTGTTCTTATTTCTCATATAATCATGCACTCATTACTCATGTGTTTTTTAAGGTATTATCCATTAAGTCGTTATGGATTTTTACACTTAAATTGTTCCTGATCCATCCAGTGGGAGGTTTTCCATCTGCTTGCTGTGTCCTCTTCAGTTTTTGAGCTCTTTCTTCCTCCTGTCCTCCTTCCCTTCCTGTCTTTCTCCTTCCTCTTCCCCCTGCTCCTCCTCCTCTCCTCTCTTTCTCTCCCTCTCTTCTGGCACAGCAAGATGTTCCAGGTGGGCAAAGCAGGTGATAGGCAGACATGAGCAGGGAGGGGGTGGGGGACTTCGGCTGGTGTTTGCATTCAGTTAGATGCTTGCTTATGTTCTACCAGTTCTGTACAAGCTGTTTCCACCTGTGCTGTCAGGGACAGGTCCTTGGTCTCCTTGCAAGAAAGAATTCCTGACAGCACAGGAAACTATAGTGAGTGAGACTGGAGTGAGACTATAGACAACAGACTGGCCAAGACCAACTAGTTTCAACATGGAAGAGAAATTGACCCAAATTTCACACCGAAGTCCATTGCCATAGTAAAAATCACACCTCCCCCATGACAGTTCTGAAGGGGAACACGTAAAGTAAAAAATCCCTCCCCCCAGAGTGCGGGTGGACCAAGCCAGAACTCCAGGAGGCCTCCACCCGTCCCCTTTGAAACCTAACCTCACTTAGTGAATACCCATGTCCCTTCATACAAAAGAGGTTCCCTACTCTGAGCAACCCGCTCTGGGTCTGCCCGCGACCCCAACATCCCAACATCCCAGACACATACTCTCTTTTTTCTCTTTAACTCTAAATGACCAAATAAACGCTTCATGCTCAACTGCTTTTCTGCATCTGATCTTGAATTCTTTCTTGCAAGGAGACCAAGGACCTGTCCCTGACAGCACAGGCACACTTCGTACTTCCTCAGCCCCAGCCCTGGGATCAGCAGCTGTTCCTGCAAGGCACTGTTTCCTACTGCAGTAAAGCCTAGAAACCAAGATCTGAGCACAAGGTGAGCTCAATGCTACTGGAAACATCAGTGCTACTAGGCCCCTTATCAGACAGAGATAGGATGTGTAAACATGACATAATAAATTCATAATGACACCACTAATTCTGTTCCACCACTACAAGGTTCTTCCTCGTCATCCCCCACACAACACACACATTTTTATCCCCTCCCTTCCTGTTATTCTTGATCACTATGCGGTCTGTTTCCATCATGGCTCTTACCCCAATGTATATTTATTGTCTATGTTCCTCACTGGAGTGCGAAGCTCTGTGAGGGTGGGGACTAAGTCTGTCTTGTGGACAATGGTGCTGGGTGCTAGGCACACCGTAGTAGGCACTTTATACATTCGTTGAATGCTTGGCTACTTTTCTTTGGTCGGTCCCAAGGAATTCCCCGAGGGATTCTGCCTTTCAGGTTCTCTGCACATTTTTGCCTGGTCAGGGCCCCCTCTGGGGTCCAGCTGCCTGTGCCAGCCTGACCACATCACTAGCCATCCTGTTACCATCTGTTTACCCACCTGGCTCTCCTACTGTCAGCTTCACAGGTGCAGGACTGTGATTCAGTTATCTTTGTTTCCCAGAACTGACTAATGCTTTACACATAGTAAGCACTCCATAAATATTTCTGGCATGAAAGAACGAGTGATTTTGCTTGAATGCCACAACCAGGAAGTGGAGGCACCAGAATTCAAACCTGGGTCTCCAAAGTGACCTCCTCTCTCCCCACATGTTCCGTGGTACCCCAAAGGAGGGGTAAGAGGACCTAACCTTAAAAACTGGAGAGGATTTGGTGAGCAAGGAGGAGAGGCAGCATTCCAAGACTAGATGGGTGAGATGTGTGTTTTTCTCATATACAACAACAATATATTATACACAGTAATAGTATACAGCAGTATAACTCTTTAAGGGTTCCCAGACCTGATTCCACTGTGTGGCAGGGAGAGGGTTCTTCCCACACACACACCACCAAGCAATTCTCGAATACCAGCAGGGTGTTGGAGAACTCAGCTTAATTCTGATGCTATCTGCCTGGAGACAGCACCAGATTCTCCAAGTTAAGGGCTCCCTCCCTCCACCCCTCACTCCAGGCGCTGGTTGCAAGCCCCAGGCTGTTACCTGTGCTTCTGACCTGCAGGGTATAGATTAGAGGTTCCCATGACCTCCCCCTTGGGTTCGATTAATTTGCTAGAGGGCCTACGAAACTCAGGAAGACACTTAGGTTTGCCAGTTTAATAAAGGATACCCTAAAGGGTACAAGCTAACAAGCCAGATAAAGGAATACATACAGCAGGGTCCCAAATAAAGGAGCTAATATCCTCGTGGAGCTTGGGGCCTGGTTTGCTGGCACGTGGGAGTGTTCTGGCTCTCCAAGCATGGAAGCTCTCTCTTCAAAAGAGAAGCAGGAGCCAAGAGCGCAGTAAACTCTTCTCAGGGTGTGTGTGAGGGCTTCATTGCATAGTCCTGATTGACTAAGTTATTGGCCACTGGCTGCTTCAGCCTCCAGGCTCTGCCCTTGGCTGGGGTCCAAAAGTTTCTCATTAACATGACAAAACACCTGTTTCACCTTTAAGACTTTGCAGTGTCTTCAAGAACTGTGTGTGAAGAGCATATATACCTGAGAAATATGTATTTGGTCACCTGAATGAGCAGATATCCATTTCTTATGACTCACTGTACCTCCGTGGACAATCATTAGCCTGACTTTCACTTGCCTCTTTGCCTTTGTACCTTCTCTATTTCAGAGTTTCCTGGGTCACAAGATTTTTACTTTTGTCCCCAGCTCTCCATCCATTTTGTATCTGCCTCAAAGTAATACTCAGCCCAGGCAGGAGCTGAGTGTCAGAAGAAGGCCAGGCTCTCTGGTGGTGTGTGCACCAGACCCCGCAACATAGCTTGAATGTCTGGTCTGAAGGTCAGATTTGGCTGTGTTGGTGACATGGTGCTTGGCCTGATGCCTAATGTGGTCGATCTGGTTTGGCCCCTGGCCTTCGGCACCTGCCTCAACCTTGGCCTTGAGCTACAGTTTGACCCAGTTCTAGCTTGACTGTCATTGGGCAAACCCATCTGGCCTCCCTCCAAGCAGGAGAGAAGGTGGCGAAAGCAAATACAAGTCCTGACATCTCAATGGCAGTCACCTTAGACTCTTTTGGGAAATCACACCTAAATGCACAAATCAATCAAAAAAATACATCATGTCAGTCAACAGCCATTAACCCCTTGGCCAGAGGTGGGTTGGGAAATGGGAAACCTGGATTGGTCTCCACTGACTTCTGGCCTTTGGTCAGGCCTTGGATGGGCCCTCCAGCTCTCTGGGTCTCAAATAAGAAAATGGGCTGAAAAGAAATCGGGCCTGGGTGAGGGGCTTCTGCTGGAGTGGAGAGATGGGGAAAAATCACAGCCCTCATTAAAACAGTGTATTTTTTCATTCAAGGATTATTTGCTAGAAAAACAGTGAGCAAAACTTAATGCATACATGCAACCATATAAGGAACAAGCTCTAAAATATAGTGTTAAGTTCAAAACACAACTGTACACACACACGTGTGGGTGTGCATCTTGTATGTATATGCATGGCCTATTTTTCTGGAGGAGACACAAGAAATGGGTACCAGCAGTTTCCTCTGCAGAAGGGGAACTGGGTATCTGGGGCTCTGTGGTGAGAGAGAATTTTCAACATACACTCTTTTTTTTGCAAATGGAAACAAAGTTTATTGCACTATGTATGTATATATTTGGTATCATTAATCTACAATTACATGAGCAACATTATGGTTACTAGACTCCCCCCCATCATCAAGTCCTCCCCACATACCCCATTACAGTCACTGTCCATCAGCATAGTAAGATGCTGTAGAATCACTACTTGTCTCTCTGTGCTGAACAGCCCTCCCTGCCCCCCCTACATTATGTCTGCTAATCGTAATGCCCCTTTTTTTTCCCTTCTCCCTCCCTCCCCACCCATCTTCCCCAGTCCCTTTCCCTTCGGTAACTGTTGGTCCATTCGTGGGTTCTGTGATTCTGCTGCTGTTTTGTTCCTTCAGTTGTTTCTTTGCTCTTATACTCCACAGATGAGTGAAATCATTTGATACTTGTCTTTCCCGCCTGGCTTATTTCACTGAGCATAATACCCTCTAGCTCCATCCATGTTGCTGCAAATGGTAGGATTTGTTTTCTTCTTATGGCTGAATAATATTCCATGTGTATATGGACCACATCTTCTTTATCCATTCATCTACTGATGGACACTTAGGTTGCTTCCATTTCTTGGCTATTGTAAATAGTGTTGCAATAAACACAGGGGTGTATATGTCTTTTTCAAATTGGGCTCCTGCATTCTTAGGGTAAATTCCTAAGAGTGGAATTCCTGGGTCAAATGGTATTTCTACTTTTAGTTTTTTGAGGAACTTCCATACTGCTTTCCACAATGGTTGAACTAATTTACCTTCCCACCAACGGTGTAGGAGGGTTCCCCTTTCTCCACATCCTCGCCAACATTTCTTGTTTGTCTTTTGGATGGTGGCCATCCTTACTGGTGTGAGGTGATAACTCATTGTGGTTTAAATTTGCATTTCTCTGATGACTAGCTATGTGGAGCATCTTCTCATGTGTCTGTTGGCCATCTGAATTTCTTCTTTGGAGAAGTGTCTATTCAGATCCTCTGCCCATTTTTTAATTGGATTATTTGCTTTTTGTTTGTTGAGGTGTGTGAGCTCTTTATATATTTTGGATGTCAATCCTTTATCGGATCTGTCATTTATGAATATATTCTCCCATACTGTAGGATACCTTTTTGTTCTACTGATGGTGTCCTTTGCTGTACAGAAGCTTTTCAACTTGATATAGTCCCACTTGTTCATTCTTGCTTTTGTTTCCCTTGCCTGGGGAGATATGTTCATGAAGAAGTTGCTCATGCTTATGTCCAACAGATTTTTGCCTATGTTTTTTTCTAAGAGTTTTATGGTTTCAGACTTACATTCAGGTCTTTGATCCATTTTGAATTTACTTTTGTGTATGGGGTTAGACAATGATCCAGTTTCATTCTCTTACATGTAGCTGTCCAGTTTTGTCAACGCCAACTGTTGAAGAGGCTGTCATTTCCCCCATTGTATATCTATGGCTCCTTTATTGTATATTAATTGACACTATGTATTTAGGTTAATATCTGGACTCTCTAGTCTGTTCCACTGGTCTGTGGGTCTGTTCTTGTGCCAGTACCAAATTGTCTTGATTACTGTGGCTTTGTAGTAGAGCTTGAAGTTGGGAAGCGAGATCCCCCCTGCTTTATTCTTCCTTGTCAGGATTGCTTTGGCTATTCGGGGTCTTTTGTGGTTCCATATGAATTTTAGAACTATTTGTTCCAGTTTGTTGAAGAATGCTGTTGGTATCTGGATAGAGATTGCATTGAATCTGTAGATTGCTTTAGGCAGGATGGCCTTTTTGACAATATTAATTCTTCCTAGCCAAGAGCATGGGATGAATTTCCATTTGTTAGTGTTCTCTTTAATTTCTCTTAGGAGTGTCTTGTAGTTTTCAGGATATAGGTCTTTCACTTCCTTGGTTGAGTTTATTCCTAGGTATTTTATTCTTTTTGATGTAATTGTGAATGGAATTGTTTTCCTGATTTCTCTTTCTGTTAGCTCATAATTAGTGTATAGGAAAGCAACAGATTTCTGTGTATTAATTTTGTATCCTGCAACGTTGCTGAATTCAGATATTAGTTCTAGTAGTTTTGGAGTGGATTCTTTAGGGTTTTTTATGTACAATATCATGTCATCTGCAAATAGTGGCAGTTTGACTTCTTCTTTACCAATCTGGATGCCTTGTATTTCTTTGTTTTGTCTGATTGCTGTGGCTAGGACCTCCAGTACTATGTTGAATAACAGTGGAGAGAGTGGGCATCCCTGTCTAGTTCCCGATCTTAGATGAAAAGCTTTCAGCTTCTCGCTATTCAATATGTTGGCTGTGGGTTTTTCATAGATGGCCTTTATTATGTTGAGGTACTTGCCCTCTATACTCATTTTGTTGAGAGTTTTTATCATGAATGGATGTTGAATTTTGTCAAATGCTTTTTCAGCATCTATGGAGATGATCATGTAGTTTTTTGTCCTTCTTTTTGTTGATGTGGTGGATGATGTTAATGGATTTTCAAATATTGTACCATCCTTGCATCCCTGAGATGAATCCCACTTGATCGTGGTGTATGATCCTCTTGATGTATTTTTGAATTGGGTTTCCTAATATTTTGTTGAGTATTTTTGCATCTATGTTCATCAGGGATATTGGTCTGTAATTTTCTTCTTTGGTGGTGTCTTTGCCTGGTTTTGGTATTAGAGTGATGCTGGCTTCATAGAATGAGTTTGGAAGTATTCCCTCCTCTTCTATTTTTTGGAAAACTTTAAGGAGAATGGGTATTATGTCTCCAAATGTCTGATAAAATTTAGCGGTGAATCCATCTGGTGAGGGGGTTTTGCTCTTGGGTAGTTTTTTGATTACCAATTCAATTTTGTTGCTGGTAATTGGTCTGTTTAAATTTTCTGTTTCTTCCTTGGTCAGTCTTGGAGGGTTGTATTTTTCTAGGAAGTTGTCCATTTTTTCTAGGTTTTGCAGGTTGTTAGTATATAGATTCTCATACTATTCTCTAATAATTCTTTGTATTTCTGTGGGGTCCATTGTGATTTTTCCTTTCTCATTTCTGATTCTGTTTATGTGTGTAGATTCTCTTTTTCTCTTAATAAGTCTGGCTAGGGGTTTATCTATTTTGTTTATTTTCTCAAAGAACCAGCTCTTGGTTTCATTGATTTTTTACTATTGTTTTATTCTTCTCAATTTTATTTATTTCTATTCTGATCTTTATTATGTCCCTCCTTCTGCTAACTTTGGGCCTCATTTGTTCTTCTTTTTCCAATTTCAATAATTGTGACTTTAGAGTATTCATTTGGGATTGTTCTTCCTTCTTTGAATAGGCCTGGATTGCAATATACTTTCCTCTTAGAACTGCCTTCACTGCATTCCACAAAAGTTGGGGCTTTGTGCTGTTGTTGTCATTTGTCTCTGTATATTGCTTGATCTCTGTTTTAATTTGCTCATTGATCCATTGATTAGGAGCATGTTGTTAAGCCTCCATGTGTTTGTGAGCCTTTTTGTTTTCTTTGTAGAATTTATTTCTAGTTTTATACCTTTGTGATCTGAGAAGTTGGCTGGTAGAATTTCAATCTTTTTGAATTTACTGAGGTTCTTTTTGTGGCCTAGTATGTGGTCTATTCTGGAAAATGTTCCATGTGCACTTGAGAAGAATGTGCATTCTTCTGCTTTTGGGTGTAGAGTTCTGTAGATGTCTGTTAGGTCCATCTGTTCCAGTGTGTTGTTCAGTGCCTCTGTGTCCTTACTTATTTTCTGTCTGGTTGATATGTCAATATACACTCTTATTCCCATATGCATGTCTCCTTGAGTCTAAATAAATAACTGTTTTGCAAAGAGGAAAGGAGTTAACAGCAAATTTTTTAAGTGCGCACTTTCAAAATTAACCTCAGTGTAAATCTAATTCAAAGCTATATAACTATACACAAAGAGAGACAATTACATATGTATATATAGTTCACATATATATATAATTTTACACTTATATACATATATTAATCACATATAAATGTTATGCATATATAATATATATAAAAACTGCATATAAATGTTCTGCTGTAGAAATATGAACAGTGTACCAGGGAGGGTCTCATTGAGTTGAAAGTCCAATTATGAACAAATTCAAGGGCGGGGACTATGTCTGTTAGGTCACTGCCAGATCCCTACTGCCAAATGCAGCTCCTGCCCACAGGTGAGAGCCCTCATCTTGTGTTGGGATCTAGGTTGAGTATTTTTTAACTTTGGTCTTCACAGATTCATGTTTTAGCTTAGATAAAATGCTGCTTTCATATCTTATCTTCCTTGATTTTCTAAATGGTTGTTACTGGCATGTTACAGAGAGAAAAAATGAAGCTCAGAAAGTAGAGGCCTTGCCCATCTTTGCAGAGCTGTCTGCTAAGAGGACTAATTGTGACCACTCCTAAAAGTGATGGCTGCCATTTGCTGGGCTTCTGCTGGTGCCAGACACCATGCTTGGTACTGTATGTATACAGTGTCATTAATTTAACCCTCACAACCTTTGGTGATATTATGACCCCTATTTTATAGATGAAAACAGAGACTCAGGGGTAAGGCAAATGTGCACACAGCCAGTCAGTCAAGGGCTAGACCTAGGTCTCTGATTTCTCTCTGTTGCTTTTTTGGCAGCACGCGTTTCCTCCTTGAAGTGCTAGGGCAAACTCTAGCGTGCATCTGCATCACCTTGAGAGCTTGTTGAAACCCCAGTTGCTGGGCCCTATCCCGAGTTTCAGACTCTGTAGGTCTGAGAAGGAGACTGTGCATTTTAGATGATGCCACTGCTGCTGGTCTGGGGACTCTGCTCTAGGAAAGGTGTTCTCAGCCTCTGCCCCACCGCTTCAGAGTCCTGCTCGGGCCCTGCTGGCAGAGTCCCCTGGGCAGAGCCTGGCCTGAAGCTGATGCATGGCCTCAGGCAAGCAGGACTGAGGGCCTTCATCTCCACCTCAAGCTCTCACATGTGACTGAACCATTAGAGGTTCTAGTTGAAAGCAATAAAAAACCACCCCTGGCATTTATAGGCAGAAAGGAGTTTATTGGAAGACCACAGGTAGCTCCCAGCACCAGAAAGGCTGGATAACCAGGCTCAAGATACAAGCTGGATCAGGGTAGCTGCGGCATGGACAGGGGCCAAAGCTCACTACAGATCCCGTCTGGGAAGGACACACCTACCCCAGGCCCTACAGGATGCAGACACGCAGCCATGATTGCCAGCACCCCTGGCCCTGGACACTGGAGGCCACTGTTAGCTCCGGAATGGATGCTCTTCCTGTTGCTTTGTCTCACTAGCCCTCAAACCAAGCACGAGGGGGCAGTGGTCCACCTGGCTCAGTCTGAGTCATGTACCCCTGTCAGCTGCAAAGACTGCTGGGAAATTGAACCTCTGGCTTTGGGGTCTCTGCCTCCCACCACCATGTGTATGGTAGGAAATTCCCCAGGCATAATGATTAGATCCTGGGCAGCCAAATGACAACAAATGTCCATGCTGGTGGCAGCTTTATCTTTGGGCTTTTGGTCCACACCAAGGCTGGTTTACATTCTGTGTGTTCTTCAGTCATATTTGGGCTTGTCAGTCAACAATTTTTGAGTCACTGCTCTTTGTTCACTGCTACTGATTATTTATTGAGCCCTTATTTGCATGCAAGGAGCTGTGTAAGGCAATTTTCATTATACAAAGAGAAAATTGTAGTTGGATACAAGGAATGTGCTCTGTAATCTCTCTGACCAGGCATTATTTTTGAGAAAGCATTTCAAGCTGCTCCCTTAAACTTCAATGGGAGGGCAGGCCCCATTTTTCAGGGAGCAGAAAGAATGCCTATATTAAAGCATTCATTCACCTGACCTGTCAGCTCAGGGCCTACTGTGTGTCCCATCGTGTGGTGCAGGGATGGCAGGTGACAAGGACAAAGCCAGTGTGTGTACATGACCAAATCCACCTGTATGAACAGTACAGTAAACAAGTTCATGCCAAGAAGCTGAACAGTAGCCAGTTAGTTCTGCACTGGAGGCTCTTAGCAAAGAGCTTAGCAAAATACTGAAGGACCATAGCCCTAAATAGTGAGCTCTATTGTCAGACATTGTGGAGGAATTTTCAAACCAGCAGAGGTTTCTATGCTGGCCTGTGTATCTCCAGCATCTCCAGTACATACATCCATCTTGCACCCTGATACCAAAGAAACAGCATTGTATTATGTCACAGGGAGTTATGTTCCAACTCCTCACTGATTCCCCTCACCACCGGGTCAGACCCACGTGCCCATTGGAGGCCAGGCCCATCTAGCCGTCTTGGCCCCTGTGCCTGGCAGGCTGGCCACCTACTGACGTCAGATGGCCTGTCTCATTCTCACCTCTGAGTAAATGCTGTTTCCCCCAGCTAGAAGCCCAGACTTCTCTTCTCTCCAAACCTTTCCTGGCCTTTAAGGCTCCACTCAGATCTCACCTCTTCTGACCATCCAGACTTTAACCTCCCCCTGTGCTCACTGTCTGTCCCATTCACTTGTCACTTGACCCTTCATTCACTCAACAAAAATGAAAGGGGGCCCACTGGTGCCAATGGCTATACAGAGTGATGGTCCTACAATGAAGAGGACAAGAGAGTTTTATCTTCAAGATGATTAATGTTCACCAGTAAAAACCTCACTACACTTGTGGAAAGAGCCACAAAGGAGACATTCTACTGTGTGGGCCATCACAGGATGTCACAGGGCAATGGGAATGTGGCCAGGATTAGATAAGGCCTCCTGGGGAAGGAAATTTGCTATGCAACAAAACTCTTGAATTACAGTTAGCCAGGAGGAAGCAGTTTATGAGAATTCCCAGCTATACTTATAAAACTCTAGGAGAAAACATAGGAGGAAAGCTTCATGGCACGGGATCCAGCTATAATTTCTTGGATCTGACACCAAAAGCACAGGCAACAAAATTAATAAGTAAATCGGGCTCTCTCAAAAGTAAGAACTGCTGTGTATCAGAAGACACAGTCATCAGAGTTAAAAGGCAACCCCACAGAATGGGAGGAAACATTTGCAAATCATATTTTTGATAAAGGGTCATATAAAGAACTCCTGCAACTCAAAAAAAACAAAAACAGTATGACAACCTAATTAGAGAGTGGGCAAAGGACTTGAGTAGACATTTCTCCAAAGAAGACATACAGATGGACAGCAAGCACATGAAAAAGTGCCTCACATCATCAATCATCAGGGAAATGCAAATCAAAATCACAATGAGCTATCACTTCACACCCATTTGGATGGTTAATATTTATGAAAAGAAAACACACAAAATAACATGGTTGGCAAGTATGTAGAGAAATTGGAGCCCTTGTTGGTTGCTGGTGGGAATGTAAAATGGTGCTACTATGGAAAACAGCATGGTGATGCCTCAAAAAATTAAACATAGAATTATCATATGACCCAGTATTTCCAATTCTGGGTATATATTCAAAATAATTGAAAGCAAGGTCTTGAAGAGATATTTGTACACTGATGTTCATAGAAGCAGTATTCATAATAGCCCAAAAGTATTCATAATAGCTCCAGTGGTTGGAGGAATAGATAAACAAATGTGGTATATACATAAAATGGAGTATTATTCAGCCTTAAAAAGAAACAAAATTCTGACACATGCTATAGCAAGGATGAACCTTGAGAACATTATTATGCTGAGTGAAATAAACCTGTCACAAAAAAGTAAATACTGTATCATTCTACTTATAGGATGTACCTAGAGTGGTGAAAATCATAGAGACAGAAAGTGGAATGGTGGCTGCCAAGGGCTGGGAGGAAGGAGGAATGGGAATCGTTGTTTGATGGGGACAGAGTCTCAGTTTTGCAGGATGGGAGGAGTTCTGGAGCCAGAGGGCAGTGGTGGCCAAACGGGAATGCCCTTTGCACTGCTGAACTGTATACTTTAAAATGGTTAAGGTAATCAATTTTATGTTATGAGTATTTAACCAAATTAAAAGAATTTAAAAATCAATGAAAATATGTTAGCATACGTAATATATTTTTTTGAGGGAAAGAAGAGCATCCCCAGAGAAAAGCAGATGAGAGCCCAGGGGTGGGAAAGACCTGGCAGGGCCCCATGAGGGAGGGGCAGTGGTCTGCTCTGAGGCCGGACCCCACAGCTTGTAGTTTATTCCAAGGGCAGAGGAAAGCCAATCCGCTAGTTCAAGCGAAGGCGGGAGGAGACTGTGTTAGAAAGGCCCCTGGGGGCAGACTGGAGGGGGTAACAGCGGCGGCAGCCGGGCAGCTGTCCAGGGGGGGTGATGGCAACTTAGGCTGGGGAGGCAGTGGAAATGGAGGGATGTGGAAGGCTCCAGACATATTCATAAAGCAGAACAGCGGCCCGGGTGGGAAGGGTCCCAAAGGAGAGGAGGTAGCCAGGTGGCTCGGGTGGCGCAGGCGCCTGGGGGGACGTGGGGGCCATTTGCTAAACGGGGACCTCGAGGGAAGAACAGGGGAGACAAAGAGCTCCCTTCTGCTGGCATTTGCTTGGCAGAGCCCGCGCACAACCCAAGTGGAGAAGTCCACCTAGCACTGGGTGCTTCAGGCTGGAGCCAGGCTGAAGATGTCGATGATACTTAAATGGCATTTAAAGCTGTGGGAGAAGATCAACTAGGGGGAGAGAGAAGTGGAGTCAGACTGAACCCTGAGGAACCCCAGAAGATTGGGGGGGGGAGGGGAGAGAGTGTCAAGGAACCCAGAGGGTTACCTGGGCTGACTTAGCGAGCTGGAGGTCAGGACAGTTTCCGCGGAGTTGGTGGGGAAGCAGAGAGCGGACTGTGGGGGTGAAGGTGGAGTCTGACTGAAGGGATGTTGGGAGGGAGCAGCTGAGGGGGGCCTAGGGCCCATAGGAGGGTGATTTTAGTAGATTTGATCATTTTTGTTACATATTTTTAACTCTCCCCTCCTGTTTTCTTGGAAAAGGAACACTTGCTCATGGTAAGAAGAGTCCCTACACTGAGGTGGCAGGACCCCAAGGATCTGTCATACTAAAGGAATTCAGCCATTCAGAAGGCCGGTGCTCCAGGGTGACCTCCTCCCACCCCCAGAGTTTCCTGTGTTAAAGGCATATTTTTCTATTTCGTTGGTTGCTTGATTTCCTGAGGGCCAGATACCGGAGCTCACCTGAGTGTTAAAGGAAGGGCTAGAAGGGGGACCTGTGCCAGGGAGAGGGGACACCGCTCAGGTAGGGCTCAGGGTGAGGTGGTGGGAAGGGCGCCAGCCGCAGGTTTTGCTCTGACCTCTGAGGTGAGGTCCTCAGCTGAGAGTGAGGAGGAGGGACGGGAGTCAGAGCTGTGAGGAGAAAGGTCGCTGCATTGGTCCCCGATGGCTGCTGCTTCCACTCTGACACTCCCACTCCCAGCCTGTTACCCGCTGCCTCTGAAACGTCCCAGGAGGTGACGTCACTCCCCTCCTCCTCCTGCCGTGGCTCCTCAGGTCACTCGGCACCTGGAAGGAAGCTGGGGTTCTCACAGCAGCCCCCTGCCCTAGGTTAGTGGGACATTCCCACTCAGACCTCATCTCCCTCCAGCAGCTCAGGCTCCCAGCAGTTCCAAGAGCACCAGACACACATGCCACAGGTCCTTTGCACTGGTTATTCCCTCTGCTACACCAGAGTTTCTCAACTTCGGCCCTATTGGCTGTTAGGGCCAGGTGATTCTTTGTCATGGGGGCTGCTCTGTGTGTTGTAGCATGTTTACAACCTCTTCCTACTAGATTTCAGTAGCACGCATGCACACACACACACACACACACACACACAGTTGTGACAAACAAAAATGTTTCCAGACATTGGCAAAAGTAAAAGGCAGGAGTCACCACTGGTTGAGAACCTCTGGCCTAGAATGAGCTTTTCCTGGATACCCAACTTGGCTTCCTCCCTCACCTTTTTCAAGGTTATGCTCAAATCGCAACTGCTCGAAGAGGTCTACTCAGACCACCTCATGTAATCATGCATCTGGCCCCAGCCCTAATCTCCTGATCCCCTAATCCTGTACTTTTCCTTTTTGTCACAGCAATTGTCACACTCACATCCTGCATGATTTACTTATTTAGTACATTTATTATGTCTTCTCCCATTAAAATGTAAGCTTTCAAGGGGCAGGGGGCCTTACCGTTTCATTTACTGATATATCCCACATGTCTATAATTATGCTTGGCATCTAGTAAACATAGATATTTTTGAAATGGTTTAATAAACTAGAGGTTCATAGATTGCTGGGTGCTGTGGAGAGCCTAGTTGAGGTTGGTGTCCATGAGCTTAGGGTGATACTGTTCCAGGGTCACATACTCCTTCATACCGAGAAATGACTTTTACACATGTAGGTAAGCCAGCCTCTCGCCCACCAGAGGGCCAAAGCCGTCTCGGCTCCATCTCCGACGCCCCCTAACCTATCACAGCGACAGGCAACAGCAAAGCCTCCTGGATGAACTGTGAAGACTGAGTTTGGGGCTAGGAGAAGGACATGGAGGGTCTGCAATGATCTGAGAAGGAAAGGAAGGAAAGAGACAGATGGAACAAAGGCAAGCATGACCCATAAGTGGGTGTCAGGAAGCACCCACAGTGAGGTGTGGAGGAGGCTTCAGACATCAGTGGGGGAGGAGGGCCTGACAGAGGACCCAGTGCACGGTCGGATCTGCACTCGGAGCTCCCTCCGCATCCCAGGGGCTGTGGATGTCATTTCCCTGGCTGGGAGGAAAGTGCTGTGAGGGGATGAGCCAGGGCTGGGGCTTCTCCAGCACTGTAGTAGCCTAACTGCTCCTGCCTTTTCTTCATTCCGATAAAGAATTTGGGATATTTTAAACAATATGTCAAAAACAACATGAGAATACATGAAAAGCAGGGAAAAGGGTGGCTTTGTGGTGGGGAGGATTGACTGTAAAGGAACAGGAGGGAACTTTCTGGGTGATAGAAATGCTCTTTCTCTTGATTTCAATGTTGGGTACAAGGGTGTCAATATTTGAGTTGTCAAAACTCATCCAATTGTATACTTAAGATTGGCGCATTTCACTGGATATAGTTTTACCTCAGTAAGAAACAAAGGGAAAAGAAGAATGAAAAAGCAAGGTGGGCCATCACACACCAGGAACAAGTATAAAATGGGGACTAAGATGCCCTCGGTGCTTTGAGTTGGGGAGGAGCACAGAGCTGCTCTGAGCGTCCCAGTAGCTAATGCAGGAAGGGAGACGCCATCAGTGACTCAGCTCCAAGAGACCAGGAGACTGACAGCAAACATTGCTCAGGAAAACCCCAGCCGCTCTTGGTGTTAGAATCATGGAGGAATTCCTCCTGGCACCCTCCTCAGGGTGGGTAAAGAACAGCCTCCTCACAATGCTTTGAAAACAGGAGTCATGGGGCATTTCTTGAAAAGACCCTTTCCATGCAGGCTGCAGCATCACACATGGAAACAGCCTTTGGGAAAAGCAGCCCTGGATGGCCATCCTGCCTAAAGCAATCTCCAGATCCAATGCAGTCCCTATCAAAATACTAATGGCATTCTTCAATGAACCAGAACAAATAGTTCTAAAACTCATATGGAACCACAAAAGACCCCAAGTAGCCAAAGCAATCCTGAGAAGGAAGAATAAAGCTGGGGAGATTATGCTCCCCAACTTTAAGCTCTACTACAAAGCCACAGTAATCAAGACAATTTGGTACTGGCACAAAAACAGAGCCATAGATCAATGGAACAGACTAGGGAGCCCTGACATAAACACAACCATATATGGTCAATTAATATACAATAAAGGAGCCATGGACATACAATGGGGAAATGACAGCCTCTTCAACAGCTGGTGTTGGCAAAACTAGACAGCTACATGCAAGGGAATGAAACTGGATTATTGTTTAACCCCATACACAAACGTAAACTCGAAATGGATTAAAGACTTGAATGTAAGTCATGAAACCATAAAACTCTTAGAAGACAACATAGGCAAACATCTCCTGAATATAAGCATGAGCAACTTCTTCCTGAACCCATCTCCTCGACAAAGGGAAACAAAAGCAAAAATGAACTCACAGGATTACATGAAACTAAAAAGTTTTTGTACAGTGAAGGACATCATCAACAAAACAAAAAGGCATCCTACAGTATGGGAAGATATATTTGTAAATGACATATCTGACAAGGGGTTAACATCCAAAATATATAAAGAACTTACACACCTCAACACCCAAAAAGCAAATAACCAGATTAACAAATGGGAAGAGGATATGAAGAGACACTTCTCCAAAGAAGAAATTCAGATGGCCAACAGACACATGAGAAGATGCTCTGCATCACTAATCATCAGGGAAATGCAAATTAAAACCACAATGAGATATCACCTCACACCAGTAAGGATGGCCAGCATCGAAAAGTCTAAGAACAACAAATGCTGGTAAGGATGCAGAGAAAGGGGAACTCTCCTACTCTGCTGGTGGGAATGTAAACTAGTTCAACCATTGTGGGAAACAATATGGAGGTTCCTCAAAAAAAACTAAAAATAGAAATACCATTTGACCCCAAAATTCCACTCCTTGGAATATACCCAAAGAATACAATTTCTCAGATTCAAAAAGACATATGCACCCCTATGTTTATCATAGCACTTTTTACAACAGCCAAGATATGGAAGCAACCTAAGTTTCCATCAGTAGATGAATGGATAAAAAAGATGTGGTACATATACACAATGGAATATTATTCAGCCATAAGAAGAAAACAAATCCTACCATTTGCAATGACATGGATGCAGCTAGAGGGTATTATGCTCAGTGAAATAAGCCAAGCGGAGAAAGACAAATACCGAATGATTTCACTCATCTGTGGAGTATAAGAACAAAGAAAAACGGAAGGAACAAAACAGCAGCAGACTCACAGACTCCAAGAAGGGACTAGAGGTTACCAAAGGGGAGGGGGTGGGGGAGGGCAGGTGGGGAGGGAGAGAGAAGGGAATTGAGGGGTATTATGTTTAGTACACATGGTGTGGGGGATCATGGGGAAGACAGTGTAGCACAGAGAAGGCACTTAATGGATCTGTGTCATCTTGCTGCACTGATGGACAGTGACTGCATTGGGGTATGGGTGGGGACTTGATAATAGGTAAATGTAGTAACCACATTGTTTTTTCATGTGAAACCTTTGTAAGAGTGTATATCAATCATACCTTAATAAAAAATTTAAAAAATAAAAATGGACAAGCACCTGTGCAGTTCACAACCCAGGGAACCAGGCTCACTAAAAGAGACCTAACTGTGGGACTAGAGAATGCTTGCCTTCCTCCTAAACCTCAAGGCCACATCAGTACAGGCCTCTACCAGCACATCCTCTCTGGCTACCAACAAAAGTTAACAAGGCATACTAGAAGTCAAAACACAGAAGACATAGAGCAAGCATCAAGACCAACCTCAGACGTGGCAGATAATGAAAATTTTAAACTGTAGCCACCGTGTGGAACACCATAGGGCACTCTTTTTCTGCTTCTAACAAGGATTCATGTATGACATTGCAGCTTTGGAAATTTTGAGCCAAAATAGATGTCAAATTTTTGGTGCCCTCCCATGTTATTGAATGTGTGTCTTCACTAGGGAAGGCTGGTGATTTATAATTGTAAACCTGGGAAATGGGGGGCATGTCACTGGACTGTCCTGTGTGGTAATGGAACCCTATCTGTTTCAAATGGCAGTGCAGAATTTACAAACATTGGAGGGTCCGTGGCAATTGTGTGACCTTGCGTGTGACGTGGCAGGATGTGGGAACCTGTCAGGAGCCGTTCCCAGTTGTCGATCTTCTCCTTAAGTTCCAAATACTGTTTCATGTAGCTCACAAATCGAGTATTTTTTAGAGCTTTTGAGCAGCTGAGGCATTTAGAGTTTGTGTGAGGCTTGTGTTCTGTTGCCTGTGTCAGGCAGTGCAAAGTAAGTCCTTAGGGGGCATGATCAGATTTCCTTTCTTAGACGAAAATGAATAAAAGTGGTGATAGAGTCTCATTCCAGATCTTAAAAAGGATGTTTCTCCATTCTTAATGCATCATCTTAATGCTTCACCATTAAGAATGACGATTCATATTTGGTAGATTCTCTTTCTCAGGTTAAGGACATACCCTTTCATTCTAGTTGATAAGGCTTCTGTGGGTTTTTAAAAATGAATGAATGGATATTGATAATCATCAAATGTCCTTACTGAATTTGATATGATCATTTGGCTTTCCTACTTGAATCTTAAGTTAATGGATTATGTTTTTAAATCATTTTTTAAACTTTAGGTAGGTGTGTACAAAATTGGATTATTTGTATATTCTTTGGTTCATGACGCATTGTTATTGCTGCATGTGTGACTCTGTTTTGTTTTATTTTTAAACTTTATTTAAAAAAATCCATCAACCCACAACCCAAATGAAGAACTAAACATTGATGACAACTTATGTCTATGTATGTGCTTCTCATCCAGCAGGTGCCCTCGACAGCCTGTACATAAGGTGATCACTATCCTGAATCTTGTTCTTATTCTCCCTTGCTTTTTCCCCCCAGCTTTATTAAAGTATGATTGAAAAATAAAAATTGTATATATTAATGTGTAGAAGTGATAATTTGATATACATGTACATTGTGAAATGATTATCATAATCAAACTAATTAACATATCCATCACCTCACATAGTTACCGTTTTTGTAGGTGTGTGGTAACAACACTTGAGATATAGTCTCTTCGAAAATTTGAAGTATATGATACACAATTACTAACTATAATCACCATGCTGTACATTTACTCCAGTATTTACTCATCTCATAACTGAAAGCTGGTACCTTTTGACTAATATCTCCCCAGCCCCTGGTAACCACAATTCTACTGTTTCTCTGTTATGGGTTTGACTTTTTATATTTCACATATGAGTGAGATCATGCAGGGTCTGTCTTTCTGTGACTTACATAATGAATGCCCTCCAGTTTTGTCCATGTTGTTGCACATGGCAGGATTTCCTTCTTTTATAAGACCAAATAATATTTTGTTGTCTATATATACCCCATTTTCTTTATCCATTCATCTGTTCAGTGGACATTTGGCTTGTTTCCATATCTTGGCTATTGTGAATAATGCTACGTGGGAGTGCAGATATCTTTCAAGAGAGTGATTTCATTTCCTTCAGGTACATACACAGAAGAGGGATTGCTGGATCATATGGTAGTTCTATTTTTTATTTTTGAGGAGCCTCTATACCATTTTCCATAGTAGCAGCATCCAATTTCTATTGCCTCCAACAGTGTGTGTTCCCTGTTCTCTTCATCCTCACCAGCATTTGTTATCTTTTGACTTTTCGATAAAAGCCATCCTAACAGCTGTGAGGTGATAACATCATGGTTTGATTTGCATTTCCCTGATGATCAGTGATAGTGAGCTCTTTTCATATACCTGTCCCAGGTGGCTCCTGGGCAGGCTTCCGGATGGAGTCCCTCAGAATGTTCATAAAATCCAAAGCCCCTGGATGACTTCTGAGCCTGGGTTCCAGCTCCCAACCTCTCATGGGCACATGTCATACCACCTCAATATTCTGAGTGAGGGGACAAACGGGTGGGCCTCTTGGGCAGTGTCCTGCACAGCTGAGGAAGCTGGGAAACCCCTCAGCATGCTCTCAACCCCCACCACCCACCCCAGCCCTGTCTCCCACAGCCCTCAAGAGAAATCACAAGTTGGATCTCTCCTGGCACCAAGCTCTGCTGCCTTGGAGAAGGGCTGACAGGGGTAAAGTGAAACTTCTCGTCCTTTTTAGTAAATCTAGTCTTGGACTTTTTCCTCCAACAGTTTGCTGAAACTTCTCCACTGGACTCCTAGACTCCTGGTCTCCTACAAAGATACTCTTATCCCTGGGTGGTTTTCAAAATGGATGTTCTGTGGGAGGGTGACAGTGTGGGAGGATGTCCTACTTGCTGACATCACTTGGGATGGCTGTCCCTTGCTTCTTTTTTTTTAATAATTATTTTTTATTGAAGGGTAGTTGACACACAGTATTACATTACATGAGTTTCAAGTGTACAACACAGTGGTAGAACATTTATATACATAATTCTAGGTTCCAGCTATCACCCTACCAGGCTGTTACAATATCTTGACTATATTCCTTATGCTATACATTACATCCCGGTTACTAATTTATTTTACCATTGGAAGTCTGTCCTTTTTTTTTTTTTTTTTTTTTTTTTTTTTTTTTGTAAGGGCATCTCTCATATTTATTGATCAAATGGTTGTTAACGACAATAAAATTCTGTATAGGGGAGTCAATGCTCAATGCACAATCATTATTCCACCCCAAGCCTAATTTTTGTCAGTCTCCAATCTTCTGAGGCATAACAAACAAGTTCTTACATGGAGAACAAATTCTTACATAATGAATAAGTTACATAGTGAACAGTACAAGGGCAGTCATCACAGAAACTTTCGGTTTTGCTCATGCATTATGAACTCTAAACAGTCAGTTCAAATATGAATACTGATTTGGTTTTTATACTTGATTTATAGGTGGATACCACATTTCTCTCTTTATTATTATTATTTTTAATAAAATGCTGAAGTGGTAGGTAGATACAAGATAAAGGTAGAAAACATAGTTTAGTGTTGTATGAGAGCACATGTAGATGATCAGGTGTGTGCCTGTAGACTATGTGTTAATCCAAGCTAGACAAGGGCAATAAAACATCCACGTATGCAGAAGATTTCTCTCAGAACGGGGGGGTGAGGTTCTAAGCCTCACCTCTGTTGATCCCCAATTTCTCACCCGATGGCCCCCCTGCGACTGTGCCTGTCTTAGGTTGTTCCTCCCTTGAGGAATCTTACCCGTCTCTGGCTAACCAGTCATCTTCCGGGGCCATACAGGGAAATGTGAAGTTGGTAAGTGAGAGAGAAGCCTTATTGTTTGAAAAAGTTAGCTTTTTACTTCTTTGCATATTTATGCCCTGTGGCTTCTATGCCCAGCATTTGTCTTGAGGTATCTTTACCACTTGGAAGAATTATGATACTCGGTAAATTTGATATGAGGCACAAATTCTATTTAAGGGTTGTAATTAGGAAGGAAGAAGAAAAGCTATAGAAGTAGCAGGCGGAAGAAAACATGGGAAGATTGATTATTTCTTTGATATATCTTCTTGTAGAGTAACTTCAGCATGTATAGGTTTTAAGCTACTACTTAAATTGCGCACACACATTAACATAATAGGAGTATAGTTACATAACCAAAGCATATCTGTAATTACCAGCCATCTGCAGTGAAACCAAGAAAACCAGTTAGGCACCTTAGGCATTTGTGAAAACTTATCTATGATTTGGTGGATATTGTCCAAATGAACTTGAACAGTCTGAGAGAAATCAGACAAATTAAAACAACCCATTCCTGGGGACTGTTCACATGCCATATGTTCTTTTAACAATAAATAGTTTGTAGTTGTAAGACTTTGGAGCGCTACAATTTGCACTTCTCCAAATTCTTGGTTGAGTTCCAACAGTATAGATCCAGTCCAATTTTGTTGTTTTACTGTATGCACAGGCCAGGTTAGATATCCCCTTCCTCATTCCCATGGCAAGTCCAGGAACTGGTGGGATGAGTGCATCTACAGCTGTAGCAGTGCGTGGATCTTTGTTGGGGTTTTTTGATGATCATCTTCTGGCATGAGTCTTCCAGAGGGTGCAGATGTTGGAAGTTCTTTTTCATATCGTATCTTAGTTCATTTTCGGGGTAGCCCAATTAGGCTTTGATCCTCTGTATAAACACAAACAGACCCTTTGCCTACACTTTTATATGCCCTTTATACCCTTGTGTAGAACTCGTTGGAGGTTACCACACAGGAACTGCCCTTTTTTTTTTTTTTGCTATCACTAATCTACACTTACATGACGAATATTATGTTTACTAGGCTCTCCCCTATACCAGGTCTCCCCTATAAACCCCTTTACAGTCACTGTCCATCAGCATAGCAAAATGTTGTAGAATCGCTACTTGCCTTCTCTGTGTTGTACAGCCCTCCCTTTTCTCCTACCCCCCCATGCATGCTAATCTTAATACCCCCCTACTTCTCCCCCCCTTATCCCTCCCTACCCACCCATCCTCCCCAGTCCCTTTCCCTTTGGTACCTGTTAGTCCATTCTTGAGTTCTGTGATTCTGCTGCTGTTTTGTTCCTTCAGTTTTTCCTTTGTTCTTATATTCCACAGATAAGTGAAATCATTTGGTATTTCTCTTTCTCCGCTTGGCTTGTTTCACTGAGCATAATACCCTCCAGCTCCATCCATGTTGCTGCAAATGATTGGATTTGCCCTTTTCTTATAGCTGAGTAGTATTCCATTGTGTATATGTACCACATCTTCTTTATCCATTCATCTATTGATGGACATTTAGGTTGCTTCCAATTCTTGGCTATTGTAAATAGTGCTGCAATAAACATAGGGGTGCATCTGTCTTTCTCAAACTTGATTGCTGCATTCTTAGGGTAAATTCCTAGGAGTGGAATTCCTGGGTCAAATGGTAAGTCTGTTTTGAGCATTTTGATGTACCTCCATACTGCTTTCCACAATGGTTGAACTAACTTACATTCCCACCAGCAGTGTAGGAGGGTTCCCCTTTCTCCACAGCCTCGCCAACATTTGTTGTTGTTTGTCTTTTGGATGGCAGCCATCCTTACTGGTGTGAGGTGATACCTCATTGTAGTTTTAATTTGCATTTCTCTGATAATTAGCGATGTGGAGCATCTTTTCATGTGTCTGTTGGCCATCTGTATTTCTTTTTTGGAGAACTGTCTGTTCAGTTCCTCTGTCCATTTTTTAATTGGGTTATTTGTTTTTTGTTTGTTGAGGCGTGAGAGCTCCTTATATATTCTGGACGTCAAGCCTTTATCGGATGTGTCATTTTCAAATATATTCTCCCATACTGTAGGGTTCCTTCTTGTTCTATTGATGGTGTCTTTTGCTGTACAGAAGCTTTTCAGCTTAATATAGTCCCACTTACTCATTTTTGCTGTTGTTTTCCTTGCCCGGGGAGATATGTTCAAGAAGAGGTCACTCATGTTTATGTCTAAGAGGTTTTCGCCTATGTTTTCTTCCAGGAGTTTAATGGTTTCATGGCTTACATTCAGGTCTTTGATCCATTTTGAGTTTACTTTTGTATATGGGGTTAGACAATGGTCCAGTTTCATTCTCCTACATGTAGCTGTCCAGTTTTGCCAGCACCACCTGTTGAAGAGACTGTCATTTCGCCATTGTATGTCCATGGCTCCTTTATCAAATATTAATTGACCATATATGTCTGGGTTAATGTCTGGATTCTCTAGTCTGTTCCATTGGTCTGTGGCTCTGCTCTTGTGCCAGTACCAAATTGTCTTGATTACTATGGCTTTATAGTAGAGCTTGAAGTTGGGGAGTGAGATCCCCCTGTCCCTTGCTTCTTAATGCTGGTTTTATCACACATATGTGTAGAGCTGAAATATCACTTAATTTAAATTTTTAACTTTATAAAAAATGGTATTGTGTAGTCTTCTGAGATTACTAAACTACAAGTTATACATTCGTTCTCCTGCCTATTGACAGTTGAGTGTTTCCATCTTTTTACTAGCACATAGGCCTACCTATGAGTAGGTATGCTATGAGTTGGAATGCTAGGTCCTGGAATCCTAATGTCCAACTTTGCAAAATAACACCACTGTTTTCTAAACAGTTTGCACAAATTTACACCTGTCCTCCCTTGAACAATCTTGATCCACATCCTCTTAACAGTTGGTCTTGTCAGACTTCTTAATCTCTGCCAATCTATTGAGTGTAAAGTAGTATCTAACTATAATTTTGATTTGAATTTCCCTAGTTACAAAGAAAGTTGAATATCTCTTCATTGTTTGTTGTTTGTCCCTGAAAGCCCTGTTCATGTCTTTTGCCCAATTTTTCTATTGGGTGGTTTGTTCTTTCCTTGTTATGCTTCAGAAGTTTTTTATGTATTCTTTGCCAGTTGTGTGTTAAAAACCTCTCTCCCAGTTATGTAAATTATTTTTTCACTTTCTTTATAGTGTCTTTGAAAGAATAGATGTTCTGAATTTTAACTTTTTCAAATGTATCAATTTCTTTTACAGTGAGCACATTTTTGTGTGTCTTATTTTTCCCTAGCCCAACCTCAGAAAAAGATACATTAGCTTATTTCACTACAGGTTTCAATTTTTTCCTTTGACATTTAAGCCTTTAGTCCACTTGGAACTGGTTTTTGAGTATGAGATAGGAATCCAATTTCACCCTCTTTTTCCCATTTGGGCAGTCTTTTTTCCCCTCATTCATTAAATAGCTCCCCCTCTCCTCACCAATCTGCTGCATTCCATCCCTGTAGTGTATCATGATTCCGCATATGTAGAGGTCAATATCTGGGCTTTCTATTCTGTTCATTGGTCAGAATGGCTAACACTCTGAAAATGCTAAGCCATCTTATTTACAATAGTCTGAAAATAAATTTTGACATTTGGGCAAGTTCCCCCTTTCTTACTCTTCCATTCACAAGTATCTCAGCTATTCTTAGCCCTTCTCTACCCACTACAAATTCAAAATAAGCATGTCACGGTCCAGGCAAAAAAATTCAGATTATACAGGCAGAAAGCAAACCGGTAGTTGTCAGGGGTTGGGAGGAAGGAGAACAAGGAATGACTGCTAATGGTTATGAGATTTTCTTTTGGGAGTGATGAATATATTTTGGAACTAAATAGATGGTGATTGCACAACATTGTGAATGTACTAAATGCCACTGACTTGTGAATTTCATCTCAGTCTTTAAAAAAACAGATTCTTGATCCATAGAAACAGTGGTATAATAAATGTTAAGTCACTAGATTGTGGGGTTATTTGTTACACAGTTATAAATAATAAAATATACTCTGGTTACATTATTGGAAGTCAAAGATTTGAAATAATTCCTCAAGTATTCAGGAGGGAAAATTAAAGAGAAAAATGATATGATAGCCTCATATTTCTCCAAAGCAGCATTCAATGCCAGAAGAAGCTTGTGATGGTAAATTTTATGTGTCAACTTAACTGGCTGTGGGGTGCCCAGATTAGACATTATTTCTGAGTGTGTCTGTGAGGATGTTTCTGGTTGAGATTAGCATTTAAACTGGTGGACTCAGTAAAGTAGATCACCTTCTCCGATGAGTGTGGACATCACCCAATCCATTGAAAGCCTGAATAGAACAAAAGGCAGAGGAAAAAGAAATTTACTCCTTTCTTCCCCTTGCCTTACTTGCTTGTGTTGGGACATTTCTTGAAGGGTAGTTGACGCACAGTATTACATTACATTAGTTTCACGTGTACAACACAGTGATAAAACATTTATATACATAATTCTAGGTTCCAGCTATCACCCTACCAAGCTGTTACAATATCTTGACTATATTCCTTATGCTATACATTACATCCCGGTTACTTATTTATTTTACCATTGGAAGTCTGTCCTTTTTTTTTTTTTTTTTTTTTTGTGAGGGCGTCTCTCATGTTTATTGATCAAATGGTTGTTAACGACAATAAAATTCTGTATAGGGGAGTCAATGCTCAATGCACAATCATTAATCCACCCCAAGCCTAATTTTCATCAGTCTCCAATCTTCTGAGGCATAACAAACAAGTTCTTATGTGGAGAACAAATTCTTACACAATGAATAAGTTACATGGTGAACAGTACAAGGGCAGTCATCACAGAAACTTTTGGTTTTGCTCATGCATTATGAACTATAAACAGTCAGTTGAAATATGAATACTCATTTGATTTTTATACTTGATTTATATGTGGATACCACATTTATCTATTATTATTATTTTTAATAAAATGCTGAAGTGGTAGGTAGATACAAGATAAAGGTAGAAAACATAGTTTAGTGTTGTAAGAGAGCAAATGTAGATGATCAGGTGTGTGCCTGTAGACTATGTGTTAATCCAAGCTAGACAAGGGCAATAAAACATCCACGTATGCAGAAGATTTCTCTCAGAACAGGGGGGTGAGGTTCTAAGCCTCACCTCTGTTGATCCCCAATTTCTCACCTGATGACCCCCCTGCGACTGTGCCTGTCTTAGGTTGTTCCTCCCTTGAGGAATCTTACCCGTCTCTGGCTAACCAGTCATCTTCCAGGGCCATACAGGGAAATGTAAAGTTGGTAAGTGAGAGAGAAGCCTTATTGTTTGAAATGGTTAGCTTTTTATTTCTTTGCATATTTATGCCCTGTAGCTTCTATGCCCAGCATTTGTCTTGAGGTATCTTTACCACTTGGAAGAATTATGATACTCGGTAAATTTGATATGAGGCACGAATTCTATTTAAGGGTTGTAATTAGGAAGGAAGAAGAAAAGCTATAGAAGTAGCAGGCGGAAGAAAACATGGGAAGATTGATTACTTCTTTGACATATCTTCTTGTAGAGTAACTTCAGCATGTATAGGTTTTAAGCTACTACTTAAATTGCGCGCACACATTAACATAATAGGAGTATAGTTACATAACCAAAGCATATCTGTAATTACCAGCCATCTCCAGTGAAACCAAGAAAACCAGTTAGGCACCTTAGGCATTTGTGAAAACTTATCTATGATTTGGTGGATATTGTCCAACTGAACTTGAACAGTCTGAGAGAAATCAGACAAATTAAAACAACCCATTCCTGGGGAATGTTCACATCCCTTATGTTCTTTTAACAGTAAATAGTCTGTAGTTGTAAGATTTTGGAGCGCTACAATTTGCACTTCTCCTAATTCTTGGTTGAGTTCCAACAGTATAGATCCAGTCATATTTGTTGTTTTACTGTATGCACAGGCCAGCTTAGATATCTCCTTCATTCCCATGGCAAGTCCAGGAGCTGGTGGGATGAGTGCATCTACAGCTGTAGCAGTGCGTGGATCTTTGTTGGGGTTTTTTGATGATCATCTTCTGGCATGAGTCTTCCAGAGAGTCTGATGTTGGAAGTTCTTTTTCATATCGTATCTTAGTTCATTTTCAGGGGTAGCCCAATTAGGCTTTGATCCTCTGTATAAACACAAACAGACCCTTTGCCTACACTTTTATATCCTTGTGTAGAACTCATTGGAGTTACCACACAGGAACTGCCTTTTGTTTTGTTTTGTTTTGTTTTTGGTATCACTAATCTACACTTAACATGATGAATATTATGTTTACTAGGCTCTCCCCTATACCAGGTCTCCCCTATAAACCCCTTTACAGTCACTGTCCATCAGCATAGCAAAATGTTGTAGAATCACTACTTGCCTTCTCTGTGTTGTACAGCCCTCCCTTTTCTCCTACCCCCCCATGCGTTGGGACATTTCTTTTTATCTTCTCTCTTTTCTGGCTCTTGGACTGGGATTTACACCATCAGCTCCCCAGTTTCTCAGGCCTTTGGACTCAGACTGGATTATACCACTGGCTTTCTTGGGTCTCCAGTTTGCAGATGGCAGATGGGACTTCAAAGCCTCCACAGTCATATAATATATTTATTAATATACATTGAAAAAGTGTGTGTGTGTGTGTGTGTATGTACCAAAAAGAAGCAATAATGACAGTGTATTATTATAAGCTTAACCAAGTGGCAACTCCAATTGCAGCTGCTGCACCAGATGTGGTTTTGTTACTTGAGCAAAGTGACACACCCCTGCCACGTGGTAGGCAACTATTCATCTAGCAAATGCCTTTTCCTCTACTCCTTTCCTCTACTCCTCTCTATTAGGCCCAGCAAGGCCAGCAATATTGGCCAGCAAATAAAGGCCAGCAAAAAGACCTTTACTGTCCTACCTCAGGGATATACCAACCCTAAGCCTGTATCATAATTCAGTTCACAGGAATCTTGATCACCTTTCCCTTCCATAAGATATCATGCTGTTCCATTATACTGATAACATTAAACTGACTGGACCTAGTGAGTGAAAAGCAGCAACTACCCTAAACTTACTGGTATGACATTTTTGGGTCAGAAGGTGGGAAATAATCCAACTAAAATTCAGGGGCCTCCTTGGTGTAAAATTTCTAGAGGTTCAATGGTATGGAATAAGTCAGTATGTCCTTCTAAGGTGATGGAGAAGTTGTATCTGGTCTCTTCTACGACCAAGAAAGAGGCACAATGCCTGGCAGGCCTCTTTGGATTTGGGAGGCAATATATTCCTTATTTGAGTGTGTTACTTTAGCCCATTTACTGAGTGACCCCAACAGTTATTTTGAGTGCGACCCAAAAGAGGAGAAGGCCCTGCAGCAGGTCCAGGCTGCTGTGCAAGCTACTCTGCCTCTTGAGCTACAAGATGCCGCAGACCCAGCGGTGCTTAAAGGGGCAGCCAGGGAAGCTGCTGGGTTGATTACACTGGAGAGCTGCCTTCATAGAAAGGGGAATGTTTTATTCTTGCTGGAATAGACATTCTGGATATGATTTGCCTTCCCGACATGCAATATTTCTGCCAAAACTACCACCCATGGACTTACAGAATCACTTGTCCACATGCCATGGTAGCACATTGTTTGTGATCAAAGATCTCACTTCATGGCAAAAGAACTGCGGCTATGAGCCCATGCTCATGAATTCACTGGTCTTACCATATTCCCTACCATCCTGGAGGAGTTGGCTTGAAAGAATGGTGGAACGGCCTTCTGAAGACAGTTATAATGTCAGCTGGGTAGCAATACATTGCAGAACTGGGGCAAGATTCTCCAGAGATTGTTTATGCTTTGAATCAGCATTCAATATATGAGGCTGTTTCTCGAATAACCAGGATTCATGGATCCAGAAATCAAGGGGTAGAAATGGGGTGGAACCATTCATTATTACCCCTGGTGACCCACCAGCAAAAATTTTGCTTTCTGTTCCTGTGGCTTTATGCTCTGTTGGCCTAGAGGTCTTAGTTCCAGAGGGAGGAAGGCTTCTGCCAGGAGGAGACACAACAGTGACTGCATCAAACTGCATATGAAGACTGCCACCCAGCCACTTTGGGCTCCTTATGCCTCTTAACCTACAGGCAAGTAAGTGAATTATGGTGTTGGCTGGTTGGGTGAATGAGCCTAACTCCCCAGGGGAAATTGGACTACTATTCACAATGGAAGTTAAGGAAGAGTATGTCTGGAATACAGGGTGTCTTAGTATTTCCATGCCTGATGATTAAAGTCAATGGGAAACTACAACAATCCAATTGATGAAGGCTTAGTAATGCCCTAGACCCTTCAGGAATGAAGGTTTGGCCCACCCCACCAGGTAAAGAATCAAGACCAGCTGAAGTGTTTGCTGAAGGCAAAGGAACACAAAGTAGAAGAAGGCAGTTATAAATAGCAGCTCTGCCCATGTGGTCAGTTATAGAAATGAGGGCTATAATCGTTATAACTATTTCCTCCTTATTTTGCATTAATATATTTGTGAATGTGACTGTGTATTTATCTATCTTTGTTTTCTTTCATCTCTTATTCCCTTATCATGTAACATAATATGTATTGACTTTATAACTGTGATTCCTACTCATCCAACACAAAATGCTATGTTGTTTTTTTTTCATATATATGTGTAACAATAACAATATTATACACAGCAGTAATAGTAGTATAACTCCATTCAGGTTCCTGGACCCAAATGTGTAAGTGTTAGGGAAGCATTGTGTATTTTCCCTGGTTCTTGTCCCCACCACAACAAAGAATTGAAGGGCAGAGACACAGTAGCGAAGCAGAGTAAAAGTTTTATTTAAAGTTATGCACTTAAAGAGAAAGTGTGGCTGACCTCAGGGAGGAGATGTAGGGGAGGGAAGTCAGTTCGGAGCCACAGGGAAGTCAGAGTACAAGGTGAGGAAGGAATTTATTAAAGTGAGTGTCTGGGAATGACAGATCCGAATATAAAAGAAAGAAGTTCATTGAACCACTACTCAGCATGGGGCTTATCCCCTGCTAACTCCTTAAGCCTATGTCACCTGGCACCCAGTGTCTGCTTGGATATGCACAGCATGGGAACTGAGTCCCTACCACCCCAGGATTTGGGCGGGGGGGAGCTGCAGAGCACTAGACGGAGCAAGATTATGTTCTGCAAATTTTCTAAAGACAAAGAAAGGAGACTTTCAGGCTGACTACTAAAGAGCATGACCGTAAACTGAAGTTCTGTCCAGGTCACCCAGGCAATGGTAATTTGCAAGCCCAGATCTGAGCTCTCAGCAGCCCCTATTTACTTATCTGAAATAGCACAGAGGTAGTGAAGATTTGAGCTGAAATCTGGAGGATTAGAATGGCAAAGCAAAGTAATAAAGACACTTACCACTGGAAAAGCACAGGGACAAAACATTGTAAGTTGAACAGTGAGAAGTTTATTTAAGGCAACAAGGTGCACGCTCGGAGAAAGCAGAGCATGGGCTACCTCAGAGAAGAGGTGCTGAAAGATTGGGAAAAGGCTACACACTTAGAAAATGTGGGCAACCTCAGAGAGAGGTGCACCCCTAAGGGGTCTGGGGTTTTATAGGCAGTTAAGGATTTTTAGGTATGTGACAAAGGGCTTGGGATCTAGATTTGTTAAGTGGTCCCAAAATGTTTATCTTCGATAAGACATTAAGTTTCTTCTCTTAACACAAGAAATTTACTGCTCTGATTCCTTCCCAGGTAGCAGTTTCTGTCTGGGAGCATATCAGTCAAGACTGTCTGCCCTGCCTCCAAGGTGGACTGAGTTATGATCTGTTTATTTAGAATGCAGTCTTAGTTTTAAGATGGAATTCTTCCTGAATAAGCTGGACCTTTTAGCAGGCTAAAGTAAATCTTACAATGGCATGATCTAATTGATACAATGAAAACATAGGCTGTGCTGAGATGCTTTTCTTTACCTGGGGAGTATTCAAACATTTCAGGCCAAGTTGCTCCTGGCCTTCTGAGCTTTATTTGATTAACTCATTAACTCTGAGTCTTTCCTGGCTTCATAGTTTTAACTGGTGAACTCTTTGAGTCCCTTCTTAGTGGGCTTTACTGCTCTTATTCTTTTTCCACCCCTTTCATATCTATTTTCCTGCCAAACATTAATATGTGGGAAGGGGTCTTCCAATGCATACTAACACCAAACAATTCTTGAACACCAACAGGGTGTTGAAAACTCAACTCAATTCTGATGTTATCTGCCTGGAGACAGTAGCAGGTTCCCCAGGTTAAGGGCTTTGTCCCTCTGCCTCCCACTCCAGGTGCTGGTCGCAAGCCCCACGCAGTTCCCTGAGCTTCTGACCTACGGACTACAGATTGGAGGTTCCCACGACCTCCCCCTTAGATTCAATTAATTTCCTAGAGCGGCTCAGAGAACTCAGGAAAACACTTAGGTTTACAAATTTAATAAAGGATACTGTAAAGGACACAAGTTAACAGCCAGATGAAGAGAGACAAAGGGCAAGGTCCCAAATGAAGGAGCTTCTGTCCTCATGGGGCTTGGGGCCTGGCTCAGCAGCAAGTGGAGGTGTTCTGGCTCCCCAAGCATAGAAACTCTCTCCAACCAAGAAGCAGGATCCAACCAAGCAAAGCAGAGAGCAGTAAGCTCTTTGCAGGGGTTTTTGTGAGGGCTTCATTTCATAGTCATGATTGACTAAATTATTGGCCATTAGCTATTTCAGCCTCCAGCCTCTGCCCTTGGGTGGGTCAGGTCCAAAAGTCTCTCATGAACATGAAAAAAAAACCCACTTTGCAGTGTTTTCAGGAACTTTGGATGAAGACCAGATAGAGCCGGGAAATAAATATTTGGTCATATGAATGACCTAAAGTGTATTTCTTATGACTTACTATATCACAATAACATAGTATTGAAGTATTGCTAATTTTACAGCAATTTTACAAAAACAGTATTTATGTTACAGGATATCAAGGAGAAGAGTAAACATTGCTCAAGGGCTCTACCTGTTCTTCTGGGAAGGATATTAATGCATTTCAGTTGTATATGGGACAGTTGTATCATGTTAGATGGAATTGATCTTGTTATTGGCTTTATTTGGAAATTAACTATGGTTTAAGGAGATGCATATGGGTGCTAAGTTGACAAGGGGTGGACTCGTCATGATTATTTTATGTGTCAACTTGACTGGCCAGGGAGTGCCCAGATTAATTTATTCTGAATGTGTCTGTGAGGGTGTTCCTGGATGAGCTTAGCCATTGAATCGGCAGACTCAGTACAGTAGACTGCACTCCCCAGGATGGACGGGCATCATCAAACCCACTGACAGCCTGAACGGAACAAAAGGCGGAGAGGGGAGGAATTTGCCCCTTTTCTTTCTTGCCTCAGTTGCTTAACCTGGGACATCTTATCTCATCTTCTTTGGCCTTCAGACTGGGATTTATACCATCAGCTCCCCTGATTCTAAAGCCTTTGGAATTAGGATGAATCATACCACTGGCTTTCTTGAGTCTCTAGCTTGTAGATGGCCTACTGTGGGACTTCTCAGCCTCCATAATCCCACGAGTCAAATCTCCACACACACACACACACACACACACACACACACATATATGTGTGTCTCTATTATACAGACACACACACACACACATATGTATATATAATCTCCTACTGGTTCTGTTTCTCTGGAGAACACTGACTAACAAAAGAAGCAAGCAATGTCTACAAAATTCTGAGGGAAAGAAATATCCAGCCAATATGCATTTCAGTTTTAAAGGCCACAGGAAGATATTCTCAACAATAAAAGAATTCAAGAACTATAACAAAGTACTTATGAGCCCTTTCTGAAAAATGTACTATAGAGGTGAATAAAAAGGAGGACAGTGGAGAAGCAGTGGTAAGAAGATGAGGGATGAGCCATTTAAATATATAAGCAAGGTTCAATAAGATTACCTAACTGGACAGATTATATTTGTAGAACAGAAAGTAAATATTATAAAACCTAACAAGATACCTCCACATGCAGGAGGTAGGCTGGTCATACGACAGATTAGATATCCTAAATAGCTCTTCTACTTGAAAAGACTACAGTCTTGGATGAAGTCTTCTGCAAAAAGCTTTTTTACAAAACACTGCTGAGCTGGCACAAGTAGAAGTATTCCTACAAGAGGCCTAAAATGAAGTAAAATTAAAGAGCCTAGGAGATAAGTGAGTGCCAAAGGCAGTTTTTCTCTCCAAGGGTGTCTGTGAAACAAGAGACCTTGAGTTTTGCTCAAATTGTTTTCTGGGATGTAGGGAACAGGAGATAAAGCCCAGGGCTCTACCAAGATAGCTGGAGATTTCTACATATGGTTGGGACCTCCTACAACCTCAGTATAAGGGCAAACAAAAAAACAAAAACAAAAGCCCATTTTAGAGAAGGAGGGAGCAAGGGAACTTGCTTGTCTTAACCTTGAATGAAAGAAAAAATATTTATCTCCTGAGAACCTGAAACTACAATCAAACTCTTCTGTGAATTTGTGCTCAGATTTATGCTGCCTGAGTAACCCAAGGAAACTTTAACAGCAAATGCAAAGGATTCCCAGGTTGGTAGTATACCCAGTTGCCAGTAAAAAGCAAAGACAAATCCTCTCTAGAGGTATGCCATTTCAATCAAGGATCCAAAGTTTTCCCACAGACAAACTTCTAAGAAAAAAAAAAAAACAGTTCACAATCTAAAGTAGTAAAACTCACTAGAAAATAATTATGCACTGTGACATAGTTGGGACCGCCCCATCAGCCTGGCCCCCAAAGTGAGGAAGACAACATAGAACAGAGGCCTAGCCAACCTGGAGGGGGAAACAATCTTGGTTGTTTTAAGCCACTGAGGTGTTCAGGTTTTTTATAACCACAACACAGCCTAGCAGAACCTAACTGATAGGTTTAAAGAAATAAAACAGATGCTTAAAAATATGAGCAGAATCACCAAGCAGATTTTTAAAATTAAAGGTTTATTAATTCATTAAGATAACACAGTTAGTCAGTGGCAAGAGTCAAGACTGGGTCCCAGATCTGTCCAAATTTGAGACCAGAACTTTTTTTTTTATTAAAGTATCCTTGATATACAATCTTATGAAAGTTTCACATGAACAACATTGTAGTTTCAATATTTACAAATATTATCAAGTCCTCATACCCCCAGCCCCCATTATGGTCACTGTCTATCAGACTAGTAAGATGCTATAGAGTCCTTACTTATCTTCTCCTTGCTGGACTGTCTTCCCCGTGACTTACCTATACTGTGAGTACTAATTATAGTGCCCCTTAATCCCCTTCTCCTTCCCTCCCACCCACCTCCCCAGCCCCTCCCCTTTGGTAACCTCTAGTCCCTTCTCAGAGTCTGTGAGTCTGCTGCTATTTTGTTCCTTCAGTTTTCTTTATTAAGGTATGTCGATATACAATCTTATAAAGGCTTCACATGAGCAATATTGTGGTTATAACATTCACCCATATTGTCAAGTCCCCCCACACACCCCATTGCATCAACGAAGTAAGATGTCACCAAGCAGATTTGAAAAAAGAAGAAAATAGAACTTCTAGAAAGGAAAAAAATATAAAAATGGAAATTAACTCAATGGATGAAATAGGAACAGCTAAAGAAAACAGTGAATCCAAAGACAGATTTGAAGAAATTGTCCAGAATGCATGTAAGAGAGAAAAAGTGACAGGAACAAAAGACAGATTAAGACACATGGACAATTAAAGTCAAAAGACCTAACATATATCTAATCAGAATCACAGAAGGGATACTAGAGAATGGAAAAAAAGGTAATATTTTCCAGAATTACCCAAAGACACCATATCTAGAAGCCCACAACATTACAAGAGGGCTATGATAAACAGAAAGGGAGCCATGTTTAGATTGGTGATAGTGAAATTGTGGACCACCAAGGAAAATGAGACCTTAAAAACAGCCAAAGAGAAAAGACATATTTCCTACAAAGGAAAAATATTAAGACTTGTGAATGACTTCTCAACAGCAACAAGTGAAGCCACTTGAGATAAAGGAATAATCTTCAGTGTTCTGAGAGAAATAACTGTCAACCTAGAATTCAATACCTAGCAACACAATCTTTCAAGAACAAAGGTGAAAAGAAACCAGTCACAAAAGACCACATACTATGATTCCATATATATGAAATGTTCAGAATAAGCAATTCTGTGCAAACATAAGTAGATTAATGGTTGCTTAGAGCTTTCAAGGGATGGGAGGAGGTGAACAATTGCTAAAGGGTATGGGATTTCTTTTTCAATGGAATCAAATGTTCTAAAATTGTGGCAATGGTTGCATATATCTGTGAATATACTAAAAACCATTGAATTGTACACTCAAAATGGTATAATTGTATGGCATATCAATTATATTTTCATAAAGCTGTTGTCAATTTTTAAAAAGAGAGAGAATAAAAGAAGAACAAAGGTGAATGTCTACCTCCAGAATGACAGCATGAGGGAATTCCATGGATCATGTCCCAAGGAAACAAATATAACTGGTAAATACTATTTTAAATATAATTCAAAGTCTGGTAATTGTCCTAAGAGGATATTGCAGATGAAGAAACATTTATTCAAGAAAATCTACGAAAACATAGTAAGAACAGAGGTACTTGCACCATCACCTGCTTCCTCTCTACCCCCCCGCCCCCACACACTCACACAATGGACAGGTGTAGCGAAGAAGACAGGACTTCCTCTCCCCTCAGCTCTCAGTGAAGGTGTTGTCAGGCAGCTGCATTTGGGGAGGTCTCTCTCTGCACACTAGGTGAAACCTGGACTGGATAGGGGAGGGTTCTTGACTCTGAACAAGAAAGAATTCTCAAACATGTCAGATGAGTGTAGGTGAGGAAGGAGTTCATTAAAGCAAGAGTAGCAGCAAATGGCCGCAGCAGTGCAGGCAGCAGGGAGCAAGGAAGAACAGAGCAAGGAAAGGGAAGTTCATTGAGCTCCTGCTCACTAGGGAAAATCCCTTGCCAACTCCTGAAGCAGGAATCTCCTGGTGACCAGTGTCTGCTTGGATCTGTACAACATGGGAACTAAGCCCCCACCACCCCAGGATTTGGGGGAACTATAGAGCATTGGGTGGAGTGGGATTATGTTCTGAAAACTTCCCAAAGGCAAAGAAAGATTTTCATAAAGATCATGATTGTATAGCTGCAGTCTCGTCTGGGTCACCCAGACAATAGGAACTTGCAAGCCCAAATCAGAGATCGTAGCAAGACAGAGGTAGAATGAAGACTTGTGCTTAAGTCTAGAAAATAGAATGAAATAGTGAAGTAACAAAGACACTCATCGCTGGGAGAGCGCAGAGATGAAACACAGTTAGTTGAGCAGTGAGAAGTCTTTAAGGCAAAGTACACACTCAAAGAAAGGGGAATGGAGCAACCTCAGAGAGGAGGCATGCTTAAAGGCTTAGGATTCTTTAAAGGCTTTCAAGAGTAGGGCAAAGGGCAGGGGGCGGGGTGAAGTTGTAGGCTTGACATGTGGTCTCATGATGTCTGTCTCCAGTGAAAGACATTATGTCACGATCTATAGTCTGTCCTCTAGATATTCTGTAAGATAAACTTAACACAAGGAATTTCTTGATCCTGTTCTCCAAGATAATGGTTACCTTCAAGCAGTGGGGACCTTTCATTTAGGACTGCTTGCCCTGCCTTAAGATAGGGTAGGTTATTGGCTGATTACCATAAAATATGTTAGGAATCTTACTTCCTAACTCCCTGGTTTTTAAAATGGAATCTCAGCCTTAAGATGAAGTCTCTCCTGTTCTTACTATACTGTTTATATCTTGGCATTTTTCATTCATAGGCAGGAAAAATTAATCATGATGCTTGTCCCATGTCCTTGCTGTAACTCAAAGGGACACAGTGGAAAAAGGCTTTTCTGGGTATAGCAGAACCCTGGAACCGCCACTGTCCTTGCCTCAGCTCACTCATAGGGCAGAGGCTCCGTGATCAGGAAAGGCTAGCTGAGAATATTAGAGACTCCCACCAGCGCCCAGAACAGTGTCTCAGAGATTTTGCCCAATGCACTTCATAAGAAGAGATCTGACCCTCTCCAAAGGAACTTACTTTATTTGAAATAGAATGTAGGGAAATTCAAGTCTGAGGGCATTCTAAAATAACAGAGATTTTGTTGCTAAGTAAATAAGAGGAGGCTAGTGGTTCCTGTTAATTGAAAGAAACAAGTTAAACCATAGGCCAGCTAGTTCATCAGGGAGAACCAGTGCAGGGAAAGACAGCTATGAGCTTTCTTGGGGTCAGAACAAAGCCCAAACATTGACCTCAAAAGCTACCCCACTAGAATTTAATTGGATCAGACTGCGGAGCAATTTATGCCCTAGAACATTGTAAAAAAAAAAAATAGAACAATCACCCGGCAATTAGTGGAGCTTAACAGCTGGGTGTGAGACCAAATGGGGGAGTCAGCTGCACTGAGAGATCAGGGAAAGAGACAAAGAGGGCCCTGCCAAAACTCCACACTATCCCATGGTGACTGTACACACTCAAAGCTGCAGCTTCTGAGTGACACACTGGGGGTGGGGAATAAAATTCACTAAAATAGTCAAGCCAAGTAACCAAAGAAATAAACAAGTAAAATAACAACAAAAACAATCCCTAGAGAGAGGGGAATGAAATCAGAGTTGCTATGTATTATCTAAACTATCTAGTTTTCAAGAAAAATATTATAAGATTTGCAAAGGAATAGCAAAATGTGATCCATACACAGGGACTAAAAAGCAAGCAATAGAAACTGCCTGTGGGAGGCCCAGATGTTTGAGTTACTAGAAAAAGATTTCAAAGCAGCATTATAAATATGTTCAAAGATCTAAAGGAAACTGACTAAAAAGAAGTATAGGAAGCTATGACAATGTCTCATTAAATAGAAAATATCAATGAAAGATAGAAATTCTTTGAAAAAGAACCAAATGGAAATTATGAAGTTAAAAAGTACAATAACCAAAATGGAAAATTCACTAGAGGTACTCAACAGTTAATGTCAACTGGCAGAAGAAATAACGAGTGGCCTTGGAGATAGATGAATAGAGATTATGTAATCCAAAGAGCAGAGAGAACAAAAGAATGAAGAAAAATAGAGCTTCAAAGAAATGTGGGATACTCATATCACCATACATGTAGTGGGAATACTGAAGAAGAGAGAAAGAGCAGAAAAAAATATTTGAATAATGGCAGAAAACTCCCCAAATTTTCTGGAAAACATTAATCTACATATCTAAAGAGCTCAACAAGTTCCAAGTAAAATAAATGAAAACAATCCATGGCCACACTCATCAGGTTAAAAAACTGACAGGCAAAGTCAAAGTGAGAATCTTGAAAACAAGAGAAAAACAACTGGTCTCATACAAAGGAAACCAGATAAGATTAATAGCTGACTTTCTATTAGAAGTAATGGAGGCCAGAAGGTGATGAGATACATTTTCAAAGTGGTTAAAGAAGAAAAAACAGTAAATCAAGAATCTTATATCCAGAAAAACTATCTTTTAAAACTGAAGGCAAAAATCCCTACAGCCCTTTTTTGGCAGAAATGGCAAAGCCTATTCTCAAATTCATATGTAATTGCAAGAACCCCCAAAGAGCAAAAACAATATTGAAACAGAAGAACAAACTGGAGGACTCACACTTCCCAATTTCAAAACTTTCTACAAAGATGTCATAATCTATACAGTGCTATCAGCATAAGGATACTCATAAGGATCACAGGAATAGAACTGACAGTCTAGAAATAAACCTATATTTTTTGTTTTTACAATTTTGTTGTCTATAATTTTTGTTGTCCATACAATCTATGACCACTTCAGGTGACTTTAAAAAGAAACACACAAAGAATATACACAATGGAATATTATTCAGCCATAAGAAGAAAAAAATCCTACCATTTGCAGCAACATGGATGGAGCTAGAGGGTATTATGCTCAGTGAAATAAGCCAGGCGGAAAAAGACAAGTATCAAATGATTTCACTCATCTATGGAGCATAACAACGAAGCAAAAACTGAAGAAACAAAACAGCAGCAGACTCACAGAACCCAAGAATGGACTAACAGTGACCAAAGGGAAAGGGACTGGGATGGTGGGTGGGAAGGGAGGGATTAGGGGATTAAAGGGCATTATGATCAGCACACATAATATAGCAGGAGCACAGGGAAGGAAGTACAGCACAGAGAATATAAGTAGTGACTCTATAGCATCTTACTATGCTGATGGACAGTGACTGTAATGGGGTGGGGGCAGGGACTTGATAATAGGGGGAACATAGGAACCACATGCTGCTCATGTGAAACCTGAGCATAAGATTGTATATCAATGATACCTTAATAAAAAAAAAAGTAAAAAGAAACACACAAAGAACACGGTTATGTATTGATCAGCTGATGAAAATGTGGTGACCAGAAGCTTGCAGGAGTCCAACCCTGTATTTCTCCTAGAAGCAATAGTTTAGTACTTACTGATGCAGTGTTCACAGTGACTTTATAGAACACACTATCACAAGTAATGAGAATCAATTATATATATCAAGGAAAAGTCTAGAACTGAAAAATGTAGCATCTGAAATGAAAATTTCACTGGACAGGCTTAATTGCAGAGTGTAGATGACAGAAGAAAGTCAAGTTGAAGACAGATAAAGAGGAATTATCTAGCAAAGAGAGAGAAAAAATTGAAAAAATGAGTAAGAGCCTCAGAGACATGTGGGGCAAAATAAAAACATCTAGCATGCATGTTACTGACTACCAGAAGGAAAGGAAAGAGTGGAGAAGAAAAAAATATTTGAAAAAATGTCTGAAAACTTCCCAAATATGGTGAAAAACTAATTTACAAAATCAAAAATCTCAGAGAAATCCAAACAGGATAAATAAGGAAATTATACCTAGGCCCACCAAAGTCAATGTGTTGAAAATCATAGATAAAAAAAAATCTTGACAGCATCCAGAGAAAAATAACACAAAGAAATAATGATCTGCATATTTATCAAAAACTATGAAGCCCAGAAGATATTAGGACTTCTTGAAAGTACTAAAAACACCAGGAACAAAATAAACAATAAGTGGAACCACATCAAACCAAAAAGCTTCTGAAGAGCAAAAGAAACCATCAACAAAATGAAAAGATAACCGACAAAATGGGGAAAAAATATTGCATTTCATGTATCTGATAAGGGGTTAATATCCAAAATATATGAAGAACTCATACATGTCTATAGCAAAAAAAACCACAAAAAAAATCCAATTTAAAGATGAGCAAAAGACCTGAGCAGACATTTTTCCAAAGGAGATATACAAGTGACCAACGCGTACATTAGAAGGTGCTCAACATCACCAGTCATTAGGGAAATGCAAATCAAAAACACAATGAGCTATCACCTCACACCTGTTAGAATAGCCACTGATCAAAAAGACAAGATAACAAATGCTACAAGGATGTGGTGAAAAAGGAAGCTTTGCGCACTTTTGGTGAGATCACAAATTGGTACAGCCACTAGGGAAAACACATGGAGGTTCCTCGAAAAATTAAAAATAGAATTGCTGCATAATCTGGTCATTCCACGTATGGGAATATATCCAAAGGAAATGAAAACGTTTTATTAAAGAGATCTGCACCTCTATGTTCATTGCAGCACTATTTACAACAGCCAAGACATGGAAACAACCTAAGTGTCCAATGATAGATGAAGGAAGAAGTTGTGATATATATATAATGAAATATTATTCAGCCACAAAAAGGAAGGAAATCCTGCCATTTGCTACAACCTGGATGGACCTTGTGGGCCTTAGGTTAAGTGGAATAAGTCAGATGGAGAAAGACAAATACTGAATGATCTCACTATATGTGGAATCTAAAAATCAAACTAAACTAAAACTAAAACTAAATTCATAAAAAAAGAGAACAGATTGTGGTTACCAGAAGTAGGGGGTGGGGGAATTGGATGAAAGTGGAAAAAAAGCACAAACTTTCTAGTTATAAGATAAATAAGAACCCAGGATGTAATATAAAACATGATGACTATAGTTATTACTGCTATATGGTAAATTTGAAAGTTGTTAAAACAGTAAATCCTAAGAGTTCATATCACGAGAGAAAAAACATTCTTTTTTTGCAGCTAATGAGATGCTGGATGTTAACAAAACTTATTGCGGTAATCATTTCACAATATATGTAAGTCAAGTCATTATGCTGCACACCTTAAATTTATACAGAGCTGTATGGCAATGACATCTCAGGGAAAGGGAAAAAGTGGTAAAATAAAAAATAAACCTGTCACACCAGAATGTTATATCCAATGAAGATATCCTGTAGGAATGAGGATGAAATAGACATTTTCAGATTAAAAAAACTAAGATCATTTGTCACCAACAGCCCTGCTCTGTAAGAAATATTAAATGAAGTTCTTTGGGCTGAAGGGTGATGATATCAGAGAGAAACTCAAGACTTTCCAGAAGGAATGAGAACACAGGAAATGCTAAATCTCCAAGTAAATATAAAAGACTATTGTTCTCCTCTTAATTTCTTTAAAATACAATATAACTATTTATAGCCAAAAAGCATGCCCAAGTTAATGAAACCATTAAAAATAGCTGAATGAACCCAAAGTAGAAAGGCAGGAAACTATATAGCTAAGAAGAGAAATTAATGAATTAGAATCCAAACATGTAGTGAAATCAACAAAGCCAAAAGTTCATTATTTAAAAGTAACAAAGAGACAACCCTATGGCAAGATGGCTGGATAGATAAACAGAGAGCACATAAATAACAAAGGAAAAATGTGGTGTCGTAACTCCAGAAACAGAAATTAAACAAGATATTATGAATAACTTTATTTGAAAATACATTCCTAGGAAAATACTATTTACTAAAACTAAGTGAAGAAGAAATAGAAAACATGACTAGTCCTATTATTAATTAAGGAAATTGAATCAGTATACTATCTTCCCACAAAGAAAACACCTAGCATGTGGCCTTAACCAGTTCAAGTAAGTGTAGCCAAATATTTGGAGAACACATAATCCCATACATACCCTGAAAGAACAGAAAATGAGGGAATAATCCCACACATCTTTTGAGGTTAGCAAAACCTTAGAGAAAAAATGTTTAATATAAATTCATTAATAAAAAATTTAATATAAATTCATAAGATCTTTTAGCAAACAAGATATAGAGGGTATTTCCTTGATTTGATAAAAGTTCAAGAAACTATATAGCATACATTCTTCATGGGAAAACAATGAAAGCTTACTCAAATTCCTTGGAGTAGAGTAACACAGGAGATAAAGATCTTAATAATTGGAAAGGAACAAACTTGGCATTATGTATGTATAATTGTCTATATATCAAACAAAATATCTGCACATAAATTAATAGATTAAGAGATTATGGAGTATTCTGGCTATAAAATCAATACATATAAAGTGACTTCATTTCTGTACATCAAGGTATTAGAAGATGAGGTATGAAAATAGATATTATATCTTATTAATAAAAAATATAAAAAGCCTAGGAGCAAATACACAAAAGAAGTATAAACTCTACTAAAAAAAATTAGTTTTATGAAAGTGAGGTAGAGCAGGGAAATGGGATGAGGGTCACACCATTGTAAAATCTACTTAGCCTGTGAAAAAAGCCCAGTTTATTCTTTAACTTAATCTATAGGCTGTTCTTCCTCTTCTTACAGCCCCTTAATCAATTAAGTAACTGTGTAAACCAGGACAGGAGATAAGATCTCAGGAAGCGTAAATGAACCTATGTGGATAAAGAATGCCAAGATCCAGGTCACGCAGTCACCTAAATAACCCTATTTTAAGACAAAACTTCAAAGGAATTATGAATCACCTGTATACCTCATGCCTTATGCTGCCCCTACCCAAAAGGCTCTATAAAACCCCAAAACCTTTAAGCACGCCTCCTGAGGTTGCCTACTCCTTTCTTCGAGCATGTACTTTTTGCTTTAAAAAACTACTCACTGATCAACTACTGCATTTTGTCTCTGCACTCTTCCAGTGGTAAGCATCTTTGTTACGTTGCTATTTCATTCCATTTTCTGGACTTAAGCACAAGTTTTCACCCTCTGTCTTACTTCAGAGAGGGAGCTCCTAAAATCTCTGATTTTGATTTGAAAGTTCCCTTCACCTGGGTGACCCAGACAGGACTGCAGCTTTACCATCTTGCTCTTTAGCAGCTTGCCCAAAAATGATTTTGGCAAAGTTTGGTATTACCTAGTACACATCCAGTGATCCAATTCAGCTATTTTATTTCCAGGATATACTCTAGAGAAATCTATGCATGTGTGTACATCGGATGGTACCGGAATTCTCATGGTGGCAGTGTTATAATTAACAAATATCAATGAACAATAGCAAGGAAGGGAGAGAGAGCCCCCTTTCTTGCCCCTTCCACCATGGGGACAGTGAGAAGATGGTCGTCTATGAGCCAGAGTGGGGTCTCTCACCAGACCTAATCGACCAGTGCTTTGATCTTAGATTTTGCAGCCTCCAGAGCTGTGAGAAATGAATTTGTTGTTCGTAAGCCAGTCTATGTATTATTGTACAGCAGCCCAAACTCACAGTATGTAAACTATCCCATTCTTAAACAATTTCTAGCCAACCTTCTAGCATTATGAAAGAAGAGGTATCTGGGATTATATTCAGCAACTGCCAACACCAGTTTCTTGGTAGTAGGATTTGGGGAGATAACAGTTTCTCTATGGTGCTTAGATTTTATAATAACGATACATCCATTTTATAAAAACGTGGTTTCTTTCAACTTAAGATCTGGACTAAGTAAGGCAAAATGGTACCTATCATCTATAATCTTAGAGATACATTAATAGATCTTGGCCATATCACTTTCTACACTCTACTATTCTTTGAAATATTTCAAAGTTTAAAAAACTACAAAGATCTAATGCAGAAATAACTTAAGACATAGTTTACATCTTAAGAAGGAACTATAATGGAAGAAAATATATGGCCAACCAAAACCAGATTATCCCTAAATTCTTTAATTTCAGCATTAAAAATTATTACAGGATCCGTATCTTTGTCGGTTTGAGACCAAAACAAAAACTGGTTAGAAGTGACTTGAGAAAACACATTAAGAAAAATACCAGAATAAAACATGCCTCCTGGTGGTGGTATTAAGGATAATTTTTCTGCTTCTGTACTTACAGCACCTTTCTGTACTTTCCCAAATCCCGTATTATGATATTCAGTATATTGGTTACAATGCTGTGTATCCTACCATAACACTGCTTTACTGTGGGATGAGGGCCGGATCTGTTTGGGCACAGTCAGTAAGGAGCAATGCCTTCACATTGTAGGTGTTTTGTTCAGTGAACAAATACACTGCCTGCTCTCATTTTCCTGCCTCCCCCACCCTAGCAAGGATCTTAGCTAAAACATACTAAATGAACAGGAGCCCAGACAGGGGGCAGGAGCCCGCAATTACTACCTCCCAATTAAACACTCGGTGTACACATTTTTGGTCAAAATTAGTAAACTTTATTTAAACTTCAAAAAAATAAAATAACACACAAAAGGCAGCTTTAGTTTTGTTCATCCCAAGGATCGGCTGTAACGACCTAGAGCAGGTACTACCTTAAGAAGTTAAAATACCCTTTGTCCCCAACCAAGTCACAGGCAAGAAGGGATCCTCAATTTGGGGCCAGGCCTGGAGTGGGTGGGGGTGGGAAGACCACCAGTCAGGTGAGCAGGTTCTGAGACGGCACAAGTGGAGAACAAGACAAAAAGCGTCACCAGAAATGGGACAAGAACTTTAATGGGGAACTTTGCTGCCACAAGGAGCTATGTACAAGAGAGCCGGGCTGGGGGCCTGCACCCCACAAGTGAGGTGAGAGGACTGCAGAGCATGGCCCAGGTTGCCCCTCGCCCTAGCCTGCTGCTGCTGCCCGTTCAGTTCTCTTCATCACTGTCATCCGGGCTGATGGCTGGGCTGGTGAGGCTGTAGGTGGGGCTAGTGGGCGAGTAGCCCGGGGAAGTGGGAGAGTAGGTAGAGCCCTTGGGGGAGGTGGGTGAGTAGGTGGGGCTAGTGGGTGAGTACTTGGGGGAGGTGGGGGAGTAGGTGGGGCTAGTAGGTGAATACTTGGGGGAGGTTGGGGTATAGACTGGAGAGGTTGGTGAGTAAGTAGGAGATGTTGGTGAGTATTTTGGGGTGGTGGGCGAGTAGGTAGGGCTGGTTGGAGAGTACTTGGGGGAGGTGGGTGAATATTTTGGGCTGGTAGGTGAGTACTTGGGAGAGGTTGGGGTGTACTCTGGCGAGCTGGGACTATAGGAGGGGCTGGTGGGGGTGTACTTGGGTGAGGTGGGGCTGTAGCTGGGGGAGCTCGGGCTGTAGCTGGGGGAGCTCGGGGTGTAGGTTGGAGACTGTGGTGTGTATCGTGGGCTCGAAGGGGAGTAGCTTGGTGAGGTCGGGGAGTAGCTGGGTGAAGTTGGAGAATAGCTTGGAGAGGTTGGGCTGTAGTTAGGGCTTGTTGGTGTGTAGTTGGGACTAGTAGGGGAGTAGCTGGGTGACGTTGGGCTATAGCTGGGTGATGTTGGGGTATAATTAGGACTGGTTGGAGAATAGTTAGGACTGGTGGGTGAATAACTTGGGGAAGTAGGTGAGTAGCTTGGTGATGTTGGAGAATAGCTTGGAGATGTTGGGGAGTAGCTGGGTGAGGTGGGAGAATAGCTGGGCGAAGTTGGGGAGTAGCTGGGAGAGGTTGGCGAATAGCTGGGAGAGGTTGGTGAGTAGCTGGGAGAGGTTGGCGAGTAGCTGGGGGATGTGGGCGAGTAGCTGGGGGAAGTTGGAGAGTAGCTGGGCGAGGTGGGTGAGTAACTGGGAGAGGTGGGGGAGTAGCTGGGAGAGGTCGGGGAGTAGCTAGGAGAGGTCGGGGAGTAGCTGGGTGATGTGGGACTGTAGTTGGGACTGGTTGGAGAATAGGATGGAGAAGTAGGGGAGTAGGAAGGGGAGGTGGGAGAGTAAGAGGGACTCTGGGGTGTGTAGCCCCCAGGGGAGCGAGGCTCGTAGGCAGGGGATGTCGGTGAGTAGCTGGGAGACATGGCACCACCTGTGAGAAAAAAGCCACAAGGAGTTAAGGGATGGGAGACTCACCTAGAGGGATCGCGGAGGAAATGGACTGGGCCCTGACAGACATGGACAGCTTACCTGGTGAGGGGATGTACGGGCTTGAGGGGCCTGGGGAGCCTGGGGAGCCTGGGGTGGGAGACCAGGCAGGGGAGTAACCAGGGCTGAAGCCGCTGGCATCTGAAGCAGCACTGGGAGAGAAGCCAGCTGCCCCTGGGGTCATTCCACTCCCTGCAAAGTGAAACGTTGGTTAAAACCAGAGCAGGAGTCCGACCTGCCTACTCTGCCCGACACCTTCCCCAGAGCTCCACAACAGCCTCCCATGTTCCAGCGTGGTGTCTCCAGGTGCCAGCTCACCCACTCTCTGAACCACTTAGAGGGCTGTTCCTGGCTTGGGTCACTCACCAACACTAGGGGACCAGGCACCATAGGCTGGGGTTGCACCCTGGTTCCAGGGTGTCATGGCTGGAGAAATTCCTCCCATAGGACTGGGAGCTGAGCCAAAGAACATGCCGGTGGCTGCAAAGAGGCACATAGTGACTTATGAGAAACAGCACCTGGCTGCCCTCCCGTCTGGGGCCTGCCTCCCCCTCCCACACTTGCCCTCATACTCACGTCCAGCAGCCCCCAAGCCGGGGATATTGGTGGGGATCTCCATGCCATACTTGCACTTCTCTGCATCCAGCAGGAGGTCAAAACAGCCAGTGCCGGCTGGAGCTAGCTGGCCCAGCATGATATTCTCAGATACCCCCTTCATGGGGTCACTCTCTCCGTGTGCAGCTGCTTCCATCAGCACATCCACCTGAGCCACCCCAGGAACGGGCAGGCCCCATTAGTTCAGGGCCGTTCCCCCATGGTACAGTGCAGCCCGACCACCCGAGGGGAAGGGCACCAGTGCCCGTACACATTCACTCTGGGGCCATAGTTCCCACACTGCTCCCTCCTCCCTGCTGCGATCCCTCCTCCCCGGCACCCTGCTTCATTCTGCCATTACCGTCTCCTCAAAGGAGCACTTCATAAGAGGTCCAGTATCCTGGCGGTTGACTCCGTGTCGGGTGATGGCCATCAAGTGGCCACGGCAGGTCATGGTGTCACACAGGAGAGCCAAGTGCCGGTAATTAACATAGGAACCGTCAAAGGAGATGACGTGGTAGAGCTCCCGCTCCAAGGCCTTCCTCACAGCTTCAATGCCCAGCACCTGGCATGGGGGTTGGGGGTGAAGGGTCAAGACTGAGTACTTCTGCTGGCCTCCTGGCTCTCACCACCACCCAGATCCACAGAGGGACAGTCAGGAGTCAAGTGAAGCCCACACTCAAAAGTGATGAGGCATAAAAACAAAATCTGACCAAGGAAATCACAAGTGGAAAATGGAATGCAACCAGAGATCCAGGGAGGTCCAGGAAAGACGGCTGGGCAGTGGGCTATGTGATGCTCACCGTGAAGATCTCCACTATGTCATTGGATGTAGTGCGCACAGGGTCCACATCTTTCTCACTCAGCACCCGCATCAAGCTCACACCATCTGTTTCCAGGATCCACTCCTGCAGGGCCTTGAATTCCCCATCCTCTGTGATAATGATCTTCTTCTTGTTGTCCGTCTGTGGCAAGTGCATGTACACCTGGAGGGACACACAGTGAGCTCGGGCTGGGTGAGGCGGGGGGTGGAAGGGCTGTGGAGCAGGGAATGACTAACCTTGCTGATCTGCTCAATACCCTGCAGGGTCATATCTGTCAGCATGTTGGACTCGATGCAGCGCAGGAAAACGTCATCATCCATCTTGTCCACCACCTCTTCTTCCTGAAACAAGAGCAAGGTTGGCACTCCTAGAATCCTCTGGTCTCTTCTCTGGCTAACCAAACCACAGCCTCCTCAGGGACCTACGAGTCAAGCAGGCCCCAGACTTCCCTCTTCAGTTCCAGTGAGATGACTTTTTATTGTTTTCAATACTGTAAGGAAAAGAACCCACACCCCACTATCCTAACACAATCTCCACATGTGTCTGTGTGTGTGTGTGCACACGCACCCCAAGGGCTGTAACAAGGCATATGGCCCTTCCACCCATTCTGGCATTCAGTGAGTATTTTCCCAGGCTGCTCGAGCCTGGACAAATGATCTCACTTAATGGAGAGACACTGTGTTCCATCATGACATCAAAACTTTCTTACCTGTTCTCTGAGAGTTAAATAGTTACTAAGTTTTGAGCTTTTATTATTAGAGCAGCAGCACCCACACCTGCTGAACAATTTTTAGGAGCCATGCCCAGAAGTGAAGACACTGGCCAAACATTTTCATAGGCCTGTTACACCTGCTGTCACACCACTTTACAAGGGACACAGCAATTCCTACTGTTCAACCTGCCCCCAATTCTACCCCCCTCTTCCACAGGCTCATGCAGGAGCCCTTTGGGATGACAGCCAAGTGACAGGGCCATCCACGGGAATACCCATTCAGTGCCATCTGTTTTATCTATATGGCTTCAATTGCAAATTTCAAAGATTTTTACTGCTAAAAGTTTTACAAATCACTGCCAACCACCATTTCCCATTTGTACATCAGGTGGTGTGATTGGCACCTCAACCTCACTTTCCTTATCACTTCTTTGGTCACAATCAAGATTTAACTATTTTCTATGTTTGACACATAAGTTCCTCCTGGCTGCCAATTACCTCTTGCATCTTGTTCTCATCACTGTTCATGATGCGGATGCGGAGCACCAGCTTCTCTGCATTATCATCATTAAAGATGCAGTTCAAGTCATCGCCAAAACCTGGTGGGGAGGAGCTGTGAGAAACGCTACACCTACAGGACTGGCTTCCCAGTCACTGTTCGGCTGAAGCTCCCCCCATACAGCATTTTCTCTTAGCTCCCTCTCCTTCCATAGAACCTTCTGGAAAACATGAGAAGGAAAAGGGAGTGAGAAGGACTGGAGGAGAGATGCCTTGCAAAGGCGGAACTGGTATGTGGAAAGCAGTGAGGGTGGGTAGTTCACTGGGACTGAAGTGAAGTGACCTGACAGGGGGATCCCAGGCAGGTCTCCTAAGCCGGGCCTGTCCTCCCACTCCCAGGCTTACCAGCATTGATCTTTTCAGCAATCTGCTCCATGGTCAACTTCCGGTCAGTCATGTGCTTCCGGTCTAGCTCCACCCGCAAAAGCCAGGGGGAGATTCGGGCTACGTCGAAGTCAGGCATCTCATAGTAGACATTCACCCATTCCTGGTCCTCTGCCACGACTGTGCTCTGGGGGTTGGGGTCATAGTAAATGGCTGTGTTGGCAGTCACCTTTCTCAATGTTGTGTGTTCCAAGCGGCACAGAATGTCCTAGGAAGAAATAGGGATTTGTGACGCGGGTATTTGGGTGCCTCCAAAGGCCTCTTTAAATCCTCCTGCAGAGGGAATCCCCAACCCATTATTCAAGGGAATGCATTCCCCTCCTTACCTCCTACTGGGAAGCAACTCTCCCCAGCCCCTACCTTGGCTCTCTCAGCGTCTCGAGCAGACTGGCCCAGGAGGAAGACAGTCAGTGAGGGGGTCTTTGGCTTCTTGGAAATGTTGATGAGCTCCTTGAGTCGGGGCACACCCAATGTCACATTCTTGGCTGACACACCAGCATAGTGGAAGGTGTTCAAGGTCATCTGGGTGGCAGGTTCACCAAGGGACTGTGCGGCCAGAGCTCCCACCATTTCCCCAGGATGGGCCTACCAGGTAAGAAAGGGAGCCTCAGACAAAGCACAGACCCTCCTGGCATAGGAGAATGAGCAGCAGTCAGGGCAGGACTTCCCTCTGCTCCTAAAGGAGGTGGGACAGAGGCACCTGGGAAGGCGAAGATCTTACTTGACCACCTCCTCTCAGACGTCACTTCAGTCCTCAACGTAATTTTGCATCCGATATGCTGCACACCCAGAAAAAGGTACCACCCCCCCCAAATCCAAATTTCTAAAGGTGTGCTAAGTTTCAGGGTAAACATACCTTTTTATAGTAGTTTTCCAAATAGGGAGCTCCCCAAGGTATTTTTAATTGAGTTATAATCACATACCGTAAGATTCAACCTTTTAAGACAAGTACCAAACGATTTCTCATTTGTGGAGTATAACAACAAAGCAAAAGTGAGCAACAAAACAGCAGCAGACTCATAGACTCCAAGAAGGGACTAGCGGTTACCAAAGGGGAGGGGTGGGAGAAGGTAGGTGGGGAGGAAGGGAGAAGGGGATTGAGGGGCATTGTGATTGGCACACATGGTGTGTGTGTGGGTCATGAGGAAGACAGTGTAGCACACAGAAGACAAGTAGTGACTGTGGCATCTTACTACACTGACATAGTGTGGGAGAGATATGGGTGAATGTAGTAACCAGTGTCTTTCTTGTGAAACCTTCATACAAGTGTATATCAATGATACCTTAATAGAAAAAAAAAAAAAAAGACTCAACCTTGTAACTGAACTCATATGGCACACAGCCTTTTCAGACTGGCTTCTTTCACTTGGTAGTATGTATTTAAAGTTCCTGTCTTTCTATGGCCTGATAGCTCATTACTTTTATCACAGAGTAATACCCTCTTGTGTGAATATACCAGATTTATTTCCGTATTCAGCAGCAGATGGACATTTAGGTTATTTCTACTGCTTGGCTAGTATGAAGAAGCTGCTCTGCACATTCATGTACAGGTTTTTTTGTGGGCATATGCTTTCTACTCTCTTGGGTATATTCCTACGAGTGGAATTGCTGTATCATACACTTACTATATTTAAACTTCTGAGAAACTGTCAGACTATTTTCCAAATCAGCTGCATCATTCCCCCAGCAGTGTAAGAGTTCCAATTTCTCCATTTTCTTGCTCACACTTTATTTTTCACTTTAGCCATCTTAGTGGATGAAACGTTAGCTCACTATGGTTTTGATTTGCAATTCCCTAATGGCTAGCGATGCTGAGCATCTTTTCATATATCTAGTATCATTTATATATCTTCTTTGGGGAAAAATGTCTATTCAGATCCTTTGACGTTTTCCTTCTTTTTATTGATTTGTAATAGTCTTCTATATATTCTTTATGCATGGCCCTGATCAGATACGTTATTTGCAAGCATTTCCTCCAATTCTGTGTTGTCTTTTTACTTTCTTGATGGTGTCCTCTGAATCAAGTTTTTAATGCTGATGAAGTTTAGTTTACCTGTTTTTGTTGTTGTTGCTCATGCTTTTGGTGTCACACCTAAGAACTGACAAATCCAAGGTCATGAAGATTTACCCCTGTTTTTTCCTAAGAGTTTTATAGTTTTAGTTCTTATATTTAGGTCTTTAATGCATTTTGAGATTTTTTTAATACTGCATTCTTTTCCACGTGGATATCCAGTTATCCCAGCACTGTTCGTTGAAAAAAACTATTCTTTCCCATTTTACTCATTTGGCACTTTGTCAAAAAAATCAAGTGATCATAAATGTGAGGTTTATTTCTAGACTCTCAATCCTATTCCACTGCTCTATGTATGTATCCTTTGTCAGTAGTGCTGTACCTGTGTAGTACGTTTTGAAATCAGGAAGTCTTCCAATTTCTTTCTTTTTCAAAACTGTTTGGCTATTATGGGTCACCTGCATATCCCAAATGAATTTTAGGATCAGCTTGTGAATTTCTGCAAAAAAGGCAGCTAGAATTCAGACAGGGATTGTGTTGTGTCTATAGCTCGGGATTACTGCCACTTAACAATATTAAGTCTTATAATCCATTAACATGGGATGTATTTACATTTAAGTCATAATTTCTTTCAACCATGTATTGTAGTATTCCCTAATGCATTTTAATTATTTAATTTACAAAGATGGATTTACATAAAATGGAATCAGAGGCATGTCTATACTTTTAATGCTTCTCTCCTTCTATTACCCTGTAAAATCCTTAAAGGAAGTAACAGTATATTCCAATATCTGTAAATCTCTTTTCTGCTTATTTCCTCCAATTGCCTACCTCCCCCTAAATTAGAATTCTGCACACAGCATATGTTTTCAGAAAATAAGAATATTCCCATTTCATATCCCAGCCATGCCACTTACATTCTGTATGCCCATCACATATGTAATATAGTCACACCAACTCTGAAGGCTCAGTTTTTGCCTCTGCAATAACATGGGACTATCAACCCCTCCCTTATGAGGATCGTCTCAAGACTGCTAAGGACTAGAGTATAAAGCCCCAAACACAGAATATGGTAAACAGCGGTCTCTCAATGAATGAGAGTTTTTATGAGGTGCTTGTGGGCGGAGGTGGGCTGTTCTCAGAGCCCAGGGAAGTGAACAAGTGAAAGGAGAAAAGTAAGACTGAGGAGAGGACAACACTCACAATCGCTTGGTTGAACTTGGACTCAATCTCTCCGAGCAGCCAGTCAAAGGCTTCGCCGCTGAGCCGGAACTCCTCAGCCATGCGGCGGGAACAGAGCGTGGACCGCAGGTGGATGTTGAAGAGCAGCGTGGCGTTCTCTTGGGCCTGCCGGCTCAGTGGGTCATCCCCATTCACAATCACCAGCTTCTTGCTCAATTCCTTGACTCCTGGGGGCCAAATGGGAGGTAGAGAGATTGCAGATCAGAGCCCAGCTGACTCCTGCCCCCCAACCTGGCCTGGAGGTACAAAGCAGCTACTCACCCTCTACCACCTTGATGGGGTGCAGGTCGGAGGGAAGGCGAGGGTTGATGTGGAAGATTTTCTGGGCGTTCCAGATCATGCGCAGCAGGTTACAGGGCAGTACAACCTGAGGCAGGAGGGGAGGGAAGTAGGATCACGAGTCAGAAACAGCCACACAGAGCAGCACTTCTTTCTCAGCCCAGCCCTTTCCATCCACACACACCTTGCTGTCGCCAGTTGGGAAGATGACCCTGAGCACCTCCCGATCATCTCGCATCCGCTCAAATTCTCGCTCTAGCTCATTCTGAATGTGTGCATTGCTCAGCACGTCCTTCACCAAATCCTCCTGCAGAGTGCGGCGCAGGGCCCTCTCATTGGTATAATCAAAGCGGAACCTGCAGGCAGCAGGGAGTGGAGTAACGGGGGGGTGGGCACCAGGGTCCTGATCCCTTTGAGCACTATATAGTGCCCAAAGGTGTGTGGCATGCAGGAACAGGGCTTTGGAGGTAAGAATCCCGGGGTGGGCAATGTAAGATCCAGACCCTAGGACTGCCAATGGGACCTAAGCTTGTGCCAGCCCCTCTGGGCTCGCTGAGTACCACCCCGCAACAAAGCAGGGCCAAGACTCAAGTCCACTCTCCACCCGCCCTCTCCCACAGCACACCTGCTTGATGAGCAGCGGGGAAAGGGCTTTAAAAGATAAGGCCTGCCTGCAGGACAGTCCAAGTGAGATCGCTGTGTGCGTAGGGAGGGGAATCCTACAAAACAGGCCCTGAGCCCCAGGCGCAAGAACCATTCCTTACTTCTTCTCAAAAGCCTTATTGGAAGGCTTAAGGGTAGCCAGGTTCTGGAACTCAACACTCTCGCCCGCCAGGCCATCCTCGCCGTAGCGCAGCTGCACCACCTGGTTGATTGAGTTCCGCACAGTTGCATCATACTTCACCATTACCGATTCCATGGACTTGATCAGCCGCCGCTGGATGTATCCTAGGGGGAGGTAATCAACTGTAGGACCCACGGCAGGAAGAGAATGACAAAGCCCAAAGAGACTATCTCAGGACAAGCCTTGCTGGCTACTCTGGGGCCTTAACGTAACCCACAAGAGCCAGCCAGTCCCCTCAACCCTGATGCCTCTCAATAAAAGCCACAGTCACTACCAGAATGACCTGGGCCCAGTCCCCCAGGAACCAGCCCCCATGTGATAGGTCAGGAGAGACCTTGAGGTTCTCTTCCTACACCATGGAATACTGGACAGCTAACAGAGCAAGGGCGTTCACCTAACTCTTGAGCTTTAGTCTCTATTCTTTTCACAAAGGTCAAAATTACATCTCTAGGAACAGAAGCCATTAGCTTGAGAATCCCCACTCCCCACCCTCAAGGGGCTTCTCAGCTTGTGGTCCTCTCTGGGATCCTCAAAGATCTGAAGGTCTTACCAGTCTCAGCAGTCTTGACAGCTGTGTCAATGAGCCCCTCACGACCCCCCATGGCATGGAAGAAGAACTCGGTGGGTGTGAGGCCAGCCAGGTAGGAGTTCTCCACAAAGCCACGACTCTCGGGCCCATAGTCATCCTTGATGAAATGGGGCAGAGTCCGGTGCTTGAACCCAAATGGGATCCGCTTGCCCTCCACATTCTGCTGCCCGACAACAGCAATGACCTGGGAAGCAGCAAAGTGAGTGCATCTAACTTCTCTGCATTACAAGTAATAATTACAGCACTTTTCCCCAAGTTACCCACACCACCACCTTCTCTCCTCCTCCCAACCTTCAGTGTGGCCTCCTATTTGGAAAGATAAGGCTTCCTACCTGAGAGATGTTGATCTTGGAACCTTTAGCCCCGGACACAACCATCGACTTAAAGTTGTTGTATTCAGACAGGGATTTCTGGGCAGAGGAGCCAGTCTTGTCTCGGGCATCATTGAGAATGCGGTTCACCTGGTTCTCAAACGTCTGCCGCAGAGTGTTCCCTGGGGTGGGCTCTAGCTCATTGTTATGAGCCTTCTCAATGACCTGGGTACAAAGGAGGCAGCAGAGTGGCTCAATGAAACACCAAGCCCTGTTCTACTGCCCTTCCCTCTCACCTTGACACCTCTTTGCTTTTGCGATATTAAGTTCAAAGTCCCTGAGAGCCCCTTATACAGTCTTTGGCCAGCCTTCACTCTCACCTCTATTACATCCTGCTTGGCCTTCTTAATAGTGTTCTGAATGTCCTGGTAAGTCTTGGAATCAGCAATGGAGTCCCCAATGCCAATGGTATGACCTAGAGGGAAGGAGAAACATCAGCAATACTCTCTGGACTCCCAAGAAACAGGACAGAATCACAGCCAAGAGAGGATTGAGGGACACCAAATCCAAGGAGGAAAGAGAAAGGGAAGAGGAGCAGTAAGAAGTGGGGGAGACAGGATTCACAGCCAGAGCTTGGCAGAGCCACAAACTTACCCTCAATGAGGAGCCAGTTGTTAATGACAGTCTGAATGTTGGAATAAAAAAGGCGAGTGATATCATGACCCATCTCTAGGTAAGAGATGTGGACCAGGGAGCCAGCTGATGTCCCCAAAGACTTCTTACACAGGATGCCCATGATCAGCTCCCCATTCTCCACCACCACCTGTGGACAAAGCACCCATTCAAGGCCCCTACTGTGGCTCCCATGTTCAAATCCTGTCCCCATACACCCAGAGGCCAGGTTCTACCTTGGTGTCCCCAGGGGAGATGTGCTTATAAGGGCCACTGTCCTCATCATCAGGATGGGTGCTATGGGTGCGGATACAGTTGATGTGGCCTGGTATAATAAGGGAAAAGATCTGTTTGCCTGTCCACAGGGGCCGGGGCTTCAGGATGGCTGGCTGTGGGACCTTCCCATCCCATGTAGACAGGAACATCAGGAGGTTCATAACTTCACCCTGTGAAATAAAAGAGCAAGGACCAGAAGTCAGACCTGCAGGCCTTACTTCTCAGGAATGTTAGGGGGGTGTGGGGCACCCTGCCCAAGCAGGAAAGCCAGATTCTGAAGGCAAAGAGATGCCATGGAAAATATTTTCCAAATTGTTAATAAAAAGTTCTCTGTGATAGTGAGACTTCATAGGTTTTTTTGAACAGTACACAAACTACTTTTAATAATGAGAAAATGAGTGAAGGTAAAAATAATCAATAAATGAAATTTTAATGAGCTTACTGATTTTTCTCTTCACCCTTTCTAGACAATACCAGAAGTTAATTTACATTTTAAGGAATTAAATAGGGAGCTAAGGCTGTACACTTTTGGCCTCCGATCTTTCCAAACCCCCTTTCCTTCTACCTAATGGAAAAGGCAGTCTCACACACACGTCAGCAGAGAGCCACGCCTGGGCAAAAGTCACAGCACTCCCTGCCATGGTCTCGCCGCCCTGGGGCTCCTCTGCCTGCCCAAGTGAGGTTACCCCCAGAACTACACACCCGCTCCAGGAAGACGTCTCTCTTAGTGAATTTGCGCACTGCAGTGAGTGTGTCCTGCACAATGCCCATGACAGGGCGATTGCTCTGGGGCGTGACAATCATCCGCGGCACCATGGCGAGCTCTTGGATCTCTGCCCGAGTCTCCAGAGACTGTGGCAGGTGCAAGTTCATCTCATCCCCATCGAAGTCAGCATTGTACGGAGTTGTCACACTGCAGTGAAAGGAGTCAGCGTCAGGAAGATGCCTGCAGAGGCACCTCAGGGAGCAGCCCAGCCCCAGCCTGCCCCCTCGGCCAAGGCAGACCTCAGATTTAAGCGAAAAGTAGACCAGGGCAGGATGCGGACCCGATGCCCCATCATGGACATCTTGTGCAAAGTTGGCTGCCGGTTGAAGATAACGATGTCCCCATCGCACATGTGCCGTTCCACCTAGGGAGGTGAAGTGCAGAGAAGAGGCCGGTGAAATGGGGCATGCTAAGAATGAAAGGACAGTGGACCTAAATGCTTCGTAGATGGAAACGGCTGACGCTGGGGTACTATTTCACTTGGAACACTTATTAACCACCCAGTTTAGGCCAGGCCCTGGGATAGATACCAGGTTATCATCAGTGACTAAGACATGGTACCCAACACCCTCAGGGAACTCAGCTGGGGGAGAAAACCTGAGCACAAAGACTTCCTGGATCCTTCTTCCCTGCCAAATACAGGTACCCCATGCTTTGCAAAACTTTGCATTATGCTACTTTGCTTTTAGGAAAGGCTTAGATTAGTACCTGTTCTAAAAATCCAAAGGGAAGTTTTGGTCTTATGAAAAAGGTGAAAAAATAGCCTTCAGCAATTGTTTTGCAGCGAGCCATTACAGGCTGAGCACACCCTGGGAAGCCAGAGTGGCCCCACCAAGCTCCTTACGCAGGAATTGCACACAGCATCTTGGCATCAAGCCAACAGAGCTTTGAATGGTGTCTGTGAGCATCTGTGCTTTATTTATCCTGATTTACTCTGTGCATCCATTAGCAAGATGTGTATCTGAGAAGCCTAAGAGAAGTTATTTTTTGGTTTTGGGAATGCTCAAAAAGTTTTCCATATAAATTTTAATAGTAATTGCTTCTTTGCTTTGTTCCACTTTGGCTTATAAAAGGTTTCAAGAACACTCTACTTTCAGGTAGTGGGGGAAACTTGTACCTCCCTCATGCTGCTCTTGGGCTTATGTGACTCCCATTCTGATGCCAGTGGCTGGAAACTACAAGCTTGCAGAGGACACTCGTCTTTAAAAAGAGTCAGCCCTAGATCCTAATGAACAGTACAGCTGAAGATGGCCCCTGGCCCCCATTCCAGAGAGCTTCCTGCTCAGGTGAGTAAGAGGCTGTGGCCTGTTACATGCCTTATAGCCAGTCTGCAGGTGAAGGTCACTGGGCTTGGGGTGGAAACGCAAGTCAATGCGATCGCCATTGTCTCGGATGATGTACTTGGCCCCGGGGTACTGGCTGTTCCCCCTGCGTACTAGTTCCTGAAGTCTAGGAATGAAAGAAATACAACAAATAAAATGCTTCCCCAAAGGCCTTTCTTGGTACCTTCACCCCAAAGCCCCAGTGTTCTCTCCTCCTCACTCCAACCCCATTCCCTTCCTGTCTCGCTGGCCACTCCAGGCAGGGCTTCTCAACTGAAGCACACCTGTCAATGTTGAAGGGGGTGACAATCTCCGCAAAGGTCATGTTGGCGGCAATGGAACGAGGCACGCCAACCTGGTCAATGGAGAGGTTGGGGTCGGGGGTGATGACAGTGCGTGCCGAGAAGTCCACTCGCTTGCCCATCAGGTTCCCTCGTACCCGGCCTTCCTTGCCCTTCAATCGCTGCTTCAGGGACTTCAGAGGACGCCCAGATTTCTGCATGGCCTGTGAGGAAACGCAGGGAGGGGGGCACCCAGTGTCAGCACTGACTCATCCTCCAGAATGGTGAGGCCTTACACTGGCACCTGACCATGGCCCCAACCCCTTTTCCTCTCAGGCACAGCACGTGAGAAGCATGCTAACTCACTCGGGGCAAGCCAGGCAGCTCATTGTCCACCATGGTGGCCACGTGGAACTGGAGAAGCTTCACGTCCTCTGCAATGACATGGGCCGCCGCACCATTTTGCTCATTGCGCCGAAGCTGATTGTTGATCTTCACAATGTCAGCCAGTTTGTGAGTCAGGTCATCCTAAGGTAGGAAGTCAGCATCATCACAATTCGGGCGCCACGGAGCACTCGGCATGTATGTGCCAGCACACGGCGCCTCTCTCATCCTCACACCACCTGGGAGGCAGATCTGCCTTCTCATTTCACAGGTAAGGGAGAACCTCTGTGACCTTGAACCACGTTAAAGGTCCTGTTAAAGGGCACACAGCTAGCAAGTGGCAGGGTATTTTCAGACCCAGACGACCTGCCCACTCCCCATGCATGCCGCAGGCCACCACTCGCTCCTATGCACCCCCTCAACCCCCAACCCACAAGGCTCTGCGAACTCAGACCCCAAGGAAGTCCACTGAGGCGGGGTCCGGAAGCCACTGACCTGGTTGCGGGCAGAGCCCTGCATAACAACAGCAGGCCGTACGGAGAGCGGGGGCACAGGCAGCACGGTGACAATCATCCACTCGGGCCGGGCATAGCGCGGCTCCATGCCCAGTACAAAACACTCCTCATCTGAGATGCGCTTGAAGATCTCATGCACTCGCTCAGGACTCAGCAGGATCTTCTTCTCCTGGGAGTCCTCATTGACGTGCTTCCACTCTGCATACAGCTCCAGGCCAGAGCGCCGGATCCTGGGCTGGTAGCGCCCACAGCCACCGTGGCCCTGTTGGGGACAGAGAGGGGTCATCAGAGCCCAGCATCAGGCCAGACTCTCCCATCTTAGGCCCTCTCCCCACTCTTCTGTGTCCTTTGGTTCCTGTTCCTGTTTCCTCTACAGCCTCCTCTCATTCTTCCCTCCTGGCCTCCAGGACCACCTCCTGACCTCTCCCTCCCTCCCTCCCAACAGTCTGCCAGCCCCAGCTACCTTTTCTTTGGTCAAATCCTCATCGCCCTCAGGCTGCTCCACACCAAACTTGTTGTCCATCTCCTCCCCGCCCTCGCAGATGTTTTTGCCCTTGCAAAGGTCGTAGACGTGTGTGAGCCGCTTCTTGGGCTGCCCCTTGGACTTAGCCAAAATGTCCTTGATCTTTGGGTTGTTCTGGGGACAGAGAAGGGCAGGGTCAATTGGGCGGCTCCTCTGCTCCCCACCAGGTACTCCTCCCCTACCAGGGCCCACCCCCACTCACAGAATCCACAAGCAATTTGGAGCAGAAGAAGCAGACACAGCGCAAAACTTTCATCGTCTTCACCAGGAAGCCCACATGAAACACAGGTTTGGCGAGTTCAATGTGGCCAAAGTGGCCGGGACACTCTGTCATGTTTCCTGTGGGAACACACACCTGACACACCTGAGGCGCCCAGCTCTCACCTCGGGGACAGACCTCTCCAGCTGTCCACCCTCAAGCCTGGTTATCTTTAAGGACCCAGGCCACTCTCCTTCCCCTCGGGAATGCACGCCAGACCCAGACTCACCTGCGCAGGTCTGGCAGCGGCCAGTCCGCTCAATCACCCCCTGCCTCGGATCCATCAGCCCCCCAAGCTTGGGGCGGCCTCCCTCCGTCGTCTCTGGGTATTTGATACCACCTTCTGTCACAGACATTCGCTTCTGCAGGAAAAAAAGGCCAAACACTACTAACTGGGGTTGCTGGTTTTCAGCTTTCATACACTAAGGCCTTGAAGAACTGACTACGTACTGAGGTGCCAACCAGGTTTAGCCTGGGGTGAGGGTGACGGGTGGTCAGTGTGTGCACACTGGAAATGCCGAAGTTGGAAGTCACAAGCCAAACACACACACATCCTAGTCAATGTCTGAGTGGGCGGGGTCAGCATGCAAGTCAACCCACGCTACACCCAAGTTACCTACCTCCAGGACTCAAACCCTAGACATCCCTCTGGGTTCAGTTACAGATCACTGATACCCCCACAGGATGTAAACACAAAAAGAAATAAAAGTTGTTTCAGGGGGAAAAGCAAAGAATATTAAAGCCTTTTTCTTCCCCAAAGCTGAAGTCAAGCCCAGAATCTGAGTCCCTGGCAGCAATCTCTCTCTACTCCAGCCCCACCCTGCAATGCCCCAGGACAGCACAGGTGTACTGCCCAAGACATGCCCTGCCAACTCTCAACTTCAGTCAGGCACTTGAAGTTAGGCCCTTTGCCCCATCCTTATCACCTCCTCCTTCTCCAGGGCCTGGCCTACCTGCCCCCCTCCATGTTCAGATGAAGACTTTTACGATGACAGGAAAGCCAGGGGTAGAGAGTAGAGGGTTGGTGAACATTATTTAGAAAAGTGAACTGGGCACCTCACAGGATGAAGGCAGAGCCAAGGGCTGGAATCCTGGGAAAAGCAGACCAGGACTCAATGGGAAAAGTTCCGTGAAAGAAACGGAGAGATCTCAGAAATAGGTATGAATTGGAGAAGAGATTTCTGCCCTGGGCTAGTGCTAGTCCAGAAAACCTTTAGTTTTCACACACTGAAAATCAAAGACTTTTAAATTAGCTAGGCTTTGGTCCACTAAGCTTACAGAGGGAAGAACTTAGAAGAACTTAAAATACAACTTCACTCTGAGTGTCAACTTCATGCCAAGCACTAAATGTACTTAATGTACCTTGTTTGTCTAACCCTAACCATTCACATTCTAGGAATGAACTCCTCTCTCTTAACACATGAGACACCTGAGGCTGTATGAAGTGACCTGCCCGAGGCCTCAACCTCTAGGAGCCAGAAGAAGCCAAACACATCCCTCTCTAGTCCCAGACATATGCTTGATCCACTCTGCATGCTACAGTGTAAATTTTAAATTCTAGCAAACATCTTGGTGCCAAGAGCAGCGCCAGCTCATTCATTCTTATCTTCACAACTAACTTACAAAATACCCATCACTGTCTCCATTCTACAGATTATAAAACCAAGAGGCCCAAGATCATACAAATAGAAAGCGAGAGCCAGGATTTGCTTATGCATTCTTTCCACTACACATCATGCTGGAAAAAGTGGTGAGTTTAAATCAGTGAACTGCAGTGACTGTGAGTGCTTATACACAGCCACCTTCCTAAAATTTACACCTCTTTCTGCTATCACATCCTCAGAACCACCCAAAGAGCCAAGGAACTCCACTCTGCCAAACTCAACAGACCCATCATCTCAGTCTTAACTTGTTGGCCTGTGACACACTGCAGATGAGACACCTCCTCAAAGCTCTCTCTCTTCCTTCCTTTCTGGTGGCTGCTTCTTAGTCTCCTTCCCAGGCTCCTCTGCCTTGGTCTGCACCATAAACACTGCTACACCCAAGATTTTAGCTCACCCACACTTCTCACTGCACTTTATATGCTGTCCCATGACTTCCACTATGGAGCGATGAAGCCCAAATCTCTCCCTCCAGCCTCACCTTTCTTCTGGACTTCAGATTCACATATTAAACTATCCACTGAACCCCCTATGGACATCCCACTGATAAATCAAATACAGTATGTCTCAAGACAAGCTCTCTTCTATACACACACACACAGACACACACACACACACAGACACGATAGTCCCTGCCTAAGATGGGCTGGCAGCACTCAAGCCCAAAGCCAGTGATTACCATTCCTTACCTTCAGACATAAAACAGTTGAAAGAGCCTGGGCTGCAGTCTGAGACACCTGGTTTCCAATACTGACTCTATCACTTATGAACTATGTAACTTATGTAAGAACTTAATTAGCCTGCTTAAACCCAGGATGTAATAGGTTTTCAATAAATGATGGTAACTGTTGTCCAATCATTCACCAAGTACTGGTCATTTTTACCACCTAAGTACTTCTTGAACCTTGCCCCTCTTCTCCATCCCTACAACCACTGCCTTAAGCAGGCCTTTCCTCTGTAGTCTATGCCAGAGAGTTCCACAAGCCAGCAGCCTGTCTCTCCACAGTCCGTCTGCAATCCAATCACGGTGCTCCTTCTAAAATGGAAATCTCATCTTCTTACCCTCTTGTCTGAGAATGATGTTCAAACAGCAGGGCAGCTTACAAATAGGGTTTTATGATATTTCCCACCTTCCTTTCTTTTTTCACATTAGTAACAGGGTCCCCAGTAGTCCCCATTAACAAGCATGTGCGCTGTACTCCTCCGGGTCTCTGTACTTGCTATTATCTTTGCCAGCAATCCTCTTCCCCACAAGACAAACTGCTATTTAAAGACTCAGTTCAGGCATTGCTTCTTTCAGAAAACCTTTCCACAAGCCTCCCCAAGACAGACTGGCACCCTTCCTCTGATTCTGTAACTGTACATCTCATAATGCAATGAAATTCTCTCTTCAGGTCCATCTTCCCCATAGATTACAAGCATCTCTCGGGCAGGCAGCATTTCTCCATCATCCTGAATCCCATGGCTCCCAATAAATGTTAAATAGAACTACACTGCTTAGGACCCTCCACTGCAGGGAAGACAGCCCTGAAAGAACTTGGGAAAAAGAGAGGTTGTCCCCTGCCAGTTAAACCAGTAATCTCTTAGTGGATCTAATTAGCTACTGCTGGGTAGAAACCAAAATGGTCTGCTGATGCAAGGCTGGAGGGTTTCTGAAAACCCACAATGCTTGCGATAACCTGATAAAGTGTCTGAGTGACAGGCCACGTGGATGACTACATTCACAAAGCTGGCACTCCATCAGCTGCACTATGTCTTGTGAGAAACACCAAGGGATTCGCTCACCTTGAACAAAATGCAAAACAGCAGAAGCAGGCCTGACTCTGGCTGCTAGAAGAGTCACTAGAGAAAGACCTAGGGAAAATCATGCTAATAACTTTTCACCTCCCTCTGCTCCAAGTCCACGCTCAGCAAGCTATCACTTTCTAAGGACTCATTCTGCTTCCAAGCATTGTGATTGAGCCTGGGGCTGTCCTGGAATGTTCTGGACTATCTCTCTACCACAAATTAATGAATTGTCATTTTGGATTATATACAAACTACTAGCCCCCAACCCTACATCCAAACACTGGTTCTCACTATCTCCATGATAAACATTAGACTCCTGAGGGGGGGACAGGTCTCGGGGGATGCCTCTGAAATCACAGAACAAAAGGCCTGCCATAGATTCTCATTAGTCTTTCTATCCTTTGCCTTTAACAAAGCATACAAGGTCCTTACAACTTGGCTTCAACCGCTCTTTAGAACTTTATTTGATACCACATTCCCCCCAAACACACATTTTTTTAGTAAGGTATCATTGATAGACACTCTTATGAAGGTTTCACAAGAAAAACAATGTGGTTATTACATTCACCCTTATTATCAAGTCCCCCCCATGCCCCATTGCAGTCACTGTCCATCAGTGTAGTAAGATGCCAGAGTCCCTGTTTGTCTTCTCTGAGCTACACTGTCTTCCCCGCCTACACACACATTTATGCTCCAACTGCAGTAGATTTCTCAAAATCTCTTGTCTTCACATGCCTCCTTTCCAGTAAACTTTTCATTGTTTAAGGCCCAATATAAATGCTACCTTTGTAAAGACTTTTCTAATTCTTCCCTAGCCTTATCCACACCCTGGCAAGGCTATCAGCACAACTTTAATTACTTGTTTATGCATTTGTCTCTCCCACTGGACTGTAATCCTTGAGGGCAAGGATCATGTTTCATTTATCTTGATATCTTCAGCACCTATCCCAGTAACCAGCACATGGCAGGTGTTCAGTAAACATTTGTTCCATGTATAGGAAATCCCCCACTAGATCATAAATAATAGGGAGACAAGGACAATCTGAATTACCAGTGTAGCTCACACTGCCTATAAGAATATATATACTAATTTAAAACCTTGGAATAAATTTGCTATAAATAAATTATGCTTTCCACAATAGACAGTTGCTTTTAATGAACAGGGGTCAACTCCTTCAAATGTAATCCAATTTCTCTGACTTTGTACAAGCTTTGCATAAAGCCCTGGCACCCTTCCCAACACTCAGCAACACCCAAACCCACCTCACAGGAGCAAAGACAACAACTCTATCTTGCAGCCAATTCTCAGAGCCCCTAGTATCTTGATAGACATACCACTCCAAGACTTCTGGAAAACATTCTACCCTTAAATACCACCTGTTCCATATGAGGTCCCTTTCCCACCCACCCTCCTACCCAAAGTGGAATTCCCATTGGTAATTCCCTCAAAATACAGGAGCATTACATAAACTGCAAGCAAAATAGAGCAAAATCAAGGCCCCCATAATCCTACACCCCAGAGAGGACCCCTAGGAAGTTTTGTGAATAGCCAGCCTTCCATACTTTCTTAAAAATGGTAGTATATTCCCATTTTTACATAAGCGGGGCCTCATTCTGCCTCTTGTTCGGTACCTTTTCCATTTATCCAGCTTCCTAACTTTACAAGTTCAGTGCCCTTAGTGTCTCAGCAACCTCCACAGCACTTCCTGGGCCAAAAGAGATCCACTTAGTAAATACCTAGATCCAAACAACAAGTACTTATGTCCTATCAATATCATGGCCATCTAAAAAAATAAACATGAATTAAGAAAAGTATTTTAATGTGAAAATAAAAATATTTTTATTTCCCAAATAAGCACAATTTACTTATGACACCTGTAGGGCACTGCACAACTTCAGAAATCTTGTAATCTGATTGGACAGAACCACTCTTATTTCTTGCTCTACAATTTTTTTGCTCATGTATAATCTAGTGAGGGATTTCCTATACATGAAACTATTTAGCAACTGCTAAAAAAAGTAACACATTAGCCTTACAAATACATGACGTCATCAAAAGGGATTTGGCGCCATCTAATGTTCAAAGGGAAAGACCTGGAAATAGTAGTAGTAGCCAGTGACATTAGACAAAATGTAACTGTGCTTCTCTTGAAAATTTAAAATCTCTCCCTAGGCCCCGGTGAGTCTGCTAAGGGCCACAGCAGTTTGGGAACAGGGATTTAACCTGTTGTGAAAGTCTTGTTCTATTACAAAAACAGACCCTGAGTTATTCAATAGGATTCTTCTTATCAAACATTTAGGCAATTCATAATTTCAAACACTGTCATTTTCAAAGTGTTGCAATAAAAATCCTCTACATGTATCTTTGTGTACTTGTCCAATTATTTCACTCACTGATTTATTCAACCAAATTTTATTACATGCTTATTGGTATCAGACAGTAGTTGAGATACTGAAGGAAGAGAGGTGAATACAAAGTCCCTTATGAAATTTACATTCTGTTGAGGCAGTAAGAAACTGAAACAATCCTTTCAGGTAGCGACAGGTATGAAGTAAAGCCAAGTTAAGACTAGGGGCTAGAGAGCACAGGGGGATGCTGTTTAAATAGGTGGTCAAGGAAGAACTGCTAATGATATGACATCTCAACAGAGAATATACTGATTTAAAGGAACAGGCTTGAGGAGGTCTAGGCAATGTTGTTGTAAACAGGAACAGTGAATACAGTCCTTGAGGCAGGAATGAGCTTGTACCGTTGGAAGAACAAGGAGGTCAGTGTGGTTAAAGAGCAAAGAGGAGACTGGTATTAAGATAGAAAGGGCAGCAGCCAGGTAACAGAGGTCGTCAGAGTAAGGGGCTTGGATCCTTTAAAGGATTCCATGCAGGAAAGAGACACTATGAAAAGATCTCCCTAGCTGCTCTGCAAACTGTAGAAGGAGTAACTGGGGGACTAGGGCTAGTGCAGCACTCCATGGGAGATGTGGGGTGAAACATGGAGGTCGAGGTAAAGATGGTCATAAATGACTGAATTCCAGGCATATTTTGAAAGGCAGAACTGACAGACTGGCAGATGACTGAGTGGTGTTTGCAAGAAGGAATCAAATATGGCTTTTAGGTTTTTGGCCTGAGCAGCTGAATAAACGGTGGAACCATTGCTTGCTTGCTGAATCAGGCAAGACTGGGGGAGGAGCATATTTGAGCGGAGAAATTAAGGATAAATTTTTAGAAGTGTTAATGCTGGACCAACAAATACGTGTATGACACAACTGATCAGATCGTCAAGACTGTCCTCCAAAACCTTTATACCAAATTATCCTTCTGCCAACAATGTATATGCATGCCTACTTGCCAATATTTTTGCCAGCAGGGAAAAATCAGATAAGGGGAAAAAATGTAATTTGCATGTTTTTATTAATAAGCTGGATATTTTTTATTGGCCTTTTGCATTTCTTCTAACTGCCTATGTATATCCTTTTATCCACTTGTGTAGCAGATGTGTGCTTTCCTTACTGATTTGTTAAGTGATCCTGTATATTATGAAATCCAACCTTGTCGGTTACAATGCCAATATTGCTTCCCAAATCTGCTTTTTAGCTGTCCATGGTGTCTCTGATAAAGAGAAGTGGCTCTTATTTTATGTAGTGAAATACGCCCGGTTCTCCCTTGCATATAAAATGCTTAGCTCAGTGCCTATCACATAATAGGCACTCAGTATACTTACCTATTATTAATTCACTACTTTTAAGGGTTTCTGCCCCTCGTGTCAGCCCCCCAAAAGCCTTCTAAAATTTTCTAGTACTTTGCAGTTTTGTTTTTTAAGATTTAAACCTTAACTCCATCTACAATTTATCTGTGGTATGGTGAGTCTGAGAAGTTCTAACTCTCTATACAACTTTCACAAAGCTGAGCCTTTTCCTCCAGCAAAACTGTCTCCATCCACAAACACGGCTCCATTCAACTCCATTCTCTCCAGTTCTCTTCACAAAAGGAGTCCAAGTCACCAACAACTCTGCTAGAGCCTCCCTCCTTCCCTGGTCTCTCTTGCTTCCACATTCTTAGCCCTCCTCCCAGGTCAGATCTGCACCGGGCAACCAAAGAATTCATTTTTTTTTCTTTTAATGTGAACTTGCTATCATTCTCCTGCACATAGTTCTCCAAGGGCTTCCTATTTACAGAATTAAATACAGATTCCTTTCCATGATTTACAATATCCCACCTGGATTGCCCCACCTCCTGTTTCTCCAGCCCCTTTTCGACAATACTCTCGTTCTCACCCACTAAATCCCAGCCACACTGGCCTTCTTTCAGCCACTGGGACATACCTCCCCCCTTAGGTCCTTTGCACTTGCCGTTTCCTCTGTCTGAAAAGCTGTATCTAGTCCTACAATCTATGGCCTAGATGACTGGCTGCATGCACATCATTCAGGTAATGTCATCTCCTCAAGCAGACCTTCCCAGACCTTGACACCACCCCATCTAAAGTACCTCATCTAAGGTACTTTAGGTACACGCTATATTACAACGTTTCACTTTATTCAAGGCACTTGCCATTACCTGAATAATCTTGTTCATTTATTCGTATGTATATTGTCTGTCTTGTTCAGCTCTGCTCCCCAGCGTCTGTTGTGCATTTCACGTTAACAGGTGCTCAATTAATATTTGTAGGAAGGAAAAAACCCGGGGCTCGGCTGCTTATCCAAACTTACAAAAGCCCCCATAGGATTCGTCTGATCTCGTTGGTATCTGCGCGTGTGGAGCCAGTCACTCTCCCTCCATCCTCTCACCCTCCAGTCCCTCCTGCGGCCAGTCCCCGATCTCCGACACAGCGCTAGCTTGCAACCACCCTAGCAAAATTTAACTCTGGGGAGCCGCAAGGAGCGAGATCCTGCACTACCTTGGCGCCGCTAACCCGTGCTCCTTGCCAGTTAATGTGAGGCAGAAGCGCCAAGTTTCGGCAGCCACCGTCAGGCCCCCCCCCGCGGCACAGTGGTAGGAGGAGCAGAGTCGCTTACCAGTTCATCCGGACTGAGGACTCCGAACTGCACTCTCTTGATGGTGCGCAGGGGGCATGCGCTGTCCCCGGAGGGGGGGCCACCCCCGTGCATCGCGGAAGCAGGCGCGCTGCGCAGGCGCAAACCTCACTACAAAAAGCCTGCGCCGCCTCCGCCTAGGTGCTCAGATCCCGTCGGGGCGGCCACCGGGAAGGACCTTCCCGAGTTGAGAGGAAAAAGCCGGAGGAGGGAAAGGTGGGGGAGGCAAGGAGGTGGGGAAGTGAAAAGGAGCTAAAGCAGCTCTCTTCCCTCTTTCCGGAGATTTTTAGTCTCCCAAAAAGGAAAAAAAGAAGAAGGGGAGAAGGAAAAGGTTTTGGGGGGAGGAAGAAGAAAAAAGGTAACGAATAAATAAGTAACCGGGCTCCTGAACGGCAGAGGTTACGGCAGCTTGTCTCTCCCCCTTCCGGGAGCCACCTTCTTCTCCAACCGTCCCGGACGCGCTCTCGGCGCTTCTGAGGAGCGAACTCGCCGAATCACAGCTTTTATAGGTTCGCTCGTGAGTCCCCGCCCCTTCCTTTCCCGCCCTCCCTTGCGCTACGGGGTTGTCTGCGCTGGCCTGCACGGAACGCGCGCTCGAATAGTTGAACCTCCCCGGCTCCGTGGTCGGGCGACCTTTTGAAATGACAGAGGGGAGGAGAACATTTTTTTTATCCCTCTGCTTCCCCTCGCTGCTCCCTCCCGCACTCAGGTTTAAGGTTTAAAGGATCCAGGATAAATATAGGCCGCTTTTATTCTAGGTTGGAGTGTGGTTTCATCTTCAACAAAAGTCTCTCAGTAGTGTTCTCTCCCCGCTGGAAAATGGTCTGTTCTGTGAGTCGGTAATAAAGGAGGCGGGGCCGGTCGCGTCCTCCCAAGTGGGTTCTCGGAGGGAGGAGTGTTGGGGGCCGCCCTTGTTCATGAATATGCAGTAAGACGCTGAATATGCATGAGATCAAGATGGCGAGGCCAATTGCTTGTCCGGAAATAGCCGATGTTTGTCGAGCGGCCTCCTGGGGACTGGTGGGTATCTCCTGGCCTCTGATGGAGCGCTGTAGGGAACCCAGGTCCTGGATCCCTGGCCAGAGCCGCCGGAAGAGTCCTCAGCCAGAGGCCTGCTCCGGAGGAGGCTGGCCGCTGTCCGGGAGAGATCACGGGACCGCGACAATCCAGGAAAAGCAGATTAGCCATAGGGCGGGACACAGAAGTTCTGGGGGATTCAGAGTCAAGGGATCTGAATATTAGGAAATCCTCCCCCTTCTAGAATATTTCAGAAATAAGACTGGGGGAGGAGGAGTGATCTCAAGGGATTCTCCAATAAGAGGAGTAGGATTTCCAGTCTCCTTCCAAAACAGGTGACACCAGCTGCACAGCCAGAGTGATCCTTATTTGATGTCAATGTCACATCACCACCCCGAGGTGGGAGGGAGGTGGGTGTGTTAGGCAGAAAAATAGATTATAAGCGGGGTGGAAAGAAAAAAAAGCCAGGAAAGTCCACTAAAAAGACCCAGAGTTAATCAGTTAAAGCTCAAAAAGCCAGGAGCAACTTGGCCTGAAATGTTTGAATATTCCCCAGATAAAGGAGGGTACCTCAGCATAGCCCATGTCTTTATTGTGTTAATCATGCAGGCCCAGCTTATTTTATAATTTTACCTATATACTGTTTTTTTCTCCTTCGGCCCTAATCAAGTTGTTTACACCTAGGCAACTAATTTAGCATGCAGGCCCAGCCATAGACAACATAGTAAAAGGCAGGAAGGATTCCATCTTAAAGATAAGATTGCATTTTAACAACCAGGAAGTTAAGAAGTAAGATTCTTAACTTACTCTTTAGCAAACAGACAATAACTCAGCCCACCTTGGGGGCTGGGCAGGCAGTCTTGTTAGATATGCTCCCAGACCAAGAAGCTGGAAAAATCAGAGCAGGCAGTTCCTTGTGTTAAGTTAATTCTAAGTATTCAAAAACCACTTAACAGGTCTGCACCCCCAGCCCTTAGTCACATTCCTGAAGAATCCTTAAAAGGGGGAACCCTCTACCTTTCGGGGTGCTCCTCTCTCTGAGGTCGCCCGCACTTTCTAAGTGTATAACCGTTTAATCTTAAACTCTCTCTCTCCAACCTTTCAGGACGCCTCTCCTCGCTGAGGTTGCCTGCTGCACTTTTTCTCTAAGTAACTTTAAATAAAACTTTACTCTGCTTCACTGTGTCTCTGCCCTTCAATTCTTTGTCGTGGCGCGGACAAGGACCGAGGAAAATACACAATGCTCCCCCAACAGGTGGAGAGGCATAACTACAAGGAAGGAAAACCATTGCTCGGAAAAAAGGCACACTCCTTACCTCTAGCTGCTTGCTCTGTTTGCCTGAAAGCCCCCAACACTCCAGCCACAGTGCTCTTCTCTCTGCCTCTGAGGGAAAAATCCTTCTCACGGCTCATGGCCTGGCTGGCTCAGCCCCTTTGATTTGCTCTGCAGATTTCACTTACCCTTTAGTTATGCCCTGATTTCCAAGCCCCAACCTAGACTCCACATTTCTTGGTCCCCAGGCTTGTTTTGTCACGGAAAACCTGAAAAACCTGGACTGGATCGCTGATAGAAGAACCAAGCGGCACTCGGAGGTCTTGGAGTGTTGAGGTTTTATTTTACACCAGCGGTCTGAGAGGGGAGTAATCTACCAAGGTTTGAGCCCCAAACAGAGGCAAGGGTAGCAATATATGTCTTTCTGCTTCCGTATCTGCAACATTTCTATGTGCACAGCAAGTAAGCAGCAAGCAAGGGGAAAAGGGAATTGGGGGAGTGAGTACCTAGTGGAGAGAGGAATAAAGGGGAGGAGGGAACCACTAGGTTAGAAGCTCTCCAGCCCTGTGGGGGTGGGGCTGGGGGTTTTATGAGTGCTGTAGCAGGGACAGACTCCCCATCAGTCCTAGGTTAGAAGCAGAAGGGAGCCACCTGGACTAGATTGCTGACCTTGTAAATATTTCCCTATCAGTTTTAGGTCTTCTAGAAGGTCCCTCTCCACCAAGTCCCCAAGTCACCCTTGACTCCAAGGGGTGTCCCTCTCCCACACCAGTTCTTTTCCAGGCACTTGTTCTCCCATGTTTATATTGCAGTCTCTCCTGCTATTTACCCCTGCCCCCCCCCACCCCCACATACACACCCTGACCTTCAGGCTCTTAAATTCAATCTTGCTCCTCCCCCTGCCCTTCCCTCTCACACCTGAGGTTCTGGGCAGTCATGATGGCAATGCTGACCAACATGACCCCTGCCCTCATGATGTCAGAGGGTGCCACAATCTCACAGAGCATATAATACTGCAGCAACAGGGCTACCGCCACCTCAGAGTGCAGGAGAGCACACACCAGAGCAGGGCGGACCTTGGTGACAGCATAGCTCACACACACAAAGGTGACCATGGCAAGGATCCCCATTGCCCCCACACAGCTCCAACTGAGAGGAACATTGGGCAGCACGGGGGTCTGCATCATAAAGAGACCTGGCACAGAGACCATCAACCCCACCAAGTCAAACAGGAAGGCCACTGTTGGTAGGCAAGAGGGGAAGTCCAGGGAGCAACACATGGGAAACCCCAGTGACAGTGTGAGGCCACCCAGGAAAGCGAGTGTGTAGCCCATGGCAGTGTACAAGCCCATGGTTCCCTCCAGCAGTGTCCTTAGTCCAGATCCCACAATGATGATTAGTCTCAAGGTGCTGCCCAACAAGCAGCATCAGTCATAGCCGCTGAGACCCTGGCTCTCAAGGCAGAGGGCAAGGAGAGCAGAGCAGACGGAAGAAGAAACTTTGCAGATGGTGGCTGCATCACCAGCAGGTATCAACTGAACTGCACTGTAGGCACATCCCATGCTGAGGACACTGAGCAGGACATGGAGGCAGACCTGGCCCCAGACATCAGGAAGTCCCACCCCTGGGTCATGCAGTTTAAGTAGCAGATGAGCAGCTCCAGTGGGGTTAAGTGGGAAGCTTGGTAAACCATACGGAACAAGGCACCTGCAAAGCCAGTAAGGAGGCCTCCACCCAGCAGGACTACAAGCAAACCCTTGGTGGCATTAGAGGGCCGGCAGCGCTGGTTCGAGGGGAGGTAGGGCGGAGTGGAGGGTGGCGATGGCTGGGTGAAGTCCAGCAGGTTGAAGTAGGGGTGACTGCCAGCCTGTTAGGGAGAAAGGAGCTCGGGCATTAGGGCAGCCACAGCCCAGGGGATCTGGGACAGGACAAATGCCAGGTTGGGGTCTAGGACCCTGTGGGACAATAGAGGGCCAGGCTGTCTTGCCCAGGAATTCCTGGGAGCTAGAATGGGCCTGAAAAATGAATGAGGCCGTGAGCCTCTAAAGCAGGAAACAGGGAGTAAGCAGCCCTAGAGCACTGTTTCTTTTAAATTGTTCATGGGAGGAGATAAAGAGGATCCAGGGATGCTCTGTTGGTTTGAGGAAGGGGAGGTGGCTTCAGATGCTGTGTGTGTGTGATGTCACAGGTTCCAGGGACGTCTTAGTACACCATTATAAATTTCATTTGTGGATGTCTCTAGGGCAGCTTGGAAGTGTTAGGGGAGGAGGATGGGGGCAGCCAGGAGCTACAGAGAATGGGCTATGCCTCCCTGGCCCCTACACTCACCATCTTTCCTTGGACTTCCTCCTCTCCTCCTGGCTTAGGGGAACCCGGGCCCTTCAGAGTTCCAGCCCTTGTGACCTGGTTAGAGTGGGGGTGGGGTTCTTCCCTAGAACCTTCCTGAAGGGACGTGGGAGGTTCTTCGCAGGAACCTCCCTGAGGTGGGGGAGGGCCTATTTTCTCATTGTTCCCCACTCCTGGGGCTTTATGTCTGTAACTCCGTGACTCCAAAGTTCATCTGGTTCTGTTTTTTCTCTTTATAACTAGCTCTGTCATGAGACGTGTTTGGTTTTAAATTAATTTGTTTATGTGTCACCTTGTTTCAGAGGGGTTTTAGAGAAAGAATTTGAGTACTGGCTCCTCTTTCTCCTGAGCTGTCAATTTTTGAACACCAGGGAGGAGTCTCAGGGACTGTCCCTCTGGAGTTTCAGGAATGCGTCTCTTCTGTCTGTGCTTCCACCTGGTGTTTTGTTGGTGCTGTCCCAAGAGGCGCATATCAAGACCTCTGCGTTTACGCACAAGTGTATAGATGTGGCTATATCTGGCCGGTGGGGACAAAATACCAAGCTGCGTGTTCATCTGCACTGGTAGTCATTTATGTATGCCCGTTCTGGAGGGCCGGGGCCTTCCTGGCCCGCGGCCTGGCGGCGGCCTCTGTACGTTTCTAGGGAGGGTGTGTGTGTGTGTCCAGGGCTGCCCCCGTATTGCTGAGCCTGGGTCTGCCGGTCCCACTGCGCCTGATTGTGAGCCTGCCATGTTGTGTGTCGGCGGAGAGGGTGTGCGTACTCTGGGCGGAGTGCACTGATCAGTGAAGGGCGAGCGGGGGGTTGGGGGACGGGGAGTCCCTTCCCAGGGAGCGGGTGGTCGTGCGGCGTGGGGGGGGGGGGTTCTGCCGCCAGACCCGCTCCCTGCTCGGTGCCCAGCCGTCTGGCGGCCTTGCCCGGCGCCGTTCCCTCCCCGAGGTCGGTCCGGACGAGGGCCGTCGGGCGCGCTCGCCCGGAGCCGGAGCCCCAGAGCCTCGCGTCGGTGTCGGCTGCGCTGCGCCGGCCTCCTCTCGGCGGTGGCGGCGGCGGCGCTGGGGGGGTACTGTTTCCGGGGGTGGAGGTGGGGGTAGGACCGGGGCGGGGGGAGCCGATGATGTCAGCGGCGGCGGCGGCAGCGGGGCCGGGCCGGGGCCGGGCGCTGGAGGTGCCTGGGCCGGAGCCGGAGCCGGAGCCGGAGGCGGGCGAAACCCGAGCGGCCGGGGGCGGCCACGGTGATGAGCCGGGCCTGGCGGACGCGGCGCCATCGCAGTCAGGTGGGCCCCGGGGCGAACCGGGCAGGGCCAGGGTGGACTGGAGCCACCAGCTGGGCCCCGTCCCAGCTGCCCTGCGCCGCGCCCGCTCCCCTTTGGGGTTGACCTGGGGGCTCAGGGGTCGGGGGCTGAACCTGGCCCCGCCTCCCGGCGCGCACCGCGCTGGGGGGGCAACTAAGGGGGCCCTGGTAGGCGTCCGACCCGGCCACGGCAGTGGGGGCGCGATCGCCTGGGCCCGTGGAAAGGGCCGCGCTCCCACCCCATTTGAAGGGTTAATTCTGCAGCCTAGCGTCCCTCTCCCCCCGTGGGGCAGGTTGGGGGTGGGGTGGGGCGGGTGTGAGCCTGGGCCGGCGCGGTAAGCTGCTGGGAGGGCGATGGCGTAGGAGCCAGCCAGAGAGGGGGAGGGGTGGGCCGCCAAGCGCCCCAGAGTTGGGGTGTGTGGGGTGCGCCAGCGAACGGGGGCCCTGGAGCTGCCGTGCCGTCGGGGCAGGGTTGTGGCTGTGAGTCCTGGATATTGTGTGACTCCTGCTGTGTTGTGGGGCAAGGTAAACCTCTCCTGGACACTACTGTCCTCTAGTCTGGCAGCAAGGGGTCTGGGTAGGGCCCTGCGTGGGCCATGGGGACAAAAATTCAGAGGGAGGGGTGTCCAGTGCCTTGGGTCAGAATTACAAGATGTGGCCTTGTGGCTTTGGGTGACAGGTCCACATTCGAAGCAGGGCACGATACATGCGGAGTTTGTTAGATGTGCTGTTTTCTGTATGTTTTTTTACCAGCATGTGTTTTCATGCACGTATGTGCTTTGTGCTGCACATATGATCTATTTATGAACTGTTGTTTTCTGCATAGCTGGCATGGTGTATGTGCTGTGAAGGGCACCGGAGTGAGGGTGTATGTGCGCATTTGGAAGGGGCAGTTGTGTACCTTTGAGTTGGAAGGTGTCCATCTGGGTCCCATTTCTGTGGCCCTGCTTGAGGTGTGGTCCAGTCTTAGCAAGGATGGCCCACTGGATGGGTTTGTGTGTCTGTGTGATGAGCCAGTTGCATGCAGGGTGCATGTCCAGAACTCAGGTCCCATGGATCCTGTGGGAAGTGAGAAACCCCAGGGTGTGACTCAGGTGCTGATAGGGCAGCTGGCACTGGTGTGAGGGGCTCTGGGTGGAATGTGCAGGTTACGTTTATGGGACCATGGGCACCCGAGCAAAGGGAAGGTTGTGGTTTGCAACATTCTCTACGGGATTCTTTTGTGACGTTGTTTGTAGGAGCCTGTCTGTGCTGTTGGACTGGGAGGCGACCTGGTCAGAAAACACTTGTGGGGAGGGAGGTGGCGTGACAAGGGCAATGTGGGCCTCAGACGGGAGAGATCAGCCACAAGCTGTGCGTGCGTGCATGCCTGCCTTCTGTGTGTTTAAATGGCCGTTTGGGGCTGCTGTGGGGATCTGTTGTGAAGAACGCAGAGAGATAAATATGAGGCAGAGCAAGGGCAGCAGGCAGGAGGCATGGGTGTTGTCAGGGTGGCCCAGCTAGTCTTTGTGCAGGGTCTGTGTGCTTGCCCCTTACTGGCTGCCCAGCATGTCAGGGTCACCGGGAGAAGAGGCCTGGCGGCTGCAAGTAAACTGAACTTGGACAGGGTGGCTCCTTGGCCATGTTTATGTAAAGACCGGGTGTGATTCTTGTCACTGAAATGTAAAAAAGAAACACGAAGTTCTGTCTCCTCCTCCTGCTTCACCCTCTCTCTGCCCCCCTTATGGGTATCTCTGCTTTTCCGTCTCTTCTATGACGCACACCGGGCTGTCCTGCGACTGTGGAAGGGTCTGGGAACGGATTTCACTCGCTAGGCAGATTCCTCAGAACAGGTTTTCCTCACCTTTGGGGCCTGTGCCCTTCTGTAAATGTGGAGGGGTGTGGGCTGTGCTCCAAGTGTGCACTGCTCCGTGCACTGTGCCTGGCCTGGCTGGGAGGGTGGGTATGCATGGGGGGGCGGGGAGGGCACTACGGCCAGGCCTTCCTGCATGATGTGGGGGTGGGGTGGGGGTGCTGGCTGCTGGGTGAGGCCTGCACAACAGGTGCATGACAGCCTGGTGGAGGCCTAGACTAGAACTGAGGAGCTCTGGCTCTACAACTTCCTCACTGGCACTTTCCCCGAGTGAGCCTCCATTCCTCATCTGTAAAATGGGGCTAATTACCTGCCCTGCCTATCTTCTGACAGGGGTGTAAGTGAGTAGCACATGGGAAACATACCTGGAAAGTAGCTCCAGTCTGGGGGCTATCCTGTGCCAGCCACTGTGGTTCCCCTCTCCAAAGCCTTGCTAGTAACAATAGTGGTAAACACTTACTTCACACTTACAGCAGGCATTGTTCTCAGTGCTTTTACATGTGGTCACTCATTTGGTCTTCAAAATGTCCAGTGGACATCTCCCTTTTTCAGATGAGACAGTTGAGGCCCCGAGAATTAAGTAATTTAGCTCAAAGCCTCTTAGTAGTAAGAGGAAAAGCTGGATTTGAACCCAGGCAGTCAGGTTCCAGATCTTGGGCTCTTATATGCTGTCCTCTGCTGCCCTTCTGAAGCTTTCTGTGGGCCTCTGTGCATCCACTACACACACACACCTTCCCAATTTCCACATAACTTAGCACCTGCACCAATCCATTCCAGAAGACTGGTGTCTTCGACAGTGACTCACGGAGTCCCAGCATGGAGAGTGAGAACCTAATATCTGCTGCTGGGTGCTGGCCACGGGGACACAAAATGTTGATGAGCCAAGCAAAAGAGAGATTGCCCTTGTCCGTGGGTCAGAGCTGGCCATGCGGGAGGTGGCATTTAAGTTAGATCTAACCATTTTGGAGGAATTTGCAGGAGAGGTTAGGGAAAGGTTGCATTTGCAGCAGGGGCACCAGTATAGGCAAAGGCACGGAGGCGTGGAACATGTTGAGTTTGGAGAGCACACCAGGTGCTCGCAGGGAAACACAAGGCAGGTTTAGAAAGGAAGACTGCAGCTAGACCTTGAATGCCTGGCTGAGAAATGTGAGCTTTATTTTAAAGTGAACAGGGACCAGTGAAGGTTTCCAAGTCCAGGAGTGATACCACCTGAGACTTTGATGGCGACATTGACCCTTAGTAAGGTGAAAGGTAAGCCTGGAGGCAAGAGAACCCTGGAGCATGCGAGTGTTAACAAGGACCTGAGCTAGTTTGGAGGCCAGAGGCAGGTTGAAGGGAAGGCTTCCAGAGCCATCGCCAAGCTGGGCCACAGATTCAGCCAGACATGGTGACTGCTGGATTTGGGGAGCAAAGGAAAGGGCCGTGCCTTTTCCACCTCTCTTGTAATAATAATGGACCCTTATTATTTGAACCCCAAAGTACTTACCACAGGAGCCCTCACATGGTGATTTCTGTAAACCCTGGCCAGCCACAGGCCCCTTCACAGCAGGATCTGGCAGTATGACAGAGGGAAAAACTGCCTGTGGATTCACACAGGCCTGGATTTGAATTTTGACTCTGCTGCTCACAAGCCGTGTGACCTTGAGCAAGTATACCCCTCTGTGAGCCTCAGTTTCCTCAGCTTTAAAATTGGGTAGCCATTTTGAGGAAATCATTAAATGAGGCACCATATGGAAGGGAAAGAGTGAATGTCCCAGAAGTGGTGAAGTTAAATTCATCATTCCCAGCTCCTAGCCAGCTCAGTCTGGCATTGAGGATAGCTTCCTTTTTGAGGGTGGACAGACTCCAGGCAGACTATGAAGAAGGTAGGTTCGTTCATTTGTCAAAAAATTATGTACCAGAGACTGTTCTAAGCACTGGAGATAGCAGTGAACAAGCGGATGAGAATCTCTCCCTCCCTTGGAGCTTACGTTGTAAAGGTAAATGAACAATGTATTTTATGAAATGCCAAGGAGAAAAATAAAGTAGGGGAGAGGGACCAGAAGTTCAGGGAGGTAGGGGGTGGCCAGGGAGGCCTCCAGGGGAAGATGACTTTTGAATCAAGGCTTAAAGGAGGTAGGGCAGCAAGGCATGAGGCTGTCTGAGGACATTGCCAGCAGGGAACAGCAAGACGGGAGTGTGTCTGGTGGTAGCGCTCAGATCCCCTCCTCAGTCACGCCTCTAAGATCACACAGCCAGTCAAGAGTAGAAAAAACAGTAAAAACAAATAAAAACTAAAAACCACAGCCACCAAACCTACCATGAAGCCTGAGTGCTGCCTCTTTTTCTTTACTACTTCCCCCCAACCATTTCCCAGGACTGAGGTCCAAGATGATAATAAGAGCTAGCACTTTGTGAGAACTTCCTGTGTGCCAGGCACTCTGCCAGGTGCTGCCAGTTACTCACTCATTTAACATTCCCAAAACAGTCCTGCGAAGTTAGACCTCTTCATTATCTTCATCTTATAGACGAGGTAACTGAGACACAGAAAAATTACTAACTGGCTCCGGGTCAGAGAGCTAGTGTCTTTTCCACCTCCCTTGTAATGATAATGGACCCTTATAGGCCGTGGCCAGTGATGGGGCGGTTGCACTAAGAGAGCTGGATCCAAATCCTGACCTGGTTAGCAGTGAAACCAGGGGTAGATCACCGTGCCATCACATTGCTCTCTACCTGAAAGTGAGTAATACAGTGGATGTGAAGCCTCAGTTTCCTCACATGTACAATGGATTGATGACAGCCCCTGCCTCACTGTGGCCCTTTTGGGTTTTGAAATGAGATGATGCAGATAAAATGCTTAGCATTATACTTAGGTCACAATAAGTATTTCATAAATGGCGACTGTAAGTACCATGATGATGATTCTAGGTGATCTCTAAGGGCCAGGCCAGCTGTGGCCTTGGTGGTTCCAAGAAGCCCTGAGAGGCCTCATCCAATTATGTTGGCAGGCAGCACACAGCCACACCTCAGTAGGCACCAAGCCCGTATGGCTGTGCAGGGGGTGGCAGGCCTGGCCAAGGGAGTGAGTGGAGGCCTGGCATCCAAGCTTTGTTTTGCTCACCTCGGTAGAGCTGCTGCTTCCTGGATGAAGGGGCCTGTTCTCTAATTTTTTCCCCTTTAATTTTCACAAAGGTAGTAGATGGGCTAACAGGGGCCCTAATGGGTGCTCTTGAAAGAAAAACACAGCTTTTTCTATATGCTCTACTCAAACACAAACACCAGAAATGTCTACTTCTGACACCAAATGTGTGGGTTTTTCTCACACCAATTCAGTGAAACAAGGTGAGTGTCCTACAATTCAATTCAATGCTGCTACTGTATTCTGCACATAGTGTCAGATCCAACAGGTTAAGCGCTCTGTCCCACAACACTTCCCCTACTTCAGATGCCAAGCACAAGCTTGGGACTTCTGACTGACAAGCTTCAAATTGGGGTTTCCCATGACCCCCTCCTTAGATTCAGTAATTTGCTAAAATGGCTCAGAGAACTGAGGTAAACACGGTTACTGGTTTATTATATAATAAAGGATATGATGATACAGATGAACAACCAAATGAAGAGATACATAGGGTGAGGCCAGGAATGGTCCCGAGTGCAGGAGCTTCTGTCACCACTAAGTTGGGGTGTGCTGTGTGGATGTGTTTACCAACCCTGAAGCTCTCTGAACTCCAAAGTTTATGGATTTTTATGAAGGCTTCATCATGTAGGCATGATTGATCATTAACTCAATTTGAGGTCCTCTCCCCTCCCCAAAGGTTAGGGTTGGGTAGGAGGGTTTCTAAGTACGGCTTGGTCTCTTTGGAGACCAGCCACCCTCCTGAAGCCATCCAGGAGTCCACCCAGAATCACCTCATAGAACAAAAGATGTTCCCATCACCCAGAAATTCTAAGGGATTTAGGAGCTTGGTGTCAGGAACCAGGGTCAAAGACCAATTCTTAGAACAGAAGATGCTCCTAGCATCCCTATCACTTGGGAGCTTGTACGAGTTTGGGGAGCTCTGTGTCAGGAATGGGGATGAGACCAAATGTATGTATTTCTTATTATATCACAATATCACAGCTGTAAACATGTCCATCCTGATGTGTCAAGGACTTTGAAGCCACACTTCCTGAAATCAAACCCAAGCCCTACTATTAACTGGTCATATATCCTTGGGTGAGCATATATCACCTGGTATATGTGGGCATCATCTGTCAATTTAAAGTGGGAAATCTAAAAATAGGGAGCCAATGAGGTAAGTAAGGCACTGACTCTTGGGGGTCCTGGTGGCTATCACGTGAGTGGGTGGGAGGCCTTGTTTGACCCAGGACTAATGTGGGCCTGGCATTCGGGGCTGTCAGAACTTTTGAATATCACCCCTTTTTACCACCTTCCTCCTCCAGGAGAAGAGTCAGAGCAGAGTTTAGGGAAAGTAAAATGGACTGTAGAGGGAAGGCCTTTACATCGAGATAGTATGAGTAATGATGGGAAAGAGCATTTTGCGGGGTGGAGTGGTAATTGTATGAGAAAATCCTGATGAGACCACTTTGGAGGACATGTGAGACCCAGAGCATTTGGAAGGAGAGTGTTCCCAAGCTTTGTGGAAGGTGGGCGAGAGGGGCCGGGAGTTCTGCTCAGGTCAGCAGGTCTAGTTGTGTGAACTGGGTGCACTTATTACCAGCTCGTGTGACTTTGGCTAAGTTATTGTAAGGCTCTGAAATTCAGATCTTCAACTGGAAAAATGGGACCCCAAAGCCCTGGCTGTGCCCACAGGGGAAGTGGCTGTGATGTGTTCTCTGTGCAGTGACCTGTGACTACCACAGCGCACATTTTGGGTTGCCTGCTATTCCTTTTGGATCAGCCTCCCAGCAGCAAGAGGTGAGGTAGGGGTTGCGTCCCTTCCCCCACTTTTTAAACCAAAATCCAAGAGACACTAGCTCTCAGAGTAAGGAATGGGACACAAGCTTCCTCATTCCTGGTTTGGTGGCTTCCCAGTGCCTCCTGGAGACTGGAGCAAGCTGGCACGCATGTATGAATCTGTGATCTTTGGTGGTCATCTGCACCTGGGACAGAAACCCCTCTAAGATTTATGGGGCTAGTGTGCGTTGCACATGCGTGCCTCTGTGTGTGCATGTGTCCGTCAGGCTGTGTACTCTCCTAATTTGAATATTTAGCAGGTTGGTTCAATAAAAAAGCTCTAGCAAGTCCATTTTGATATGTAAATGTACCAGTATAATGAAAGACAACATGCAAATCTTTGATTTCCTTTGAGCCCTGAAGACCGGGCCAAAGGGACTTGAGAATGGTCCAGCAGGCCTCTTGGGACCTACGGAGATTGAACTACGCTGCTGTACTGTTTTGAGGTGAATTGGGCTTATGCAAATTATCTTGATCCTATACTTCTCTGGGCTGGTAGAACAAGGCTTTGCAATTATCTGTGTGACCTCCTAGGTCCCTTTGGATGCAGCTAAATAAATAACCTGACAGGCTCCTGGGAGGGTTAGGGTCTGCAGAGCAGACCAGACATCCTCTTGACCCCAAGTGCTGCACCATCCCCACCTCCTGGAGTCCTTTCTTTCCCAGTTCCCTTCCTCAGGACAGGGTTTCTGTTTCTTCACAGAAGGAAGAAGCTCCGCAGAAGGGACTTGCTGAGCCACCCCCGCTCTGCTTCATGTTGGCTGTGTTCTCAGGTGAGCTGGTGCGGGAGATCTGCAGCTCAAGAAATTGGGCCTAAGACAGTAGGCCAGCAAGGGCAGCCATTCTGTCAGGCTGGGGAGTCTTGTGAAATGGTCATCCATTGCTCTGGAGGCTTCCTCCTCCTCCCAGGGGGAGAGAGGTGTCCAAGGCTTCCTCTAGTCTGCAACTTGAGAGGTTTTCAGTCTTTGACCTTCATCATGACTGAGGTATTCCTGGCCTCTTCCAGCCCCAGATGTTTAACATACTGATATGGACACTGGCCAGACGTGGATGGCTAAGGTCACCTGACTTCTGTGAGCAGAAGTTTGTCAGCTTTCTACTAATCTCTAACCTGCCACCTCCAACACCCTCCCAGCAACTATCCCTGATCTTAGAGGGCCCTGTCCTCAGCCCAGCCTCTGAGATCCCCCCCGGCCTCTTCTCCTCTATCTAGGCTGGCACCATGCCCCCCCCAGCAGAGGTGACGGACCCGTCCCATGCCCCTGCCGTCCTGCGCCAGCTCAATGAGCAACGGCTCCGTGGCCTCTTCTGTGACGTCACCCTCATAGCTGGAGACACCAAGTTCCCTGCTCACCGCAGCGTCCTAGCTGCATCTAGTCCCTTCTTCAGAGAGGCCCTGCTTGCTTCAGCCCCACTGCCTCCCCCACCAGTTACTGGGGGCCCAGCCCCCAACCCTACCGCCACCACAGCAGCCTCCTCTTCCTCCTCCTCTTGTTCCTCCTCCTCCTCTTCCTCCTCTTCCTCCTCCTCTCCCCCTCCAGCCTCACCCCCAACTTCATCCCCACCCCGGGTCCTGGAGCTACCAGGGGTCCCGGCAGCTGCCTTCTCTGATGTCCTCAACTTCATCTATAGCGCCCGACTTGCACTACCTGGTGGCGGAGGGGACGGAGCAGCTGTGGCTGAGATTGGAGCTCTGGGGCGGCGTCTGGGCATCTCTCGCCTGCAGGGCCTGGGGGAGGGAGGTGATGCCTGGGTACCTCCTGGCCCAGTCCCCATGGCCACCTCACAGCCTGAAGAGGACAGCTTCGGGTCTGGGCCTGGGCCAGCCGGGGAGTGGGAGGGCGACAGGGCTGGGTCCCAGGCCTCTGACTCGCAGTCCCCCATGCCTCGGCGGTCCCTCCCCTGTCCCCAATGTGGGAAAAGCTTCATCCACCCCAAACGGCTACAGACCCATGAGGCGCAGTGCCAACGGGGGGCCGGCACTCGGGGGTCTGCAGGGCTGGGAGCTGGGGGCTCTGGCCCCAGTGGTCCTGCAGGAGTGGATGCCTCAGCCCTGCCCCCACAAGTGGGCTTCCGAGGTGGCCCTGAGCACGTGGTGAAGGTGGTGGGCGGCCATGTGCTGTATGTGTGTGCGGCCTGTGAGCGCTCCTACGTGACCCTGTCCAGCCTGAAGAGGCACAGCAATGTACACTCGTGGCGGAGGAAGTATCCCTGCCGCTACTGTGAGAAGGTGTTTGCTCTGGCTGAGTACCGCACCAAGCACGAGGTGTGGCACACTGGGGAGCGCAGGTGAGTAGCCTGGGGGGCTGGGGATGTGAGGGTGGAGGGGTCGAGTCAGTATTCAGGGACCACATGGACAAGGGAGGGAGTGGGCAGAGCCTGGGGCTTAGAAAGCTATCGTGAGGCTGGCCTGCTCACCCACTGGCCTCTGCTCACCTGCTCTCCATCACTTGCCCATCGCCTGCCTGCAGCCCCAGTTCCTTCTGCTGTTTATCGCACGTCCATGTCCTAGCTTGGTGCTGTGGAGAGGGCCGAAGAGGCAAGAGAAAGTTGTCCTCCCAGGAAGGGCCCATGAGGAGCACAGGCATGTTCATCAGTAGTTACAACAGCACTTCCGTGACATGTCCCTGCTCATGAGACATTCCCCATTCTGTCATTTGCACTTCAGAAAGAGGTTTTGTGAGTTAGGTAAGGTGTGTGATTATTTCCAGTTCACAGAGGCCTAGCGTCTCACAGCCGGTGTGGAGGGGCACTGAGCTAGGACTGGTGCCCCTCCTAAGGTTGGCAGGATGGGAAAAGCAGCATGAGAGTGGGCAAAGGCTGGGGGAATTAAGGTCTGAGTAGAAGGTGGTAGGGAACCTGGGAGGCTGAGGCCCTGGCTTCAGGGCCCGACTCAAGTGGCTCTGTCCCTGGCCTGTTCCCTGTGTCCTGACCTAGGTACCAGTGCATCTTCTGCTGGGAGACTTTTGTCACCTACTATAACCTGAAGACCCACCAGCGAGCCTTCCATGGCATCAGCCCAGGCCTCCTAGCAAGTGAAAAGACCCCCAATGGAGGCTACAAGCCCAAACTCAATACCCTCAAGCTGTACCGCCTGCTCCCCATGCGGGCAGCCAAGCGGCCCTACAAGACCTACAGTCAGGGAGCCCCCGAGGCCCCTCTTTCTCCAAGCCTCAACACACCGGCCCCTGCAGCAATGCCAGCCAGCCCAGCACCCGGACCCCCATCTGCCCCACAGCCTGGCCCCCCACCCTCTGTCATCACTTTTGCCCACCCAGCTCCCTCTGTCATTGTTCACGGAGGCGGTAGCAGTGGTGGAGCCGGGGGTGGGCCAGCCAGCACAGGGGGGGCCCAAGCCGCCTCAGTTATCACTTACACTGCTCCTCCAAGGCCCCCCAAAAAGCGTGAGTACCCACCCCCTCCCCCTGAGCCTGCAGCCACACCAACCAGCCCAGCCACAGCGGGCAGCCCAGCAACAGCCGCAGGGCCCGGCATGGCCACAGAAGAGGCCAAGGGCAGGACCCCACGGGCCGGAAGGACTCTGACCTACACGGCCAAGCCTGCTGGGGGCATTGGCGGGGGCGGGGGCCCCCCTGCAGGGCCTGGCCGGGGCCCCTCTCAGTTACAGGCCCCACCGCCACTGTGTCAGATCACTGTGCGAATTGGGGAGGAGGCCATCGTCAAGCGCCGCATCTCAGAAACTGACCTGCGTCCTGGGGAGCTGAGCGGAGAGGAGGTGGAGGAGAGCGAGGAGGATGAAGAGGAGGATGAGGAGGACGAGGAGGATGAGGAGGAATCAAAGGCTGGGGGCGAGGACCAGCTCTGGAGGCCATACTACTCATACAAGCCCAAGCGCAAGGCTGGAGCGGCAGGCGCGGGCAGCAGTGGGGGCAACGGGATGCCCAGAAGCCGCCGGCCACCTCGCTGGAGACAGAAGCTGGAGCGGAGGAGCTGGGAGGAGACCTCAGGGGCTGAGGGCCCCGCAGGACGTGCCCGCAGCGAGCGGAGGCACCGTTGTGGGGACTGTGCCCAGACATTCGCCACCCTGAGGAAGCTGCGCAAGCACCAGGAGGCCCACAGTGGGGGCTCCCATAGCTCCCGGGCTGGGCGTAGGCCTACCACCCGTTTCTCCTGCCCTCACTGTGCCAAGGTGTGCAAGACGGCAGCTGCCCTGAGCCGCCACGGGCAGAGGCATGCTGCCGAGCGGCCCGGGGGCACCCCCACACCTGTCATTGCCTACTCCAAGGGCAGTGCTGGCACCAGACCTGGGGATGTCAAGGAGGAGGCCCCCCAGGAGATGCAAGTCTCCTCATCCAGCGGGGAGGCAGGTGGCGGGAGCGCTGCTGCTGACGAAGCTTCTGGGACTGCCTCACTCCAGGACCCTGTAATCTCGGGGGGTGAGGAACCCCCAGTGGTGGGAGGGGGCACCTACGCATACCCACCTGTGCAGGAATTTCCACTGGCTCTGATCGGGGGCAACCGGGAACCTGGCGGGGGCAGGGGAAAACCTGGGAGTGAGGGGTCAGTGGGAGCTGGGGAGGGGGACCGGATGGAGGGGTTGGGGGCTGCCAAGGTCACCTTCTACCCTGAGCCCTACCCACTCGTCTATGGCCCCCAGCTCCTTGCTGCCTACCCTTACAACTTCAGCAACTTGGCTGCTCTCCCGGTTGCTCTTAACATGGTCCTACCTGATGAGAAGAGTGGGGGGGCCCTTCCCTTCCTACCAGGGGTCTTCAGCTACGCAGTCAATCCTCAAGCAGCACCACCTACTCCCCCAACTCCACCCCCTCCAACTCTTCCTCCAGTACCACCTAAGGGAGAAGGGGAAAGGGCAGGGGTTGAGAGAACACAGAAGGGAGATGTGGGGTGAGTTCTGGACCTCAATCCCCCCTTTCACCAGATGCCATCTTCCCTGAATCCCCCACCACTACTAGCTTCCTGGCCTCCCTGCCCCTTGGGAGCCCCTCCACACTGTTGTGCAGGGACTCAGGGGCCCCTGGAGCTCAGGGGTCAGGCTGCTTTGTGTGAGATTGTAGTTTTCCCGTCTCCTGGGAAGGGATCTTCGGTGGTTCTCCTCAGTTTTCCTCCAGGGAATGGCCTCTGTCGGGCAGGGCCAGCTCCCATCCCTTTTCCAGCCCTTGGGGCAACTGAGCAATATACGTAAATGAATCTCTACTCATGGCCCCCACCAGCTCTGAATGTCTAACCTACCCCCCTGATTTGTAAACCTAGGGGGAAACCATCACTCTCACCTAATGCTCCCCCCTCATTCTGAGGCTTCCTCTAAGCCCTTGCCCAGATGCTTCCTAGCACATTCCATTCTTTGTGGCCCAGGGCCTGGACCAGACCATTGTGAAACCTGACAACCACCCATCTGGGAGCATGGGTTTGGATTCTATTCTTCCCAAGGGTGGGTTTCTGTGTCCATTTCTTTCATGTAAAGATGCCACGCCTTCCTTGGCTTCCATGCCATTGGATCTTCCATATTCCTCCTTGTACTCCTAGACTCTGGAGATGGCCTCTCCCAATCCAGGTCAGGGAGATGTTGGAGGGAGGGCTACCTGTCTGTTCCATGGCTGAGCACTTTCCCAGCCCAGGGTGGCACCAATCTTGGCCCTATCTTGACCCCCAAATCCAGTGAGCCCCAGATTCTTCCAAGGCGAAAGAGGTGAGTAGATCACACCTCTTCCTGCCTCTACAGATGGCCTCTTCTGGGCTAAACCAGATTTGGGGCCAGTAGGGAGGAGCTCCACATGGGATGGGGAAGGAAATCTACTGTTTTCCTGATGGTTTCTCCCAGACTAGACCAAATAGCCAGAAAAATGATGGGAGTTGGATGGGTGGGTAAGCCCGAAATTTGCACATGACCTCTCAACCTTACCTGTACCCTCATCTTCCCCAGTGTTGCTTCCCTCACCAATCACTCCAGGTGGTTTTTGGGGAACCATCCTACTCCCGTGGTGGGCTTTGGGGTATTCCCACCAACTTTCTCTCCAGAATAGCACCTTAACACCCCATCTTCGTCTCAGTTCCCCACACCCAAAGATCCCAGCCTAGGTATGGGTTGCAGGGACCTTAAATAGTCCCTAATCCCTAATTTGCACTAGTTAACCCTGGTCAGGGGTCCCTATGTTTCCTTCCAGTGGGGGAGTTGAAGAAATGTTTGTTCCTAATTCTCTTTGATAACTGGGCCTCCCCATTCTGTGATTAGATAAACATTTCCCATCCCAGCCATCCTCCCCGCAAAAAAAAAAAAAAAAAAAAAAAAACAGCCCACAAAGGGAGAGCCAGTTTTGGGGAGCAAATATGACACATGGGAATTAGAGGAGTGCAGTTTAAAGAGGGGAAAAGTTGCTGTCGTCAAATGGCAAGCTTTTTTCCAGCTACTGTTTTCTAGGGCCAAGATGGCTGCCTTCTCAACAGCTGCTGAAAGGGCAAGATCATGGCTTTTGGAGGGGGGTGAGTTGGAGGGGAGGGATAGGAGCGTCCTCTGCCCCTCTCACCCTCTAGCAGAGTAAGGTGGAGATTTTTGACAGGCTCCCTGAATGTTAACCGCGGAGGAGTGTGGCTCCTTCACTCCTCCTCTGTCTCTTTGCACTTTTCTTGGTCTTGGCCACAGTCCGAGTGAAGAGTTTCCTACTGAATGTACCAAGTTCCAATTTTTAAGGGGGAAAAAATTTAAAACAGGGAAAAATGCAAAAAAAAAAAAAGTCACTAAAAAAATTCCCACAAATCTTATTTCTGGCACTTTAGAAAAACTGCAGAAAAAAGTACATAATAAAGAATGCATATATATATCTACACACAAATTATATATATATACTTATATATATACACACACACACACACACACACACACACAGCGGAACCACAGGAGAGACTGAGGAAGGCCGTGGAGGCAGGGGACAGATGCAATGACAGTCCTCCTATACCCTTAACCTGCACTCCTCTGAGGCAAAAGACACAGGAAATGGAAGGCGTTGAGGATGGGCCAGGTGGGGAATTTAAATTTCAGAACAGGTCAAAATTCTAAAACCATGGACAGTTTGGGAGAACTGCGACTGTAGACATTTATTTTTTTGAAAATATGACTTAGGAAAATAGTTTCCAGAATTTGGTGGTTCTGGGCAACAAATTAGATTGTGGCAAAATGGAGATTAAAGTGTAAGATGTATCAGAGTTGGGGGACTTGAATATTGTAAATTTCAGATGTTTGAAATTTGGGATTTTGCAATCTTGTCTTTCGGAAAGCATTAAGTCTTATTAGCAGTTTGTGTCCTCTTTCCCCATGTTCCCTGGGAAGAAGGGTGATGGTCGGGTGAGAAGGCCACTGGTTCTGTGCCACCGCACGCAAGATTTAGAATCCTACAGACTCTAGCTCTATATGTAGTGAGGACCCAGATTTAGAGAAACTGACCAATATTTATCTCCGCAACTGTGTGTGTGTCCAACTCTCTAGGCCAATAAACCAACAAGACAAACAAACTGTGCTCCGCAGTGGGATGCTAGGTGCAATTATTTGCGTGGCTATTGGGTTTGGCTGGAAAGGAACATGCTTACCTTGTTTCACAGGGATCCCTGGGAATTGTAGCCCTATTGTCCCTCTTAGGACAACAACTTCCAGCAACTGAGTAGGTGTGAGGGCTAACTGACCCTAGGTACATAACTGTAATTGCTGCACTAGGCACTAGGCTCCAGCTGACTTTGGCCTGACCTCCAAACAGAAACATTAATTCAGTCCTGCTGGGCACAAGATCTTCATGTCCCATGAAGGCCCTGCCTTAAACCGGGTGCAACCTTTTCTCCAAATTAAAAGGAAACGGGCACAAAATGTGTGATGGCCATAAAAGACATACCTTTCTCCACCCCCCAACCTCCCATTGGCTGCAACTCCTTGTACCCCCTCCTTCCCCTGTGTTTGGCCTAGTGCTATGAAGGGGTGGGGAAGTAAAATGAATGAAGCTGGTTAGGAGGGTGGGGGCTATGAGGAATTCTGGTACAAATACCCTGACCAAAGTGGGCAGTCACTAATCAGCTCCAGCAGGTTGCTGCTCACAAGGGAATCAGGCCTGGTGTTAAGTGCAGTTTTCAATTTTTTTCAAAAGAAACCAGAAGTCCATATTTCTCTGTGAACTATCCAAATTTTAAAAGTACTGAACTAATTCAAATTTAAAACCATTTAGGCCAACGTGGGCCAAACGAGACACACTGGTTTGCAACCTCTGATACATACTATATGGTGCTTTTGTTCCCACATGATCCTCAAACTAGTGGGCAGATACTATTAGCTTCATTTTATAGATGTGGAAACTTAAGTACAGAGTAGTTAAATAGCTTATCCAAAGTTTGAACACTAAAGCTGAAACTTGGAATAGAGACTTTTAAAGTGTGCTTTTCTCATTATAAATACATCCTTTCAGAAATAACCATTTTTTACACCTAAAGATGATACTTATTACAAAAGATAAATTACAGAAGGTAAAAACAGGGGAAAAAAGGCCACTACTCCCAACATGCAAAACATAACTGCTATTAATTGGTATATTTCCTTCCAGAAAAAAAATCTTCCCTATTTATACAAATGTTAAGCACCTACAATAGGTCAGGACCTGTACTAAGGGCTGGGGATGGTACAGTGAACCAGAATCCTGCCCTCCTAAAGCTAACAGTCTAGTTCTTGTTATTTGTTCCATTTTACTGAGAACCTAGGTGTGGATATCCATGGGAGCTTTTTCAAAAAGCCAGAGTAAATAAGCTAATAGTGCATTTCTGGTGGGCCCAAGGACTCCGCCTACCCAGTCCCACTTCAACACTCTCCGAAGAAACTAAATGGGAGGACTGGATTCCTAGTGAAGGAAGTAAGAGGAAGAAAGGGATACAGTCTTGAGAGTACTGCCAAAGTTAGTTCAACTGGCCGAGACCCTGGTCTCGGCCCTCTGTCCTCAAGGAAAGGGATCGGGAGGGGGCAAGTGGTACGTGGCGTCCAGGAAGATGACGAGGGTCCCGACGCTCGTGAAGATGATGAAGGTCCACAGGAAAAGGCGGTCCACTACCATGGCCACAAACTGCCAGTCTTCCTTCAGCTGGGGGTAGGCAAAGGAATCTGTTCCTGAGCTCCAGATCCCCAGGGAAGGCCGCCCCCAATGCCCTGTTCTCCGCCCTGGTACTCCTGGAACCAGGGCTCTGAAACAAAGGTAGGGGGCGGAACACAGGAGAGCAAAACCGCGAGCGATGAATAGAAGAGCCAATCGGAAAGCAGGAGGCTGGACCAAATGAGGCAATCTCCCAATCAGAAATAAAATCCAGTGCGAGGGGCGGGGCCTAGGTTTGCGGGTGGAGCCAAGGCCATCGAGGCCCTGTCTTGTTCAATCTTCATCGAACTTACCGCGTCGTGGTCTTCCTGTTCCTGCAGCTGTCGAGCGATGTAGTTGATGGAGGAAACGACCTCCCGTAGCTCGGGAGGCAGGCCCACGGCCCGGTTTGGACCATCGATAAATCGCCGCAGGTCCGGGGCAGCCAATTCAGATGGAAACCTGGAAGAGACGGAACTGTTTGTCCACGCCCCGGGCGCAAAGATAGAGCCAGCGACAGTGCTCCAGGCCCCGCCCCAACTCCCTCTTCCAGCACCTGCCAGTTTTCACAACCTGAGGCCCTTCAGGTTCTCCCGCCAGTAGAGAACTCTCCAGCCTTCCCAATTCCTCCCATTCCTGTACGCATTAGTTCCCACCTTTGCACAAAGTGGGCAGCAGAATGGATACTACAATTCCCATGATGCTCAACCACAGCATCTTCCGGAAGCTTGGGGGGCCTGCCTCCGCAAGTCTTCTGGGAACTGTAGTTCTCCCTCTCCCTTCTATGTGGGCGATGGGGAGTAGGTACTACCTGTTGGGTTTCGGGAAGAGAAAATCACTCGGTGGCTTCCGGATGAAATATTCATCTGTTCCCCGACCCCATCCACTTCTTGGAGAATCCCTGGGGGCTACAGGAGGTGGCTCCAGCATCTGATCTCTCTCAGGTTTGGGTCTCTTCAGACCCAGGTACAGAGGGAGTTTGTGGATGAAGATCTGCAGAGTAGAAAAAGGGTGCTGGAGGGGGCTCTCCTGCTTTCAGTCCAGAAAAGAAGCAGCCAACTACCCCCACTCCTTATGTCAATGTCTGCTCATGCATGCATAGGTTCCACAGGGCTACACAGACAAGTAAATGCAACTGCACAGCCTTTAGAGCTCTTAAGTGGATTGGGAGGCATCCTGACTGGAAAAAGTTCTGAGGGCTTCCACCTGGTAGTACCTAACCCCGAGAATGTTTCCCTGGGATCCTGGATGGACAAGATTGATGAAAAGAGTATGGGATCTATGAAATGATGATAGGAGAGTAAAATTAATTGTGCAACATTGCAACACGCAAGAAGCCCTGCCTGGCATGTCGACACTCTACCAGGAGTTGTAGTTCTCCCTTGGGGCTGTGAAGGGGAAGGCTGAAGTTGGTAGGAAGGAGAAATGATACCTGAACAAAAAGTCAAACACCAGGATTGAGAGTTAACACAGGTTGGAGGAGGTGATCTTCTTACCTGACGGACCCAAAAGGGCATTTGGTGGGTGTGGGGTGAGCGATGGTGCAGGTTGAGGACTACAACGCTAAGGATAACTGAGAAGGTGACGAGGATCATGGTAAACATGAGGTACTTGATAATGATGGGGACAGACAGAGAGGTCTCAGGCACTTTGTCTGCCAGAAGCAGCAGGAACACAGTAAGGGTCAGCAGGGCAAAGATGGAGAGCCCCATCTTCTCTCCTTGTGGGGAAGAAGAAAAGATGGAAGATTAGGCTCTACCAGAAGGCAGTCTCCATGGCATAATCAGTGACCATGTCTCCAACCCATTCAAGGACAGGCTTTTGGAAGGGCCAACTGCATGCAAATGATTCCTACATTTATACTTCCAGCCTCAACTCATTCGCCTAAACTCCAGACTTATATCCACCTGCCTACTTCACCTCTCCACTTGGATGTCCAATAGATAATCTCAAACTTAACATATCCAAACATAATTCCCTTACCATCAACTTCTCCTATGTCATAAATGACAACTCCATCTTTCATGAGACTCCGGCCAAAATCCTTTTGAGTCATTATCAACTCTCCTCTCTCTCTCATCCCATATCCAATCCATAGCAAGCCTTATTGGCTCTACCTTCAAAATATATCCTGAAACTCATGATTTATCACATCTACCACTACCACCCTGCTACAAACCACCATTCTGAGTTATTATAAAGGTCTCCCTTTTATCCCTTGCCCTGCTGCTGACTGTTCTCAAAAGAGCAGCCAGATTGACCCTGTTAAAATGTAGATATGATCAGATCACTCCTCTTCTCAAAACCTTCCAGTGACTTCCCATCTCCTTCTGCATAAAAGCTAAAGCCCTTACTATGGTCTACAAGGCCTTCACATTAGCTCTCTGATTTAATCTCCTGTTATCCTTCCTGATTACTTCATTCAGTTACATTGGCTATTTCTGGAATATGCAAGGCCCACTCCCACCTCAGGGCCTTTGCGTTCACTGTTAACTCCCTCTGGTACATTCTTCCCCCACATATCTGCCAGAGTCATTCTCTCACCTCTTTCAGGTTGTTGTTCAAATATTGATCAAATATCTTCTTTTTAGTGAGGCATTCACTGATCACCCTATTTTTAAATTGCGACCCCTATCCCCACTCTCATCCTCCCCAACCCTTTTCCCAACTTCTTTTTCCTCCTTAGGATTTGTCTTCTAATATACTCTCTAATAGATTTACTTTATTTTGTTTATTGACTCTCTCCCTCTCTAGAACCTAAACTCCATATGGCAGTGATTTTTGTCTTTTCTATTCGCTGATGTATTCTCAGTGGCTAGCACATTACAGATGCTCAATAAATATCGTGGTATTAATGAATGGACTGACCCCTGTAGCTTTTTCAGGAACTAAAGAGTAATTTGAGGGATCTAAAAATGAACCAGTATATAAGGATACACCAGGTGGCTAATTATTCTTGTGACATACAACAGGCACTGCAAACTTGCTGGAAGGTATTGAAGTAAAATAACTTTCATAATCCACTCTGTTAGTCCTATAAGATTGGGTTCCAAGATTTGCCCTGCTCAGGAGGAAGCAGAAGTTACATTTGGAAGTGTATTCTAGAGCTGCATCACTTTCCAGGCTTGGAATAATAACACCATCTCTCTGTGTAATGTCAGGCAAAAGACTTAAGCTCTCAGCCTCTTTATCCTCCTCTGTAAAATGGGAAGACAATTCAGTTTTTATCTCACAGAGTTGTAAAGATTAGAATTGACTAAATACATGTAATAACATCTTAATTGTATTAGCTTATAGCAAGTGCTCAAAAATAGTAAAAACAATCCCAACATTTACATAGAATTTATGGTTCTAGGCATAGTTCTGTTAACTCAGTTAATCTTCAAAATAATCTTATGCAGTAGGGATAATGATTGTTTCCATTTGCAGATCAGGAAATTGAGACACATAAAGATTAAGAAGTTTACTAAGATTACTGTTACTACATTATGCTGCCTCCTAGAGATATGTTGGCTATTACTTTCAAGGGAGATAGGATGTTAAAGGACTGGGAGATGTCTAAAAAGTGGGGGAGGGAGGATGCCAGGAATGGGAAAAGGGAAAGGGAGAGTTGTCTAAGCCCAGGAGTTTGTTGGTCAGAGGAGTGGAGGTTCGAAGGATAAGATCCTAGAATTCTGAAGCGAAGAGTTCAGAAATTACTGGATGGAGAGAAGTGGGCAGTAGAGGAGAGGCAGAGCCTAAGGTTGGAGGGAAAACCTGGACCCAGATGGCAAGGCTTTGGTTAAAGGGAGAATCAGGGTGAGATTACTGAAGCACAATCCAAAGCAGGTAGCTATAGGCTTGGGTTGGCAGGAAAAACTTGCCTGGATTAAGGGTGGAATGGAAGAAGCTGAGCAATTGGTAAAAGGGAGGTTTGCAGTCCCTTCTCCCTTACCTGCATCTGGCGGCAGGTAGAAGACGAAGATGGCCAGGAGAGTGATGAGGATGCACGGCGCAATGACGTTGACCAGGTAGAAGAGAGGCTTCCGCCGAATGATGAGGTAGAAGGTGACTTCTTGACGCTGTCCTTCCCCCCTGCCCCTAGGATCCACTGGAGGCTGAATTAGCCGAGAAGGCTTGTGGATAATCTCCCATTGGCCATTCTCTGGGAGGAGGGGAGGAAGTACAGCAGAATAAGACAGAGGTGGGATTTCCTTGCTGTGCCCAGTATGGCTTTCTCTGCCACATCCTAGACCTCAGGGGTTGATGTGATAAGGAGCTAACTGTGGACACTGGCTTGGGCAGCCCATCTCTAATAAACTTGAACAAGTCTGTTTCCATATCTGTAAAATGTAGATGGTCATACCTATCTTGCTGACCCCACAGGATTGTAATGGGTATCACAGACAGGTATATCTATCAGCCTGTTAGAAGCTGGAAATCATAAAGCCCACGGATATGGTAGCCATGCCTACTCACCAATGAAGGTCCCTTCATGAATGTGCACTTCCTGCTGCTCTTGCCCATCAGGATCCAAGCCAGTCTGCAGGCTGACCTCTGAGCTGTCATAGCTATAGGAACTGAACACCATGGTGCAGTTCTGCCAGTCAAAGGGGAAGTAGGTGACCTAGATGGAGTGGGGAGTCACTAGAGCTGCCAGAAAACTGGTTGGGGCTGAGGGTGTTGGGGAGGTCACAGGGCAAATAGGAGTCAAAGGATATGGGGCACCAGGGAGATAGGCACCACCAAGGGGGGTCACAGGGAGGTGGGGGCACAGAGGAATTGTAAGGTTATTAGGAGGGGCCATGGGCAATGGAGGGGGATCGCTGAGGAAGACTGGAAATGAAAGTGTAGAGAAGATGAAACTCAACGAAAAATCGGGAAGGCAAGAGAGATGTGAGGGTCATGGGGGACAATGGAGGAGGAATGGGAGTCGCGGGGTAGTCGGGATGTCTCAAGAGAGGCAGGGTTTCTAAGAGCTTTGGGCTTCCCAGGCGGAGCCTAGGGACCTGGATGCTGCAGCTGCTGCGATAGATGCCCGGAGGCTGCCAGCGCAAGGAGCCGTCGGAGGACACCACTACGTTAATGTCCAGAGCGAAGTCAAAATTTCCGTCATTGCTGCAGGAAAGGAATCTCGCCTGGATTCAGGCTCCGCCCTCCTAATGCCCCACCCCTCCAGAGGCCCGGTCCACCTCCTTCCCAATCTTTGGAAAGATCCTACTTGTTTAGCAGCACCACGTCTGGTAGCCACACGGATTCAGCCGTAATGCGGAGTGAATCGATACCCTCGTGTTCCGCAGGGTCCCAGCTCAGCCTGTAGTCCGTCCACGCCTAAGGAAGCAGAGGCTGAAGGGCCTGTCCGGGGGAACTTGGGATATCGGAAGGAAGCCCGGGAAAAGAATGCGAGGAGGCTAGCAGCACAGGCATAGGCTCTGGTTCTGGAGGCCGGAGTTCTGATTCCGGATCCACCTTCATTCGTTGGACCCCATCAGCTAAGTTTCCCTTCCCTCACACTGGGCCCCCAACTTTTAGTCTGTAAAAATGAGGAGTTTGCACTACATATCCTCTAAAACAGTTTTTCAAACTGCAATTCGCGACCTTTTAGTGGGTAAGGAATCAAAGTAGTTGCCCCAAACCAGTGTTAAAAAAAAAAAGAGTGGTTTCCTGAAGCTTTTGTTTCAGTTATAAATGTGTCATCTGAGATCATGATGCAAAACATATTCTTACTGGGCCAGACATTCAAGGAAACTGTAAAGGCAGAACGCCCTTTCCCACCCCGTGGGGGTCTCCGTACCAGGTCTAAGTACACCTTTGTGCTCATCTCCTCATCCTTCTCGTTCTAAAAGGTAAAAGGTTAAAGGGTGAGGTGAGTGGAGAGGAAAAAGTGGACTTGGCTGGTCAAGCTTCGTCGGAAACTCCCCTTTTTCTGAGTCCCACCCTCTTGGGTCCAAGCCCCGCCTTCTAAGACGTCGCGTCAGTTTAAGCCCCACCTCTATCTCCGAGGTCTGTACTCCAGCGGTCTATACGGCCAACCAATTAATCTACAGGTCCTGCCCCCATGCCGGCCCTCCCCCTGGTTCTGTCCCACAGCCCATAATTCACTCAACCCAGAATCTCTGGTTGCTGTGGTTTATTGAACCTGTTCTGCACCAAGGTCCGCCCCGTGCCCGTGACCCCGCCCCAAGACCTGCCCCCCAGCCATGAGCGACCCCCAGCTTCACTTCAAGATCCGCCCAAAGGCCTGTTCGTTAACCTACTCAGCTCTACGACTTTCAGGTCCAGCAGCCTTGCCCACAGCGTGTCCATTGGTTTGATTGTAACCCAATCCGGGCTAAAGACCGCGTCTTTCGCCCTGCCTGGTCTCGCCCCAGGCCCCGCCCCGAGCCGACAGTCCCTGGGGCCTTGCCTAAAGCCACGCCCCCCAGTTGGCCTGACTTCCAAACCCTTGTGCACCCTCACCAGGCTGATGAGTTGCGCTAGGCTGAGACCGATGCTGACCTGGACGCGGTCTCCCACGTCCCGTGCCGGCCGCACAGAGCTATCGTAGCCCGAGAAAAGTTTCTCGAGGAGCCGGCCCTCCGCCGGCGAGCCACGGACGCCTGCAAGAGGGAGTACTAAGTGAAGCCGTGGGGCCCGGCCACAACCCCTGGCCCAGTAACTGTCCCTTTGACGCCCAGACTTACCCCGGACAAGCGGCGCCCCTAGGGCCCCCAGCAGCAGCAGCGCCCCTAGGGTCATATCCCAGCCGTTTTGCTCAGTCACTTCGCTAACTGAGCCACCGGGACAACCAGCACAGGGGAAGTGACGAGGCGCCCAGGAATGTGCACCTGTTGTTGGGGGGCAGCCGCCAGCCCACCCGCTCCGCCCCTGGGACTTGGTCCCGCCCCAAGCAACTGCCAATGCCCGCCACCCACAGATGACAGACAATACTTGAGTTGTATAAATCGTCTTTAATTGAGAGCATGGAGTGGAGACTCCATCCCTTGAGAGCAAACCCAGGAGATGGGTGGAGCCTGAGCGGGGTCTGTGTGGGAGAGGGGAGCACCCACTCCTCTTGTAACAAACCTGAAGTAGAAAGAGCCTGAGGAAAAGTGGCCGGCCTCTGAGCCCTAGCCCCTTCCTTTAGGACCTCCTCAGTCTACCCTGCCCAAGTCAGATGCTATTCAGAGTCTCCCTCCTAGTTCCTGGTGGGTTCCTGGTCTTTTTCAGGCCTGCCCCTAGCTCTCCATGCTTTTCAGAGAAATCTAGTCAGGCGCTTTTTGGGTACTTAAAACCCAGCTAAGGTTATAAGCTGCAAGGTAAAGAAAGTTCTATTCAGTTAGAAGCTCTGGGGGTATATGAGATCTAGAGCCTAAGAGGCCCTCACCCTCCTTAGCCCAACCTATAGGGGAAAGGGGTGGAACTTATTGCTGAATTGGGTCTCCTCACTGGTGGTTAAATCTATGTCCCATTTGTCCTTTTCATTCTAGACCCATTACCCAAAGACCTCAGCTTTAAAGGGGACCTGGAAGGAATCCTACTGAGGTAGCTAAGTGTTTACGTCACTCCAATCTAGGCACAGGTCCAATCATGCCATGGGTTTAGCCCCTTCCTCATCCCAGCTTCCCACTTGAGCCAAGGATTCCTCCCAAAACTCCTCTGCCCTTCCTCATATTCTGTTTCCCTGTCAGGACCCCAGACGAGCTGCAGGAGCTAGAAATTGCATGTAAAAAAATAAGGTCTGCATTCTATAGGAAGACTAAGATTTTTAGAAAATCTAGGAAAAACAAGAAAGAGGTTCTTGATTCATCCCGAGCTTAGTCTTTATGAATCATAGTTGGGTCCTTTCCAGAGCTTGTTTTTAATAGATACACTAGAGAAGGTGGGAGGGTGCATATAGAAATTACTCTAGAGCAATAATATGGCTATATAGGTCCCAATTCCATCCAGGAAAAAGGGCTGAGAGTTGTGGTCTATGTCCTAGAGCTGAGATTCAGACGGAAGTATGGTGCCATATGTGTCTAGAACACCATGCTCTAGAACTGGGTTTCTTTGAAATAAGAAAGTTAAATCTGTGGTGATCTGAGACTAGTACCAGTTTAGACCAAGGCCAACAGCTGGACAGGGCTCAAATCTAGCCTCCCTCTACTTAGAAATCAAGGGTCCATCTGGGTCAAGGACAGAAGCTCGATGGATCCAGAACAGCCTGGCAGCATGCCTGCATTCCAGCACAGAGCCTTCCTGAAGAAATGGCCCTGGCTGGGGTGCCTGGTGTTCCAGAACCTGTTCAGAACAAGGCAGAAGGTGAAGTAGGGGACAAAGAAAACTAATCCTGAGCTCCAGTGGACCTATAAATCTAGGCTCAGTGGCAATGAAGAGGGCATAGGGTTCCAGGAACTGGCTGATCCCCTGGTGGTGTGTATTTATGCCCTGGTTCCATCAGTTTGGGAATACCCAGCGCCATCTCAGGAAAAGGCTTTGGGGTTATGTGAGTGTGGAAGGAAAGATGTGATCAGCCAGGACCATTTTCAGACATCCCCTTTTCTGACCCCATCCCAGGCCCAGGGATCTTGCAGCCCCAGAAGTCACAGACAGCCCCTGGGCTCCCTCAGGGTAGAGCACCTGGTAGGACTTGGCTGGCTCAGGGCATGAGTGTGGCTGCAGGGGTGAGAGCAGGGGCAGGAACAGGGCTGGGAGACAGGCTATGGCGGTGGCTAGCTCAGTGCAAGTGCAGGGAGCCTCCAGTCCAGGGGGCTTTCAGGGGGCGGGGGGACTGGAAGGGGAGGTCTCAGAGACACTGTGGAGAGAAGGCTCCCGGTACATGGCCACTGTGAAGGGGAGAGAGAGGAGCAGGAAGAAGAGTTAGGCACAGAGAGACTAGGCAGAATCACAGCTCTAAAAGGGCTCCCTTACCCTATACTCATCCTCTGGGAACCCCAACCCATATAAGGAGAGTTCCCCAAAGGCCAGAGCCTTTCTGGCTTGACCTGTCAATACAGGTGTCCTCTTAACACTTTATAGCCCCTGAACTACGTGTCACAAAATGTCCATGTCAAAATCAATACCCTCCCATGTGGCCCACCTTATCTGGAGTCCATACTCACCCTCCAGGAGCTTGGGCACAAAGTGGGCAGCTGCCTTGGTCTTCTTGACTCGATTTCCCTTCATGACTTGGCCCTCCTTGTCCAGGCCCAGGTACCAGGCCCGGCCAGAATGGCACTGGCGATAGAGGGCAGAGGCATATAGGACATAGTAATTCTCAAAGACACACTCCTTAAAGCGACACTCAGCTGTGAAATGTGGCTGAGGAGACAAAGACCCAGAAAGGCACATATAATCAGAGAAACCAAAAGACACATTTTGTACAGAAGAGAGCCCTGGGAAGAACAAGCCAGGATGTAATCTATACATTTCGGCTAGGAGGGCCAACTTCTGAGTCCATGCAGGAACTGAAAGAAAAGGGGATGAGGAAGAGTCTGGAAGGCTCCTGGGGGTTAGGAACTAGATTTTGGCAGGCCCTAGAATAAGAAGATAACTTCTCTCCACTCTATTTCCAACCTCTCATCATCCCCTATCCTGAATGGCTTGGGAAGCGAATAATAATGAAGTCTGGAGGAGGAAGGATGAGAAATGGGGCTCTAAAAGCCTGAAAGAGTTGGACATTCAAAGAGTCTGGGGCATTTGGGGGCCTGTGTGAGGAGGAGGGGTGGGAATGACCCCAGAGGAGGATCTCTGCAGTGGGCAGGCATGACAGGACATCAGCGAGAGCTGGAGGGAGAGGGAATCCTGAGCTGTAAAATATCTGTACTTGGGAAGATTGGAGCTGATGGGGAGGTCCCCAAACCCCAGGCCCCTCAGCCTCATGGTCTCACCGAGCTGTAGAGCAGCCCCTCAGCATTCATAGCCATGTAGTGGCCCAGCTTGGCACTCTGGATGGTGACCACACGAAGGCCCACGGGGATCAGATTGAAGTGGGCTGGGAGTGGAGAAAAGGGGGCATCAATACCGCAGGCCTCAAACCCTCAGCAGAGCCCCCCATTCCAGTTCCACTTCTTCCCTTGTGGCCCAAGAAGCCAGAATGAAAACAACAAAAACTGAAGTGGAAATAGGATTGTCATCTCCTATCCTCACTCTCCCGGTTCCCACCCAGCAGCTGGCTTCCCCTCTCACTGAAAGAGCTGGTGTCCTCTGGGGTGCCCTGGATGCTCCCATCGGGATTCGCCTGAAGGTAGAAACCCTGGCGGCAGAACAGTTTGGTGACGATGCCTTTGAGCAGAGGCTCTAGAGAGAGAGACATTCATCTTCGAAAATGACATCTCTGTTCCCAGAAATAATCCTACACTTGGAGGGATCAGAGGAAAGAAAGGAGAATGGAGGGAAGGAAGAGGGTCCCAGGGCCCCCTCCAAGCAAGCTCTCGCCCACCTCTCTTTGACTCCTGAGTAATCTGGGACGTGGGTCCTTCTGCTTTCTCTTAACTCCCAATTTTCAGATTAATTTATTGAAATCTATTTAAATGGCTTAATTCCTACTTTACAGCTCAACCAGAAAGAGAGCAGGGGAGAAAAGGGGATAGGAAGGGGTTAGATACATCAAAAGGCAAGAGGACAGAGGAAGATGGGAAGGGCTGCAGAAGTGGTAGTGTGTTTGCAAATGTGGGGGGGTAGCAAGGTGACCACAGGATAGGGGCGCCCCCTCAGGAATGGGAGTGGGACTGGGCCTGACGCTGACTCAGCACCTGCTGCTGCGGCTGCAGCTCGCTTGGCGCGGGCCTCCGCTTGGCTCAGCACCGGCCTGACAATGACCCATCTGTCCGTCTGTCTGTCGTCTGTCAGTCTGTTGGCTCAGCCTCTCCCCTTCAGCCAGGTAACCGGGTTAGGGTTGCGGGGTCGTTCGGTACCAAGTCAAGGAAATCGGGGGAGGGAGAGGGAGACTGAGAGGCAGGCTGAGTCACATGGGGACCCGGTCCCACTCAGTGGGTGGGCTGAGGACCGTACCACTATGGAGGGTCGGCGGCGGGGTGAGGCGGGCGCGAGGGGGCTACCCCTAGGGAGCTGGGAGCGGGAGGGGGCGGGGCCAGAGGGATCCCTGCCTGTCGTACCTGGACGGGGACCACACGCTAACCCTCACAACGCTCCTTCCGCGTCGCTTGCTCTCGGCCGACTTCCCTCTACCTCCTTGTAGGTGGTACGACCCCCCAAGTCGCCGCGCGGGTCTATAGGCTTTACGGTGTCAAAGAGTTCCTCGCCGCAAAGGGTCCCCTAAGCATGTGGGGCCCGACTGCGGAGTCGTGTAGTGGATATAGGGGGTGCCCATCTCCCTTGCTGAAGCGCAGGTCACAGAGGGGCGGGCCGGCGAGGTTGCTGCAAGGACACCCGGGGGAGACCTGGGGAGATTGGCGCCAAACCAGGCAAGCTCGGCCAGGAGGAACCGAGCCAAGGCGTGGAGGAGCTGGAGAACCGGGGCGGGGGCGGGGCTGCCGGAGCCGCAGAAACCCTCGGGGTGACCGAAGCGTTCGGAACCTCCAGGCCCCTCCGCTTGGGATTGAAAGAATCGCGAGAGCCGGCACGTAGGCAGAGGACGGTGGGGGTGGGGACTCCTGTGTTGGGCGGGGGTGGGGGAAGGTTGGGGGGATGAGCAGGAGCGGCGAGGCTTCGGGGCCCCAGACTTAGCCCCTCAAGCCTTCCCTTGCTCTCGAACGCAAGGAAACTGAGGCATACCCTTGCAGGGACTTTGTTGTCCTGGCCCACTCCCTTTAAGTTGCGGGGAGCCCCCCTCAGTTGGGCCCCATTCTTCCAAGTCCCTGGCCTCAGCCTCCCAGGCAGAGAGACGCCAGGCCTGGAGACCCCGCTCCAGCCACTCACCCGGGCCGCGGGTCGGCCGCGCGGGCCGCCCCCCGCACAGTCGCACCTTGGACAGCAGGATGAGGAGCTGCTTCTGGCAAAGGGACTTGGTGCCGCGGGGACACACGCGTCGCTGGGCCGAAACCGGCCGGCTGCCCCCGGGCTCGCGGACCTCCCTCTTCTGACGGATCAGGCTACTGGCCAGTGCCGCCATGGCGCACCGGGAGGAGACACCCCCAAACCGGCAGGCGCCCGGAGCGCGCTGGGCTCCCCAGAGAAGCCCGCTCACTAGGGCATGCTCTTGTCGCTGCGGTCCCGACAAGACTTGAGAATAAGCCCCAGACCCCCAACTCGGAGCCGCCAGCTCCCACCCTTGTGCCCCAAGCTAGCTCCACCAGATCCAGCAGCCAACCTACCTCTCAGTTGACTCCACCCTCGTTTTTTGCCCCTTACTGAAAGCTACTCTCAGATTCTCTGCTCTCCAGTATCCCTGTTCCCCACTTGACCTATCCCAAAGCCAAGACCCTCAAAATTTCCAAGATGTGGTTCTAATCCCCCCAGGCACCTTTCCACACTATTTGAGGGCCCAGCGCTCCTGACACATCTACTCCTGTAATCTAAAGGGTGCAGGTCTTTAGCTTTGAAGATATTAGCTCACCCCACCTCTGCTGAGGCATTGCCAATGTCAGAGAGGAACCCAACTGTGGTGTCCTTGCCACCCTGTAAGTGGAAAGGATCTCCACTTTTCTTAACTGAAATCCCCAGAAACTGTCTCAGAACATCCAGGCCGTCCCCCTTCAGTGAAAAGGATTCCCAGACCCTGTCTCTGGACCATACCTCTTTTTTCACCAAATCACCCCAATTTATAGTGGCACAGGGTTCAACTGCTGAGGCCCTTTCCTCACCTTGTTACCCTCCACTCCTTTTGAAGTCACCTCCAAATCCACCCTAACTAGTATATATACCAGTTGGTTGTCTGGAGGGCCCTCTGTCACCTTGAAATGAGGAGCATCCAGGTGTTGTTTTGTTTTGTTTTTTCCCTGGCTGCCCCTTAATTTACTTGGGGACAGCTGGTACTGTTTAGATCCCACACCCTCCTATCCAACCAGCCCCCAGGAGAGGAGTACACCCACGTTGTCACCAATCCCCAAAAGTGAACAGGCCCCCTACAAGTCAGAGCGTATCAGTTTCTGCGACAGGGCTTCCTCGTCCTCCCTGGGATTGCCCATAACACCCCCTCTTTCTTCCCCAACGCCCCTCAACCTGTCCTGTCTTGTTGATCCAGCGACGGATGGCGCTGGCTCCGGTTCCAGGCTCTTCCCTCCCTGTACCCCGCAAGCAGAGCTTTCCCCCCACGCCCGGCTAGGCGCCCCGGACCCCCAGCAAGGAATGAGGATGTCTCTTCAGAGCGCTCTGGTCCGCCAGTCAGAGCATTGGGCCTGGTGGCTGGACTAAGCGTAGCGGCGGCGGCAGCGGCTGTGGGGAGCCGAAGCGGCGGCGGCGACAGCAGCTCCCCGTTCTCTGAGAGCCGGGCAGGGGGCGGAGACGCCGGGAAGGAGGGGGTGAAACTGGGAGGGCGGAACACTAGGGTGCCTAAGAGGCAGGGAGTGGGGACTGTCATAGGGGCAGGCTCAGCGGAGGAAAGGCCGCACGTCTCAGGGTTCAGAGGAGGAGGGACAGCGAGGTGCCTCCACTGAACGGAACCCTGGCTGGAGGAGAGGTTGGGCTTAAGATCAATGGAATGGCTGATGCAGCAAGAATGGAGAAAGGGACCCTACTGCCCGGGAGGACAGAACTGAATGAGGAAAGTGAGGGAATATTGGAGAGGGGGGCGGTGGTGAGATCTAGCCTGGGGCGAAATCCGGCCTCCTATTAAGGAGCTCTGCTTTTGGGTGAGCCAAGCTGTCAGTGCCCGGTCTCATAACTTTCTCCTTTCCACGTTTTTGTCAGCAAATATATTCCCCCAACCCTATTGTCTCCTAAGAATAAACCTTAAAAACTTAAAAACTGAAGGGTCTTATAAAATGGTTTCTGGAGGCGCTGGGGCGGGAAGGGTAAGGGCCACAGCTTTGGAGAATGGAAAGGCCGTAATGGGACGACCTGTGAGGGTTGGGAGGGAGGAGGCCTTCTAGAACGGGACCTTAGGGCTAAGGCGCTCAGTCGGTCTCCAAGGGAGCACTCTCTTTATATCCCGCAAACGGAAGCACTTTCCAGGTAGGTAGGAGCAGCGTCTTTAATGGGCCCCGCCTCCCACGCCGGCTAAGCCGCCCCCCTTGCGCGCAGCCTTGGCCTCCTCTACAGCCGCGCGCAAGACCCCGGCAGGGTCCCCGCGAAGCCGCGCCAATGCCCCGAGCAACGCAGCGGCGCCGTCCCCCACACGGAGCTTTCTGTCCCCCAGAAAATAGTGGGGCAGCATCCCGGCCTCGAGCACACGACCCAGTTCATCCAGCAGCCCGAGGCAGCAGGCGCCCGCATTCTCGGGCCGCGCCAGATAGAGCGCCGGCAGACGCTCGCAAGCCCAGTAGAGCAACGTCCGCAGGAGGTAGGGCGCCGCGGTTCGTGTCCCGGCCACCAGCGGTCGCAGCAACGCCTGCGCTGCCGCGTGCGCTTGCAGCAGTGGAGCTGGTATGCGCGCCTTGAGCGCCAGCTCCTGGCGGGCGAAGCAGAGCTGCCAGCCAGAGGCGCCCGGTCGCTCTGTGCCTTCACCAGGCACCAGGTAGAAGGAGGGAGTCTCCGAGGCCAGCGGGCCGGCCCACGAATGGCTCCGAGCACCCTCGGGCCAACCGGCCACAGAAACCACAGGGACCAGGTCGAAGAGCAAGAGGCGGCGCGGGGGCCCTGGCGTAGCCAGCAGGACGGTGGTGAAGCCTGCGTGGCGAGCTGCGTGGACCAAGCGTGGGGCACTGGGGACTGGGAAAAGGGACTCAGCGACCGCGGCCAGCGAAGCAAAGAACCACGCAGCCACCTGAGCGGGGCACAATGTGGGCCATGCCTCCGAAACTTCCGAAGGCTGTGGGACTGGGCTAATGACCGTTGCTTTGGTGACGTCACCATTTTGGTTTTTCAAGGTTGCAGGAAAGCAAAGATCCGTTAGGTGTTGCTGAGACGACTCAGGCCCGTAAACGTTACTAGATTGTTCCTCCAAAGACACGTGCAGCCCAGGCTCAGTGCCGTAACCATGCAGCTGGCCCACGGACCTTTGTTGGTCCTTGAGACATCCTTCACTTTCTGTTGGGTGGATCGAATCACGTCTTCGTGAGACTGGAGGTCCTAGGCAATCCTGCCATGCCTCTCGGACCGAGGTTCCGCGTATTTGCTCTGGGAGGCAGAGCCACGCAGAACAGGATTCCACGTCCAGTTGCAGCTCCTGACCAGTGCCGTCTACCGAAACCACCGGCACCAGGAGTGTGAAGCCAGCGTCGTAGTGAGGTCCGCGAGCGTAGGGCCCTAAGGGAGCAGGCCCCAGATCCAGAGAGCCCTCGCGAATCCCGCCACGAAGCAGCAGAAGTTCCGCCTGGGGAGGAAAGCGGGGGTCCCGGCGGTGAACAAGACCTAAGGGAAGAGAGGGATCGTGTGGGCGTGACACAAAGCCGGGAAGGGGGTGGGGCGGAGTTCAGAGCTGCGAGCTCCCGAAGGCAGGGAGGGTTACTTACCAAGCAAGGAAAAGACAAAGTCCTTGGCCTGGAGGAGGTCTGGTCCCGGCTTGGACCCGTCAGTCCAGCTCTCCTGCACGCCCAGCTCCTCGATCAGCTGGGTTAGTTCCTGCAACTGCGCCCCGGAGCAGAAGTCGATGTCCGTGAGCGGCCGGGCTGGCGCTGGGGGCGGCGGGCCCCACCAGGGAGCACTTCCCCAGACCGCGGAAGCCATGCGGTTCTATCGTTTTGGGATAGGGAAAACACGGACGAGAGAAAGAATGGGCTGTTCTTTGCTTCCGAAAAGTCGCTCCTATTCTCTCTTCCAGAGGCCGAGATGAATACCGTAGACACTGTCCGTCAATGGGTCTGCGTATGAAGGGCTCTAAATTTAGTCTTGAAAACGAACAAATAAATACCTCTTCTGTCCTTGCCCTTTTCTCACATGTTGGTCCCCTCCCCCATGGACCTGTTCACCTGACTCAGCAGGTAAAAAGTAGCTGTCTGGTCACTTTTTTGGAATGCAATAGCTCGTGTCCTCCTCCATCCCTTGTATACCTCCCCTTACCTCTTTACCGGAAGAGGTTTATGATCAGCGGCTTCCCGGTTACGAGGAGCTGCAGAGTTGGGAAAAGGATGCAAAGAACGAGTCAACAGGTAACTTCTTCCGGCTGCCCACAAGGCCACGCCCCTAAGTTACGACTACGCCCCCTTCTGGATAGCTGTCCGGGTGGTTCCGGGCCGGCCCCGCCCCGAGTCAGAGTTGAGTCACTTTTTTTGCTCGGTTGAGATCTCGCTCTATCCTGGGAGTTGTAGTCTACCGAACTATCAGGGGATGGGTGGGGGGGACCACGCCCCCAATCCTTTTCTGTTCTGCTGAAGTAGTGCCTGATGGAAGTTGTAGTTTCTATGGAGATGAACTGTTCTGTGTCTTTCCAAGCCCAGGTCAACCCCACACAAACATTTATTAGCCCTAATGCGGAGGGGGTAACAGAATGATCTGAATAGCAAACAATAATGGGGACACACCCTAGGGCCTGAGGAAAAATAGGGGTCTCTACATCCCAGTGTGAGTAGAGAAGCCCTGGTTACTTAGATCTAGCAGGGTTCTTCCATGCAGTTATAACTTGGTTTTGGAGATGAGACTGCAGTTTAGAAAGGTTACACATGACTTGTCCAAGGTCAGAGCTGAGCCAGAGAGGGGACTCCAAGCTGGATGGGGCGTTTTCTCCTTGGAATCAGTGGTAGTAGTGTTAGGTAAGAACACATAGGTGGTGGCCCAGGAATGAACATTTGACTCCGACCCAGGGAAGATATATATATATTTTAGTGACGCCCACCTCAGACACATGAGTGGTGGCAGGGAAAACACTTTGGATCCTCAAAGCTTGTGTGTGTACACAGAAGGATTATCAGGACCAAAAATGAAGTCCAGAGGAAACTCCCAGCTGGGCTGGGGCAAGGCAATGGACAATTGTCAGGGAAAGGAAAGTGCTTTCAGTTACCAATGCTATTAGGAACACAGTTCAAGTCCAGGATGAGACCAGGAGCCAGAATAATAGGACAGAAAAATAGGAAATCAGATCAGTCCAATCCATAGCTGAACCAGGACTTCTTACATCTCTTTTTCCCCTGGGAATGTCTTCCAAGTGAGACAGTCCATGGGCAAGAGAATTAAGCAGAGACACGTAGAAAAATTAGAGGCCTGTAAAGGAGGGAATGCTCAGAATCCAGAGCTCAATTTGGGGAGCCCAGATTCCAGTGAATAGATCTCTGGAGAGCTCTTCTCCCTCAGCAACCAAGAACCACAACACACAACAGGTTTCCATATATCTGGATGTGACCAAAGAAGCCAGATCAGGAAAACTGAAGACTGAGCCCTTTGTCAATCTCAGGTAATCAAGCACTGGACATCCCTATGTCTTACCTCCTCCCCAAAGGGTGGCCAGCCTCTGAGCCACCCTAAAAAGAACTAAGTTTTCTAGACTCTGTGGGAGCTTTGAAGATGCTGAAGATAAGGGACAAGGGAAAGGAAAGTTCCTCTAAACTCTAAACCATTGCTGTCCAGAAAGATTTTCTGTAATATTATAAATCTGTGCTGTCCAATACAGTAGCTTCACATGGCTATTGAACACTTGAAATGTAGAAATGAGACTTTAATTTATATTAATTTACATTCTAAAAGCCATAGTTGACTGGTGGCTATTGTACTGAACAGTGCAGCTCTAGGGCCTTGGGGATAGTGGGTTCAGCTATGCAGCTATAGAGGAGAAACAGAGGCAGGGTTAGTGTTTGTCAGGCCCCGTGGGTAGCCAGTGTCAGGAATGGGGCTGGGGTGGAGTCCTCAGACAACTACAGATCACTTCTCTCTCTTCTTTATTCCTGGTGCACCTTTGCTCCCTCTTTTCCCAAGGTCCTCATCACACACTGATATCCCCACTCCTTGGTCTCTGGTTAGTTGCTGCATGCCTCTTGGCAAAGGCGCCTGGGAGACAGAGCTTCACACTTGTCCTTGCCCACTCCAAACTGTCTCTTGTGGGCATCAAAGACCACATGCCCTAGGCGGGAGCCTGACACAAGACAGTAAGGCTTCCAGTCAATTTTGGGAGGCATAGACATCTGGCAATAGTTCTGGCAGGCTGGAGAAACTGAATCCCCAGGATGGTACACCCAGTCTTGGCTGCCTGCTCGCCAGGAGGATGGCTGCAGCTCAATCAGTACAGGTACTTCTGAGGAGGTTTGCAGGACATTGCAGATCACTGGGGACTTGGAGGAGCAGTTCTGACTGAGTGAGACAGAAGTGGATGGTACATGCTGTTCCGCATCCTTCTTCTGAGGAGAGTCCTCAGGTACAAATGACTTCATCAAGGATTGTGTTGACTTTTGGGTCTGACGTGGGTCCAAGATTTGGACAGAGTCAGTACCTATAGCAAGGCTGGGGTTCTTGTGGAGGTCGGGATTTGGGATAAAGCATGATGCCTGTGGAGGCATGATTCCTTGGTAAGACCTCGACTCTTGGTGAGGCAAGAGTCTTGAGTAAGGGCTGGGCCATTATGGGGGGCAGGATCTTGATTAATTCCTGGGTACTTGTGGAAGTTTGGGTCTTGGATTTTGTCTGAGCTCCTGAAAATTCCAACATCTTGGGTAAGGCCATAACTCCTTTCGACTTCAGTGGCTTGAGTAAGGCCTGGATTCTTATGGAGGTCAGAATCTTGAGTGAGGCCTAGGCTCCTGTAGACTCCAGAATCTTGAGTAAGGTCTAGATTCTTGTAGTCTCCTGAGTCTTGGGTGAGGCTGGAACCCTTATGGAGGCCAGAGGTTTGGACAAGGCCTGGGCTCTTGTTGACTCCAGAGTCATGAACAGGGTATGGGCTCTTCTGTGGGTCGGAATCTTGGGTAAGGCCTAGACACCTAGAGACTCCCGGATCTTGGACTTTACCTGCACTCTTGTAACCTCCAACATCTTGAAAAGGGCCCAGGCTGTTATGGAGGCCAGTTGTTTGGGCAAGTTCTTGACTTTTGTTGGGTATAGTCTCTTGGTTTTGTTCTACATTCCTATAGACTCCAGAATCTTCCATAAAGCCTGAGCATCTCTGAATGTCAGAAATGTGGGGCAGTGGTTTGTTCTTCTGGAGGCCAGAGGGTTGGGTGAGACATGAGCTCCTAAAGATACCTGCATCTTGAGTAGGACCTAGGCTCTTTTGGGGGCCAGAATCTTGGGTAATGACTGGATTCTTATGAAAATCAGAGTCTTGGGAAGGCCTTGGGTTTTTTAAGAAATAAAGGTCTTGAGCAAGGCTGGGATTCTTGTAGAGGCCTGGATTTTGGGTAAAGCCTGGGTTCCTGAGAACTTTAGAGTCTTTTGAAGGGCCTGGGGTCCTTTGGAGGCCAGAGTCTTGGGTGAGGCCTAGATTCTCATGAAGTTCAGGGGATTGGGGTTGGATTGGGGGTTGGGAAATGGTGGAGAACTGGGAAAGGGTGGGCAACTGGGAAGAAGGGACAGACTGAAAAGACATGGAGGTTGGAGGGAAAGTGGGGGACTTGTGGTGGTTGGTGGGTTGCTGAAGGACAAAGGATCTGGGAGAAACAAGAGGCAGCGAAAGAGTGCATGGTGGAGGAACAGTACACAGTGAGCTCCGGGTACTGGTTGGAGAATGAAAGCAAGGTTGAGAAGGTATAGCATCTTTGGAGTAGACCAAGAACTTGGGGTAGGCTGGAGTCTGGGAGTCTGTGTTTCTTCTCTCAGGACTGCAAGGATGGAAGCTACAGAAAGTCTTGGGCTGTAAAAACTTGTCTTTGGCATCACTGCAGATCTTCCATTCCATATTCTCCAACTCCAGGTAACCCAGTATGGATCCTGTGGAGGGCCTGGCACTATCCCCACTATGTTGCTTCAATATTTGCTCAGCTGTACCAGAGTTTACCAGGCCCTGCCCCTCTTGGGGCCTGGGGAGGGTGCCATCCTTTCTGGAATACGCAGAGTTCGGTGGGGGATGCACATGGAACAACTTCTGCTTTCTCCCATGGGCATCATAGACCACGTGGTCAGTGGAGAGCCCTTGGCTGAAGGCAGTCAGGGTAGAGGGAATAGAAGTTAGGATGGAGGGATGGGTGATGGCAGAGACAGGAACAGGGACTGGAGTGGTATTTAGGGCTGTGACCAGTGCTCGTTCAGGGGTTGGGGCAGAAATTGAGACTGGGGCTGAGGCAGACATTGGGGGAGGGCTGGGGCAGAGGTGGGAGCAGTGGCCAGTTTGTGGGCACAGGTATAAGTGACACAAGCATGTGCTACAGTGCCGGCTGGAGCATGGGCTGTTATGTGTTCGGGGGGGTGGCCCAGGGGGTTTGCAGAGGCATGTGAGGGGGCCTGGGTGAGCATGCGGGCTGGGGTGTGCTCAGGGCCATGGACCTGGGTGGGGGGGTGCACAGGAGTGAGGGCTGGGGAGTAGGTCTTGGCCTGGGTAGAGATGTGCTCAGGAGTGGGGGCTTGGAAGTGGATCTGGCCCTGTGGGTGGGTGCGCTCAAGGTGGTGGATAGGGGAGCAGGTCTGGGCCTGAGGTGGGGTATGCTCAGGGGAATGGACTGGGGAGCGGGTCTGCACCTGGTGGGGGCTGTGCTCAGGGGGATGCTCTGGGGAGGGGGTCTGCACCTGGTGGGGGCTGTGCTCAGGGGGACGGACTGGAGAGGGGGGCTGGGCCTGGGCTGGGGCCTGGGCTGGATCATAGTCTGGGGTCTTAGTCTTGCTCTCTTGGGGCAAGCAGAGTGGAACCTTGTCCAGCTTGCTCATCCTGGGGAGCTCAGAAGATGTCTTTTGCCTGGAGAGAAAGGTGGCTTGGGCCTTGAAGGGTGTGGCCTGAGGAGCACCCCCAGCTCCCACCATCCCCTCCTTCCGTAGTCCCCATGGAGCCTCCACAGGAGCCCTGGTGTGTCTACACTGAGGCAGCATACAGCAGCACCTTGAAGCCTTCTCGTCATTCATGTCTGGTATCCTGGAGTCAAGGTGGTTACGCTGCTCGAGCAGGAAGCTTGGGCGACGATGGAAGCAGGAAGAGACTCTTGGGCACAAGTTCTTGGGATCCGCAGAGCGGCACATACACATGGAATGGCTGCCTAAACGGCTGGGCTGCTTGCCTGCAGGGAAAGGTGGGATGGGACAAGACCTGGGCTCCTGAGGGAGTAAGAATGGGGACAGGGATCACAGAAGGGAGACAGGCCCACATCCCCTTGAGCCCACGCTGAGGCCCACTCACCTTTGGGGAAAAAATGATGGAAAAGAATCCTCAGGGAGCTCTTCAGATGCCTCCAGAGCTGAGGGAAGTAGGGGAGGGGAGAGTCCGGAAACAGGGTGAACCCTGAAGCCCAATACTTGTCTGGCCGCATCCCAACAGCCCTCCCTTCTCAGCCCCTTGGAGACCCCAGGACTCCCACAACCCTGCTACCCAGACCCCACTCTGACCAGAGTCACCACATTGATCCCCACATTCAGCAAGATGAAACTTCCCAGAATCAGAAGAATTGAGTCTCCTAGCTCCTGGCACTTTCTGGGGTTGGTGCCAGAGCACACTTGGGCTCCATGGTGGATTCGCCCATCCATGACTGGGGTCCCAGGACTGCCTGGGACCCTCCTGGGACCCCTGGCCCCCACATACTCACTAGAAGCCAGACTCCTCTGGTGGGGTCGGGGAAGAAGGACTAGGTCATAATGCAGCAGGTGTTTGGGGTCACAATGAGGGAGGGGAGGAAAGGAGGGCCCAGGGTAGCATTCCCTGATGGCAGGGTTTGTGTGGCCCGAGCCTGGACACCTCCTCTCTTGCCGTTGTTCATTCCCTCACTGTCCGCTGCCTCACTCATTCACTCACTCACTCCATCCCCTCGACCCCTCCTGAGACTGGGAAGACCTTGGCCTCAGAGCCCTGGGGAAAGCATGGCTGCAATCCAGAGTCTTGGCCTTCTTACTGTCCTTCTCTGGGCCACAGAGCTGGATCTGCCCAGATGTGGAACCCCAGGTCTAGAATCTGACCTCAACTTCTTGTGTGAGGCTGAGCCTCCAAGCCTCCTTTCGGGATAGGGAGAGCAGAGTCACAGAGTAGGTTCTCAGAGACCAGTGGTTTGAGGTCTGCAGCTGCAAGATCTACTTCGTGCATGGTGCTGGACCAGGAGGGGCTGGCAGGCAGGAAGGTGGCCACTTGGCAAAGGGGAGCATCATGTCGAGAAGGGGACCCTGGCTTCTCATTTCTGGAAGCCACAGGCAGGAACCCAGGCTGGTAGAAGGAGTGGTGCTTCTAAGTCACAGACCACTACAGCATTTCCTGGACTCTGTTGCTCTTTATTTCTCTCTCCACGCCCCGCCCCACCACCCACCCACATTCACCGCTGGTCAGTTAAGTTTCCCTGTTCAGCTCCTATACAGAGAGGGCCTCGAGACTGAGGTGGAAGGTGGTGGTGGCAGTGAGCTGGCCCGAGCTCTGCTTTCCTGCACTTGCCACTTCAGCTCCAGACTGTCATACACCAGGCAGCTGGCATTGCCCCTGGGGTTCCAGCTGAGTAGCATGAAGGTAGATGGGGGTGGGGGGAGCTCAGTAGCCTGGACATCGGGGAGGGGCTGGGAGGACAGGGGGCACAGGGCTGAGCTGGGAGGCACAGCCTGATGGTATGAGGCCTCGCCCAACTTGGTGAAGGAGGTGGAGGTGGTCAGAAGGTGCCGAGCAGGCAGCATCTCAGCCCATTCAGCTGCTCACCGCCTTACCTCACGAGGATCCCGGCAGCTGTAGCCCAGGTATCTCAGGGAGGGGTGGGGGCTGCGATTGGGCTAGGTGTAAGCACAGGCAGGGCTGCTCCGCCAGTGGGACTGTGGGGAGGAGGGCTCCCGAGCCTCAGGCTGGGAGTCCCGGGGCACCAGGGCAGATGGAGGCTCAGAACCCCCTAGACTATGCCGCTGATCCCAGGAGTCACACAGGAGCTGACCCCCTGAGAGGTAAGGGCTATGCCTCCCAGGGACCCAGGAAGGATTGGGGGTAGCCGGCAGGGAGGTAGTGGTGATGGGATCCATTGCTCAGCCTCCACATTGCCCCAGATGTGGGACTGTGAGCAGTGGGGCCTGCAAGCCTGAAGCCTCAGCTCCGACTTGGCCTCCACACGCTTGGGCACACAGCATAGCTCAGGTGACAGGTAGAGAGAGGGTGGTGGCAAGCTGGCCAGGATGCCACCCTGGCAGCCCCACAGTCCCATGCTGGAGGGCCAGCCCGTTTGCTGGTAGAGCCCTCCCCAGCCTCGCCATGGGTACTTGGAATGTGGGAAGGACAGGTCATCCCCCTCCTCCAGCTAGGAGTCCAGGTCCTCCTGATCAAAGGAGGGCATCAACGGCAGCTGTGACTTCTTGTGGCTGCAGTGTTGGCTGTGGAAGACTGAGCGGTTGTGGGGGAATTGTCTATGGTTCTTTGGCCTCTGCTGGGGGCGGCAGGAGCGGTGACATTGTCTTAGGAGGTGGCAGAGGCAATGGCCACTGCGGAGATGGTGGTTGGAGGAAAAGGAGTAGCAAGTGGGCTGGGCTATCTCCACTTCTACAGGGTCCAGGGGGCAGTGGATGTGGACATCTTGGGCCTTGGCTGAGGGATCTTTGGAGAAACTTTCACAAACCTGCAAGATTTCATCTGGGGGAGGAAAGAGTCCATGAGGGCAGGGCAATTGTCAGGAGAGGTCAGGTCTGGGAACACTGGGGCTTGGGTTTCTAGGGCCGCAGTGGTGGCAGAGATGGGGGTCTCCTACCTCTCTAGCTGCCATACTTACTTTCCTGGTTAATCCAATAGATCGTCTTGTCTAAGGCATTCTGGAGCCCATGCCACATCTGCGGGTGGGGTGGGAGTGAAGGCCAGGCTCTCACCCCCCTCCCAGCCAAGACTGCTCCTGCTCCCACCCTCAGCCCTCTTCACCCATAGGGGTGTTCCACAATCCTCACTGACCACAGTTGCCACGTTTATCCCAATGTTGACAAGAACCATAAGGCCCAGCAGCAGGAGTAGGAAGTCCTCAGCAACCAGGGGATTTTCTTGGTATTGATTGCAGCACCCCAGGTTGTCATACCAGAGCTGGTTTTCCATGGTTGGGGGGTGTTCCTAGTCCACCTGGGCCGCCCCCCCCCCCCCGCCGCCAACCGGCCCTGAGCCACACTACATTCATACTAGGACCTAGGGACACCTATTACCTGGTGGGGGAAAACCAGGTCATAATGAGGCATGTTGGGGGAAGTCACAATGCAGAGGTGGCAGCTCTTGTATCCACTCTGCTGGCTCTTTCTATGGCCATCTCTACCCTTGACTACTACCTGATGGAGCCCAGTCCCCAGATATACAGAGTTCAGTCTGTCCCTCTGTTTCTGTGGAAGCTTGCTTACCTCAACATCTGATTCCTGATTTGAAAATATGGTAGCTTCAGTTGTGAGACTGTCTTCATAGGGACTGAAATATACATAAGGGACTTCCTCTCTCACTGTTCTTCTGAGGCATTATGACAGCTTATATATCTTGTTGGTACTCCCTGCGCATGCCAACTTGGGGCCTGGAGCTAGAGCGACTGGATGGATGGATGACAGCCAGAGAGCCCTCTGGGGTCGCCCCACTGCACCATTTCCTCCCCGTCCTGCCCATTTCCCTGACATTCTCTCTAGCACTCACCCTACCCACCCCTTCCTGGTCAAGGATTGCAGCCCAGGGTGTTTGTGGTCACTGAGCCTACTGGCTCAGAGCAAAGGCTCTCAGCAAAGGCTTCACTGCAAGACTGATTTCCACATTGCTGGGATTGCTACCTGTGTCAGGGACCACCCTCAACCATGGTTTCTCTCCTTCCTAACCAACTGCCTTCCCACTGAGCCACCCTTCCACGTTGAAAAATCATTCCCTGTCACCTTAAGAAAACCACGTGGAATTCACAAAGCACAACGTAGATGTAATTGTTAGTATGACAAAAGAAGTCTTCAGTTTAAGCCAGGTTCATCACTAGGGTCTGTGAAAGTGCTACCCTATCTTACTACACTGATGGACAGTGATTTCAATGGGGTACAGGGGGGAACTTGATGATATGGGTGAATGTAGTAACCACATTGTTTTTCATGTGAAACCTTCATAAGAGTGTATATCAATGATACCTTAATAAAAAAAGAAAAAGTGCCGCCCTGGGACCTTAAGCCATTTGTTCGCATAATGAACTCCTCAGCAGAAAGAGGGGAACAGCCGTGGGCATTTCCCATCAAGCCTGCAAACACAGAGTAGGTGCTCAGTGCATACCCACTGAATGGAATCAGCTTAAAAAGATCAAAAGCATTAGTTGAATGAGAACACAGAAGCAGGGTGATCCACAAACAGCCTTTCTGCTCACATTCTAGGAACCTGTCTGGTACAGGTGAGGTCTGACTCCTTCAGCTTGGGGGCACTCAGATGGCTCCTTGTTCCAAAGTTGTGTGAATGTACACACGTGTACAAGTGTGTGTGCATGTGTATGATCCCAACAGTCTAGAGTCGGGTAGGGCTTGGGCTTCTCTGTTTTGTGGATGAAATTTCTGATGAGTTCACATGGCAAAATGAGAAGATGAGAGAATCTGATTGGCTGGGCTGACTAGTGGCAATGGGAATCTACCTGTGGGAGCAGGGGGATGGAGCATTTGAGACTGTGAAGTGGATCCTTGGTGTCCATGTGACCCTGAATAAATCACTTGGCCTCGCTGAGCCTCAGTCTCATTTGTGACATGGAGGAGGTGCTAATCAGAGGAGTGAAGTCACAGAGGGCTGTGATGTTATGATGAGGCAGCCCTTGAAAGTGTGCCTAATATTTCTTCATCTGCTCCAAGCCTGCTCAAGTGAGCTTCAGGTTCTGCCTGGGGAACTATGAGGGCCTGGTACACTCACTCTCAGTCATCCCGCACCAAGGGAACCAAGGCTTAAGAGGGACCAGGCCTCACCTGTGGCTGCAACTGAAACCTGGCCTCTGCAGGAATGAGACCTCTGAGGGGCTAGGGCTATAGGGATTTGGGTCTCCCTTCTAGTATAGGACTGCCTGGGAATCTGGGGTGGGATATGGGGGGCTTCTCTGGGCACTAAGGAAACAGGGAAGATGCCAGTGGGAGTCTTGGAACCAAGAAGGACCTGGGAAAGGGCTGAGGACAGGGCCTGGTGAGGCCAGGAGATTAATGAGGGTCCACAAGGGCTCTCTAGGCCTTGTTGCCAGGGAGATCATTCCCTTACTAACCTGGGCTTCTGGGTGTGTGTGGGCCCTGGCACCCCCCACACCACCACAAACTACCTCTTCTCTTCTTTTTATTCTCCCAGTCACCATTCTGGCCGAGAACGGTACCCCTAGTCCTTGCCCATCCCCTTGGCGGTGCTGGATCTGAAGGACAGGGGGTAACAGTAGGACAGGGCCTCCACTTCCCGGGGTCAGCTCCTGAAGCCACCGCCTCACGTCTTGGGCATCATAGGCTGTGCAGCCTGAGGAGCGGTGCCGGGGGATGTCCAGGACATTTGCAGGGCCCCAGATGGGCGTTGGAGCTGGTAGGGCTGGTGAGCACCTCTCCTGCTTAGCCTCAGCCCCTGTGCCCCCAGCACTGTTCCTGTGGCTCAGGACCTGAGGGCTCGGGGATGGAGGGTTCACTGGGTCTACATAGGCCTCTAGGCCCAGCTCGGACCTCATCTTTCCTTTGAGGGGCCTTCCCTCTGCAGTCTGCTGGAAGCGGATGGTCTGAGGAGATGGCTGTGCGGTGTCCGTGGCCAAAGGAGCCCAGAACTCCTGAGTACATTGGAAGCCTTCCCTGTCTGCAGGGTGACCCCAGTTGTGGGAACACACTGCTGGGTGATGGTGTGGGGGCTTCTCATTGTCAGTGTCAGGGGTCCAGCATGTTGGGTGGTGGGCAGGGCATGCTGAAGAGCCTCGATGGCAGCAGCGGTGCCTGGGCAGGGGGGTCACCATCATTTTCACAGAGTCCACGGTGCATTGAAGGTGGGCTGTGGGAGAGTTTTGCTTTGGGGGCTGCTTTCCGGGTGAGGATGACTGAGAAACTTCTGTGGATCAGGGGGAGGTGAGAGGCCAGTGGGGAGGCTATCTCCTACAGGGAAGTAGAGGCAGGGTGCAGGGAAAGAAGCTGCACACATCTATGGTGTCTGAGAGGGGAAGGAGCCAGCTGAGGGCCAAGGTTAGAATGACTAGTTTCTGCCCCTTCCTATGCCCCAACCCTCAGCTCCCACTTACCTTTTTCACAAATAATACAGAACACTCGGTGTAAGAAGCCACGGAGTTTGTGCCAGAGCTAAGTGGGGGAGGACACAGTGATGCCATGCAGGCTCTGGCCACCAGGCCTGCCCCCCACCATCCTGTCAGCACCCTCCCACCTGACCCCACCCTCACCAGCATCACCATATTGATGCCAATGTTAATGCAGATAAGACCCAGCAGCAGCAGGATGGAGTTGCCCAGGTCCTGGCAGTTGTTAGTGTTGGAGTTGTGATACAAGGCCCAACCAGGTCATGGCGGCTCAGCCATGGCCATGGGGGTTCCTAGGGCCACCGGGGCCCCTAGGTCCCCAGCCCACTGTGCCCACAGTACCCACTGGCCCGCCTGCCTGTCCTAGAGGTTCCTGGAGGTAAGCGGGTCACAGTGATGCTGGGGCTGTCCCTCACAATGTGCCAAGAGGAAGAATCCTGGGCCCATGTTGACCCTCCAGCCTGGGCCTAGGCCTTGGCAGAGGCCAAACACTTTGGCTTGCATGCCTGTGCTGTATTCACCACCTGGACCTGCCCATAGGCCCTCTGGCTCATCTGTTGTCTGTCCCCATCAGCCCCTGCCTGGTCTTTCTCTACACCAGGCTCTGACCTCTGCATGGACACAGTCCTGATCTCAACTCCCAAAACAACCCTGTTACCATGGCAACCTTACCCAGGTGATGGGTTTCCCCTTTCCTCTCAGACCTCAGAGCTGTTTACTGGAAAGGGCCATGGGCTTAGACCCCTCTTCCTCCCTCATCTGCACACTCACCCCCACCAAGGTTTGCTTCTTCAGACCCCTGGCCCCACTTCCTAACATCACATCAGGCACAACCAACAGTTAAACTTTTATATTTACAATATTCTCTTCATCTTTTGCCAGGTTTAAAAATGTGTACAGAGCCGCGATGGGTTAGGGTGGGGACATGGGATTGTCAGGGAGTTGTTCTGAGGACAGGGGCTGGGCATTGGAGTCCGTGGCTGAATCATGGGGTCCCCCAGCCCCCTTCCCATGCCCCAATTCAGGGGGCATCTGTCTACAGGTTTTAGGGCTCAGGTCCCTAGCATTAAAGGACATGGCTGTTTGGAAAGGAGCTAGACCAGGCAGGGGAAGGGGGCAGAAAAGAACTAAGTTTCCATGGGTGGAGATGGGAGAAGGGACAGTGAGGCGGCAAAGTTCTGGGAAGCCAAGACCAGGGATTCTGGATTTGGGTGTCAGTGGAAGACAGCACCCCACCCCCTACTAAGCTTGACACTAACAAATCCACAAAATACCAGCAGACGAAGATTCTCTCCTTTGCCAATGCTGTCCCTTAAAATCCTTCCTGACATCATTTTTTTCCCCAGAGGTCCAAACCCTTTCTCCTCAGGTGGGTGCTCTCCAGGCACCTCATACAAGTCCTTTCAAACTCTTCCTGCTGGAGTCCGCTCCAGCCCTGACCCCCGCTGCCCCCTCCATCTCTTCCTCTGCACAGCTAACCTCATTCTCTCCCCAGCCTGTCCGTGAAACCTTTCTTCCCTGCTCTCCCCCTCCCCCACCCCCTCCATTCCCTCAGCCCCGGGTCCCATGGAAGAGGGGAGTGGGCAGCTGAGGGAGCAGCTGGTCTGACACTGAGACAGGAAGGCTTCAAAGTGGGAGACAGAGATGGAGGAATGTGATTCTGAGGCAGAGAGGGAGGGCAGAGACATGGCGGGGAGAGGAGAGACACAGGCAGGACCCCTTTGGCTCCCACTTTACTTCTACTCTGTCCCACCTGCCCCCAAGTTTACCTGCCCTGGCCTGGGACTGGGGAATCCTTGGCACATTTTGGGGGTCTTCCTCTCAAACCCACCTACCCAGTTTGGCACGGATGAGCAATGGTCTGAGGACTGAGGGAAAGGCTGCCCTCAGAGCCCAATGAGGACTTTGGTCAAAAACATGCATGGCCTCTGTGGGTGGCAGGTGTCACCTCCCTACCAAACTCAGCAGCTCTGGGGGAGGTAGGGGCAGAGTTCCCCTTCCCACTATTTGTACAGCCTCCTCAGCTTTTGCTGACTGGAAGTCTGTTCCCACCTGCTGTGTGCAGAGGAATTAAGTGCTGGGCCTGAGGCCTGGGGGATGAAGGGAAGAGGCTGGAGAGAAAAGGACCCTCTGCATGGGAAAACACACATCCACATGCAAGAACATGTTTCCACTCAGAGAAATGTGTCCTGGACCCATGGGAAAACAAATTCCCAGGCAGCACAGGGATGCACGGATCTCCTCCCATCCCCCAGGCAGGGAATCTGTATCAGTCATCTGTGGAAGGCAAGGCCTACCCAGGAGAACATGCTTCATCTGACTTGTGCCATGAGGGACAAACATGCTTTGCTGGGGCATAGGAGGGTGTGGGGCAGGGCTGAGGGCGCTGTGATTTCCTTGACCACTTCCCAGGCACCACCCTGTGTTTTCTGGTGGGCAAGGGTCACTGTGCATGAACATACCACTTCCAGGGTCTCCAAGAGGTGGGGAGGGGAGGAGGTGGGAGAAGGCATGAGGGAACAGGATTCTGGGGTACAAATTCCCGCAGAAATTCTTTGAGGGGGCCAACATGTGTCCAGGGCGGCAAAAAAAAACCTCACCCTGCACATGGGAAAACACACCCCCTCATGAGAAAGCACACCTCCACGTGGGAAAATACTTCCACTTTTCTGCACACTGAAGACTGGTGTCCCAATGGAGGAGAAAAAACACCCCTGGTTGTTCAAAGGCCCAGGTCCGGAGAAGAGAATGGGCTTCTCCGTGTGGGAAAAGCACACATCCTGGTGAGGAAACCTGTGTCCACCTAACGCTCCTTGACGTGTGACAGCTCCAAGTGAGAAAAGCCTGCTGCCAAGTCCTCCTCCCTCCCTTCAAGTGGCACTTCCCACCGGGCTTGCAGGGAGGGCTGGGGAGGAGGGCCTCCCCAGGCCGCCCCCTATACCCGAGTAGTGGAGTGGGGGTGGGGTAGCGTGTTGTTGTGGCTGGGAGCAGTGGCAGGAGGTGGGGGAAAGGGCCCAAAGGGATGGAGGGAGGGGGGTGGTGGTGGGGGTGGAGGCCCCAGGCCACTGGGCAGCAGGGTCAGGGCCCCAGGGGCCAAGAGAGGCACATCGTCCGGTGCCCGGCGCAGGGCCAGGGTGTAGTCGGGTGGGCAGGCGGGGCGCAGGGCCTCAGCAGGGTCCGCCCCCACGCCACCGCCCCGCTTCAGCTGCAGTGACACCAGCTCCTCCTCTGGGGGCAGCTCACGGCCCCCAGCGGGAAGCAGGGGGCCTCCACCAGGCACACCAGAGCCTGAGCCGCCTGGTGGGCTGAGCCGCCTGCACCGCAGCTCCTGCCGCCGGTCCCGCTTATAGTAGAGGGCAGCAAAGGCGAGAATGTTGAGGAAGAGGAGGGAGGCGCCCACGGCCACAGTGACACTTAGCTCCGTGGAGTAGTCCCGTGAGTCCCCGGGGAAGCGGTCGTAGGCCCTGGGGCCTGGCTCGGGCTCGGGCTCGGGCGGCAGGGTGGCAGGCGGTGGGGGCCGGCGCGTGCCTGGGGCGCCAGGGGGTGGGCGAGGCGGCCAGCGCGTGGCGTAGGGAGGCAGGCGCGTGGTGGTGGTGAAGAGCTCTGTGTGCAGGTTGTGCAGGTGGGGCACGAGCTCCAGCCAGAAGGCCACCTTGTTGGCGCGGTAGTTGTCACGCACGCGAGGCTTCAGGCCAATGTGCAGGTACTGCTTCTCCTTGCTGTTGAACTTGCTCCATACCACCTCCTCAAAGCGGTTGGGCTTGGTGTGGATGAACTTGGTGTCCTGCGGCACCGGCTGGTTGGGGTCGCTGTGGGCACAGGAGGGCAAGGAGAGGAGTGAGGGTGAGGCTCCGATGGGGGCTGGGTGTGTGTGGGAGGAATGGGGAGGAAGACAGATGTACAGAGCCAGGGAGACAGAAAGAAAGAGAAAAAGAGAGGCAGATAGAGAGAGATGGATACAAGGGGACAGAGAAACTGTCAGAGACAAATAGGGATGGAGATGGACTACCAGAGACAGACAGAGATCAGGATAGAGGAGGAGAGACAGGCAGAGACAGGAAAAGAGATAGCCAGTGAGAGAGGCAGAAGCTGAGACTAAGTGAGATAGAGACATACAGAAACAAAGAGACAAAGACACATACATGAGGGACAGCCAGGGTGAAAGCCGAAAGTAAACAGATCAAAGACAACAGAGAGAAAGGGAGAGGTACTAGTGGATTTCAAGAGAGAAATGTAGAGACAGAAATAAAACAAACACAAACCCTTACACATACTCAGATTGTACACAGAGTGGAGCAGAAAGAGGGCAAAGCACTGGGAGAAAGAGAGAAGGCGGGTTGGCAAGAGACTGAAGGAGAGACAGACATGGAGGCAAAGTCAGCAAGGGAGCCTACCCCGAGAAAGGGACAAGCTTTTCCATCTAACTGCTGCATCTCCAGCATGCAACTCAGTGCTTGCACTGATAAATTGTCCAGCAAGCGTCTGAGTCAAGAAGGCAGGAGTACCTTACCAGAGAACTGATGGCGTGTAGGGAGTAAGGGAGAGCAGGAGCAGGGGATGGAGGGTATGTATGCCTTGGCTTGTAGGGGTGCCCCACTCAGCCCCTCTGGCCCTCACCCAGTCTTGGCGAAGTTGGTCCAGTAGGTCATGACCACAGCGCTGAGCATGACATCATTCTTGGAGAAGTTGCAGGGGAAGAGGTCGGTGGCACCCACCATGGGCACACCAAAGACATAGGGTAGCTCATCCCCATGCGCTGCGTCTGCCCACTCAGGCCGGCCCTCAGCCTGGCAGTGGTGGTAGAAGGTGTAAAAGTAGACAGGGGACTGGTAGTCAGCGTGCAGCTTGGCGGTGGCCACAGCTGGTGCCACCCACTGGTGGTCAGTAAAGAGGGCCAGCAGGGTCTTGCGCCGCATCTCACCATTGTCCCGGTCGGCCCAGTCTGTGTACATAAACTTGATGGTTTCCCGCAGCACATCTTTGCCCTCTGGATAGCCATATAGGTTGTCCACAAAGTTGGAGACCGTGAAGTCAAAGGCGCTGGCAGACACGCCGTCCTCGCTCTCCGCAGAGTCCTCCACGAACTTGAGGCCTTCTCCTTGGTTGACACCAATGAGCATGTCGTAGTTGAGGAATTCTCCCTGCTGCATGAGGATCTCAGGGTCATCGGGGACAACGTCACCGTCGACCACGGGTCCAAAGGCAATGTGGTAGCTGGGGAGAGGGGTCAGGGTCTCATCACTTGCTCACTGGCCTCCTCTTAGCTCATAGCCTGCTGAGCCCTCTGCATGGAAGACCCACCTCCCCAAGCTAAAGTCTCCTATGAGTCCTCCAGGGCACTTGGCCTCTTGGGAAGTCTTCCCTGAAGCACTTCACGGCGCCTTGTGCACACTTGCTCTGCTTAGGCTCCTCCACTTAGAGAAGGCTTCTGAGAGAAGGCAGGACCACTACAGGGGCCTGAAGCCTACCTTCCCTTGTCAAATGAAATGCCTGCGGGCCCCTCTCACCCTCAACCTCCTTGGAACCAGCAAAAAAAGGGAAGGCCTGGACTCAGCCCTTCCCCACCCCCTACCGGGCAGGCTGCACATCCTGGTCCACCAGCTCCCGGGAAGGCTTCCGGCGCAGACACTCCACAGCTTCGGCACTGTCCTCTCGGTCACAGCCCACCTTGGCCGCCAGTAGCCGAGTATACTTGAGTGGCTGGTAGTTGACAGACCAGCTGGAAATGGCGGTGCCACTCTGGGCGATGGCCTTCTGGAACAGCCCTGGCAGGATAAGCTGGCTTCAGGCTGGGCTGTCTCAGCCCAGGGAAGAAGGGGGACCTGGTAGGGTCAAGGGTATGGGAAAGGGAGCAGGAGGGACAGGCTGAGGAGGTTGCTGGTACCTTCTGAATGGTGGGAGAGGATCAGAAGGTTGACACAGGAGGCCCCGGCCCCAGACCCAAAGATGGTGATGCGCTCGGAGTCACCCCCAAAGTGGGCAATGTTTTCACTGAGCCAGCGCAGGGCCTGGATCTGGTCTAGGAGCCCATAGTTCCCTTTTGCAGCCTGGTCTCCAGTGCTGAGAAAACCTGGGAGCGGAGGAAGAAAGGGGGCTCCCTGGGGGTGTCATGGCGCCCTTACCCCTTTTCTGGGCAATTTGGACCAGTCCAGAAGCCATTCTGCTTCTGCTGGGTTTATAGGAACCCTGCCCACCAGGCCCCCCTCCCAGATTCTGGCCCCTAGACTTGGCTGCCCCCCCTCACCAAGCACACCAAGCCGGTAGTTGAGTGTGGCTACAATGACGTTGCCATAGGCGGCCAGGACAGAGCCATCGAACATGTTCCCAGTGCCCTCCATGTAGGAGCCACCATGCAGAAACAGCATCACGGGCTTCTTCCCGGAGTCCCGGATATCTGCGTGGGGAGGGGGTGGGCAGGTAGGCAAGGGGTGGGGGACAAGGACACAGTCAGACCAGAAGTGGCACTGCCTAGCTCCCAGGTCTGCTGAGGACCAGCCTGGAGCACAGGAGACAAGTCATTCCCATCCCTGGGGGGCAAGACCGGATTCCCCTCCCTCCCTCCCCAGCTAGCCCTGACAGAAGGTCCCTCCCTACCTCCTGCCAGCCTGCCCCACAGCACTTCTCCAAATGCCAGGCAGACCTTCCAAGAACCCTAACAGAGGCAGGGGTGGGGAGTGGCCCTCCTCAGGGCATCTGCTGGATCCAGGGGACCCTCTCCCCTGACACTGCAATTTCCTTCCTACTCCTAGGAAGAGTGAGCTCCCAAGACTGGCACTAGAGCTAGAGATGCTGGGAGGGTTCTGGTGTTTTCTTAGACTCAGGCCGTGGACCTTAGCTCCTCATGGTAGCCTGGCCAGTGGGTGAGGGGGTGCCAAGCCCTAGGGTCCCTGGGGACTTGGTCTCCTCCTTGCCCTAATTTCTTTCTAGGTTACCTCCCCAGTTACTATGACAACCCCCAGCCTAATTACTGTGGCTGGAGGAGGCAGGGTGGGAAAAGAACCTGCTTAATGAAGCCAGGGTGCAGCTGTCTAGTCTGGGACCGCCCCACACTGGCCTGAGCCCTAGGTTCTGCAGTCCCACAGGATTCTGTAACCACCGCCACATGCAGCAGGCCCTGAGGCACTCCAGACCAGATTGAGGAGTGACTAGGTCTAGAAAAGAGTGGGAGTCTGAGAGGGCTTGCCACAGTCCACAGAGCTATAATTAGTACCCTCCCCTGCAGCCCTTCCATACTCAGCCACAGTGCCAGGGTTGGGGTCACCCCTGGCCCCAAGGCCCTCCTCTTTCTTGACACCTGTATCCTCTGACTAACCAGGATGCTCGGCAAACAAGAGCCAGACCTAGGCCTCCACACATGGTCCCCAGGGCCTCTGCCACCTCTCTCTAGAAAGCCAGAAACTTTTTTCCAATCAGAAAGTCAACCAACAGCTCACCAAGACACTCCTCTCCAGTCCCCACAGACAGCTTCCTGCCTCCTTTCTCTTCCACCTCTCTTCCCCTGACTTTGGCCAGGAGCTCCCAGGGGGGCAGCGCCCTCTCTTTGGCCTTCCCAACAAAGAAATCCTCTTCATCCCTTTGGTCCTGAATCTCCAGTGGCCTTCCAGCAGTTCAACCTGGAGTCTCCTTCTCTCCTAGGTCCTGTCCTAAATGTCCTGGGTTCTCACCTCTCCACCCCACCCAGCACCTCCACTCCCGTTGGTGTGGGGACAGAGGGAATCAGAAAGGGAAGGAGCAGGAAGGGGGGCTGGGGAAACAAGAATTCAAAACCAACAACAAAAAACAGGATCAAGAAAGAAGAAAGAAAGAAAAAACAACAACCAAAAAGCAAGAAGCTCTCGGGGCAGATTCAGCAAGAAAAGAAAAAAAAAAGATCCATTTTTGGAAAAAAAGAAAAAAAGAAAAAAGTTCTCTGCATTTTTTTTTTCAAAATTTCATGGTGAAACTTCAAGATATTGGGCCCTGTTTTCAAAATTTTCCAAATTCTTTAATTTGCTTCAAATGTTTGCATTTTCTGCATCTGATAGGCTTTTGGAAATTGTAGCAGGTTTTTGTGTTTCAATCGTGTCATCAATTTGCCAACTTAAATTTTTTTTCAAATGTTGTTTTGTATCCAAATTAAAATTATTTTTTTCGAATGTTACATTTCACAAGTTTCAAAACAGTCCAAATTTCTGTTAAACTCAATATTTAATCCAATTCTTTGGTGGCTTTATTTTCTCTGACACTCCAATTTCTGTTTTCACTTTATGCCACACTTAGCTTTTCTTGCAGGTTTTCTAGTGGGTCCAACATTGTTCAAATTTCGTTTGAAGTTTTCATAATTCTTTTTTCCAATTATTACAAATTTTTCTTTTCTTTCCTTTTTTGTTTTTAGTTAGGAAAATGACTGAGGGGCCTTGAGGGCTGTGGGGGCATTTAGTTAGGGGCAGGGCCATGAACGTCCTCTTATCAGCAACCACATGCAGCAGCGGGATTTTTAAATCTACCTGTGTCTGGCGGATTGAGCGTCGCCTCGTCACGTTTTTTTGTGAGCGGACCTAAGACCGGGAACACAAAACAGAGAAAAAAGGACAATTTTGTGGGGAAAGATGGGGGTCAGGGGAGGTGGTGGATGGGGAGGGGAGGAGAGAAAGCAGAAAAGGGGAGGGTGGGGGCAGAAAAAAATAAGCCAAAAAAAGCAAAATTTGTTTGCAAGAAAAAGAAACCAAGAAAAGAGAAAAACGTTTCTACAACCCAATTTTGTTCCCCTCCCCAGAAAAAGTCATGCCCCAAAGAAAAGACTGGTTTTGGTGGGGTGGGGTGCCTGAGTGGGCTGAGGCCTGTCTGAAGAGATATTGACTTGGCTGGAAAGTATTTGGCTTGTCGAAGTGTTTGCTAATTGCTGGAAATGAAACAGTGTTAGAGGTGGGGTGGGAGGGGAGTGGAAGCCCACCCAGGAGGGAGCCCAGGAGCCCAAGGCCAGCTGTGCCACCCAGGCCACCAGTCCCACTGGTCCTCTTCAGGGCCAGCCAAGCACCAGAGAGGAGGGGCTGAAGCACAAAGGACTCTGCTTCCCCCTGGACCAATCTGGAGGGAGGAGAGTAGGATGGGGTTGGGGGCAGCCTGCCCCTACTGCTTGCAGCCGCTGGAAGCTCTCAGCTCCTCACTGGAGGGCTGTGGGTAGGTCAGCTAGGGCTGTCTGCCCACCTGCCCAGCCTCTCACCCACCAGCATTTCTCTTCCATCTGCACTCACAGGCCTGACTTCTCACCCCATCTCCCCAGTGTGGGGCAAAGTAGGGAAAGGGGTCATCAGGTCTTGCCCTCCACTCCACCTCTTCCCTCTGCACCCCCAACCTCATCCCTTACCCAGGCCTGCTCTCCTCCCCGCCAGATGGTAAAATCCCCATAAAAGGCACCAGCCCCCCACCAGCCCCTGCTCTAATGCCAAAATGCCCTCCCCAGTTGGGGGTTCAGTCCACAAATAGGGGATAGGGAATAGGAAACACAGTGCCCTGAGCTAGCTGACACATAAAGTGCCAGGAGGTGCTCAGAGGCACAAAGTGTGCCCGCTGTCAAGGAAAGGCCCTGGACTGGGCTAGGAGTTCAGCTCCAGGCTTCTTTCAGACTGGGGGATTGGTTAGGGGACAGCTGGAACCCAGAGGGCTGAGGGGGTTTCCAAGGCTGATGGGTTTCTTCCCAGTGGCATGAGGGCCAACATGGGGAGGGATGGGCCAGAGGCGCAGGCCAGCCTCTGGAAGGCTTCTCCCAGTGGGTGAGGACAGCCCCATGGGCACCAGTTAGGATCAGGGCCTGTTCTTCTCTGTGGCAGGATGGGGGTGGGGATGAAGTCAGCAGGGCACGTGTAAGAATATTGTGTGTGTGTGTGTGTGCATGCGTGTGTGCAGGCATATGCCTGAGTCAACCTCTTCCTCTCAGAGCTGGTGTGAAGACTCAGTGAGATCACCTGAATGTGTCAGGCCCCAGGCAGATCTGTGATAAGCAATGGTTAAAAATACAGAAGGTGTGGGCATGGGTGGTGCGGGGGCAGGGTGGACAGTTTGTGTGGAGGTTTTGGAGTGGACAATCCATTGGTGGGAAGTACTGGGTGGGTATCTCACGAGGGGTGGTGAGACAGACCACCCACTGAGGGGGACATTGGGATGGATGGCCTACATGTAGGTATGGGCGGGGAGAGTCCCTGAGCAGGAAGCAGAGATGGACAGTATGTGTGCAGGCACTGGGGTGAATGATTTGCAGGCAGTGGGCACCAGAGCAGGTGGCCCAGGAGGGCAGGGGGATGTGGATGGTTCTCATGGAAGGGTGCTAGGGTACTGGGGAGGATGTGTGGAGTGTACTGGGGTAAAGAATCCACTGGGTCCTTGGAATCTGGACAGGATTGGAGCAGATGCTTCTGTACATTACATTTATGGGCTGCTAGGAGGCATGGTTTACATGGGAAGGGGTTGTTACTGTGTGTTAGGGTATGAGGAATAGAGGGTGCATGGTACTGGGAGGTAATGGGAAGGACGCTGGTGGTTTGAGGTGCATGAGGTGTCCTGTGACTGGCATGAGAAAACTGGGTGCAGGGACTGAGGTGTTGGAGTACTTGATGTGTGAGTAGGGTTTGCTGGGTGTGCTGTCACAGCCTGAGGTATGATACGGAGGCTCTCCAGGTCAGCTAGGATAGGCACCATTTGGGAATTGTTGAGGGCATTGAGGGCTGTGGTATGAGTGGCCTGTTGGTACACATGGTCCAGGTCCAGGGTTACTGGGGTAAAGGTCCGTGTATGGATGTTACTAGGGCATGATCCATATCCAGGGATCCTGGGGAGCACAGGTCAGTGTGGGTGACGGTGAAAATTCAGAGAAGAGTTGGGCATGTGCTGTGCGAAGGTGCTGGGGATTCTGATATGTAGGATGCTGGAGCACATGGTTAGTGTGTAGGTTGGGTGGGTGCCTACCTGATTGGAGTGTTAAGGAGTTGAGATTACTGGTCTGTAGTGGAACTTAAATCTATGTGGCTGTGTACGTATGTAGGGTTCCAGGGCACCAAGCCTATGTGTAAAGTTGTTGGAACATGGCTTGTGGGGAGTGTTGTAGGAGCATATGGTCTTCATGAAGGTGTTGGGTGTTTGAAGTAGTGACACAAGGTGGTAGAAGGACAGTGGGGGCTTCTTGTGAGGATGGTCCACTGGGGAGGCTGCAGTGCTTCATGTCCCTCTGTTGCATATAGCTGGGAGGCACCCTGATTAATCATGGTGCTAAAAGTTGATGGGTGGGAGGCTGTCTGGGGAGTGTACTGAGGGCTAGGCGCAGTGGTGTGGTGAACTGGAGAGCGCACGACAAGAGCAGCCTGCTCCAGAACACCAGGGAAGGTGTTCTGTGGGGATGACTGTGCTATGCTGTGAGTGGCTGGATCCTTGACAAGGAGCTTCCCTGATCCTTCAGGGATACAGGGGTCTGCGGACACAGCATCCTAAAGAAGAGGCACTTAGCTCAGGTGAACGGCTCCAGGTGATGTGACATATGGAAGGCTGCCCAGGCCAGCCCACCTGGAGAAAAGGAGGTGTCTGTGTTGTCCATGAGGTGTAGATATAACTAAAGTGGCTATTCGGTGGGGACCAGCCCAGGCCTGGAGGCAGGAGGTGGGGCAGAACTGGAGTGGTGCCCAGGCAGGTGATGGATGCCTCTCTCACCTGATTACCCTCAGTGGCCATTCTGTGTACCTCTGTGGGGATGGGATAGGTAAGTCCGGACTAGTGCCCGCAGCCCTTACCATCAGCTCTCTGTGGGCACAAAGAACTGTGTGGCTGTCTGTGGGAACCTTGGGAATGCCTGACAGGCACCCGTACCACCCTGGGGGGGGACAAAGATGCTGCAGGTCCATACTGCCCCTCAGAGCCCCCACAAAGGCCCAGCTTCTGGTCTGAGTGGTGCCAGTGCCTGAGGGTCTGTGTGTGCTTCTGTGGGCTATGTCTATGGGGCCCAGGTTGGTTTCCATTCCCTTACCGTCCTCGGTGGGCACGTAGAGGTTGAGGTACAGGCAGTCCTCACTCTGGTTCTGCACGTAGGTGGCGGCTGCCTCCAAGTTGTCGGTGAACCACACAGGCAGCATGATGGCGGGTAGCGCCCCATGCAGGTTCTGCGGGCAGGCGGGTGGCAGGGTGGTGGCGTTGCGCACGCCGGGCCACGAGGCGGGGGCCTCAGGCGGCTGGAAGCGGCGGGCACCCAAGGGTGGCGTGGCGTATGGCACACCCAAGAACTGCACGACGGGGCCCAGGATCTCGTTGTTGAGCTCACGCCGCACACCGCGCACTCGCCCGTAGGCTGTGTTCACCACTGGGAAGCGCTCCTCCCCGAGGCTGCCGAGGCCCAGGCCCTGGCCTGGGGCGCCACCACCAGGGACCCCTCCCCCCCGTTGAGCCCCTGCCAGCCCCACAAGACACAGCGCCAGGAGCCACATGCTGATGGGGGGCCTCCCCTCCCTCCCCGGGACCCCCCCCTCGGAGAGAGAGAGAAGGGGGGGAGAGGGAGGGAGGCCCCCCTTGCCCCAGTAGGGAGGAAGGGGTGGGGGAAAGGAGGGAGGAGGGGGGGTGGGAAGGGACCTGGGTTAGACCGGACAGAGAAGGGGTCTATTCCTCTCCATGGAGGGGGCAAGGGGTGGGGAAGGGGAAGGAAGTGGGAGAAGGTAAAGGCAGGCCTGATCTGCAGGGAGGAGGGTCAGGGTATGCAAGATACAGACAGACGGACAGACCGACAGACAAAAATACAGAGAGGTGGAAGAAGGGAAGGGAGATTGGATGGGTGGACAGAAAGGGATGGGAAACAGAAGAGACAAGTGGTTAGTGACTTGGAATTCAGACCAAGTTGACCCCCTTCTTCCACCCTCTGGCTCCCTGGCACCTCCCTGCACCCAGCAACCCCCTCCCCTCAGCAGGGACCCAGATAGAAAAGTCTGAGGCTGGGGGTGGGGTCAAGATTTGGTGTATGTCCAGGATAGGGCCCGTGGAGAAGGTCAGCCCCCCGAATGCAGCTCTCCTGCTTCCACTGCTTATCCCTCCCAGCGGGTTCTGCTCTGGGACTCAGGAGGCCCAGTTACCACTTCCCTGGGAGGGATGAGATAGACAAGGAGGAGAAAATAAAAATACCAAGTCTTTAATTAGCAGGAAGTGGCGGGTTTGTTTATACGTGTTAATTACTCCTCAGCTGTAATTTTATGGCACTGAACTCCCACCCCCAGGCCAGATTCAGGCCTTTCTTGGGACTGTACAGGCCAGCACCTTCTCTTCCCTTTACAATCCCGTTCCCTCCCTAAGGATTTGCACAGGGGGAAACCGGAGACCCCTTTTTCCAAGGCCCTCCATTTCTTCCCTCAGATGTTAAGGTGCCTTGAGGCAGGGGCTACAGTAGGGAGGGGATGCTGGAGGGGCAAATCCAGGGACAGATGCGTGATTCTGCTGCCGGTTGCCGGGCGACTGGATGCTGCCCCGCAATGTTACCTCGGCAACGAGCTGCAGCTTTAACCCTGGAGGGGGGTCTGGAGGAAGAGGGGAAGGGGCTGGCTTGGTTATGGGGTCCATTCAGAGCTTGAAGGCAGAGGCATGAGTCAGAATGCTAGTTTTCCCCAACCTTAGTATAGAGGAAGAAGTATATATATGTTGAGGGAAGCGGGAGGTTTGGGGTAGAGGGAACCCTAAAAGATCCACCTATTGCTCTTTTTGGCCAATCAGAGCCTATAGCCCTAGTGACCAGGCCTCTGGCTGGGGAGAAGGGGTGCTGAGGTGGGTTTGGAGGGCATCAGATACTCCCCCCAACGGCCCCCCAACAGTCTTGAACAGCTGTGGACCCCTAGACACCTCCTCTTCCATGCCCAGCATTTTGACCCATGTCCTGGGGCAAACCTGGGCTTTCTTATCCCATCTAGCTATTCCCCTCCCCTTCCCCCTGCCAGCCCCCTCCCCCAGTTACTGCTCTGATGCTTGGGTGCTCAGGGCAGCAGGGGCAGGACAAGGGAAGTTATCAGACTGAAGGGGCAGACACCCAGGTCATTTCAGTAAGCACCCCCTGTCCCCCCACCCCCAGCCGCTGGAGCTGTTTGCTGACGCGGGGTTTTCAGAGCCAAGCGCCAGCTCGAGGGTGGCTCTCTGCAGGTGTCAATTTATTCCAGAGATGAGGACACAGGAATCCTTACCACACACACCAAGTCATGCCCTTCCCCTCTTCAGGTCCTCTTAAGCTCCTGTTCCCCCACCACCTGGAAGGGGCTTGGGGCTGGGTCCCTCAGAATCTCCATTGCCCATGCCAGGCTGGGCTCTGCTTCCTTGGTCCTGCTGCCCCCTCCCTCTAACATGGTTGGCCTGTGTCAGCCCCCCTCCCTGAAGGTACTTTGAGACCCCTGGCCTCCTCCCGGCCCGCTTTTCTCCCTTCTTCCCTCCCCCGCCCCCCATCGCTCCTCCCCACAGCTCTCCCTCTGAGCATCTTCCCCAGCCTCTTCCAGCTTGCTCCAGCTCTTGCCTTCAGCCCTCTCCCCTCAGTCTTTTTCATCTCTCCCCCACATCTCCCTCCTTGGTATTTCTCATCTCTCTCTCTCCTTCAAATCCTTTCCCCAAACCTCTCCCTCTAGCCCCTTCTATTTCCCTCTTTCCCTGGCTCCCCCATTTTCTCTCCCCTGTTCTCCCATCTCTGTCTGCCACATCTTGCTTCCCCCTCCTTCTCCCTATCCCTCTGCCCTGCTCTCTCCGTTCCTGCCCAGGCCTGACTCCCCCAGCCCGGGAGAGTTGAGGAAGGGGGGCTCAGGCCGCAGGCCCCCACCCCCTTCCTGCAGTGGGGAAAATGGCTTGGCCGGGAAGGGGAGAAGGAGGGGGTGGGGGAGGGGAGATGGGAACACACGGGGTCTGTGGGCCCATTCAAAGGATCATTCATGGGCTGGAGAGAGGCAGAGACAAAGAGACCGAGACGCAGAGACACGGCGAGAGCATCCCTAGGCGGAGACAAGCAGACATAGCGGCTGGGGGAACCAGGCGCAGGGAGAGATGGGGAAACGGAGACCCCAGTGGACCGCCACTCACCCCCCCTCCACACGGCCCGGCTTAGCTCCTACCTGGCTCAGCCCTGGGGCCGTGGTGCCTCCATCCAGGGCTCCGAGTAGGGGGCGGACGGGCTTCGGGAGGGGGGCGGCGGCCTCTAAGCCCCCGCGGCCCCGCAGGCCCAACCCCCGCTCGCAGCGCCTCACCCGGCGGGGGAAGGGGATCGCCCCAGCCCCGGGGGGCGGGGCCGGGATCCAATCGATCCCCGGGGAAAGGAGAGGTAGGGGATGGGGTCAGGAGGAACCCTAGAACAGGGAACCCCGCAGTGGGGGCGGCGGACCAAGGAGGGGGCAACGGGACAGGACTGGATTAGGGATCCACTGGATCCGTGGGCCGGCTTCGAAGGACCAGAAAGCAGTACAGGCGGAGGATCCTAAGGGATCGGGTCTGGGAGGAGGAGTCCACGGCAATCCCCAAAGGCAAGGAGCCTGGGAGCGCAGGATCCGCGGTGCAGGGGCAGGGATCCAGCCGGAATCCTCGGGGAGGGGGAGGGATCTAGTCGATCCCGAGGGCGGGCGGGAGGGGGAGGTCCAGGGAGTCAGATGAGGGCGGGAGCCAAGTCTGGAGCCCCAGGGCGGGGGTCGGCACGGTTCCTAGGAGGGAAAGCGGGGGATAAGGGGGAGGTTCCGGGGGACCCTCAGCAGCCGGGAGGCCCCGACTCCTGGCTCCGCGCGCCAGGGCCCGCCCGCCCCGCGTCCATCCTAGCCCGAGAGTGATGATCCGCCGGCGGAGCAGCCGCAGCAGCCCCGCGCGTCACCGCGCGGCCGCCTCCCCCGCCCCCTGCAGAGAGAGCCGCGCACACCCCTCGCTTGCACCCGCCTGCCCGCCCGCCCTCCAGAGCGTGGGGGAATTGAAGGCGTGGAAGGGGCGGGAGTGGACAGACCGATGGACGGACGAAACAGGCCGGAGCAAGATGGGGACAACCCCCAGACCTCCCACCCTCGGGCCTCTCACAGTTTGTGGGGAGAGGGTGGGGAAGGAGTGAGCGAAAGGGGAGGGGCATCATAAGAAGAAGGCGGAGCCTTTGGGCATGGAGGAGGAGCCATCTAGATAGGGGCGTGGTTTAAAGACGATGGGTGGGGCCTGGGTAGCCGTGGGCCGCCTCCTTTTGGGAGTGGGTCTGGTTTGAAGCTTAAAAGGAGGAGCCTGCGGGGAAAGGGGAGGAACTTTGCGTGTGGACTGGGATCTTTGGAAATTGGCCGGAGGTGGAGGGGGGCTGTTAGAAGAGGCGATCAATTTGGAAAGTGGGCCAATCCGTGACGCAAATCCTCTAGTGCCGTCCCCCCTCGCACCGCTCCGCTGCTCAGCTCCTAACTGGTTCTGGTTTCTCCCCCCGCCAGACATCTTAGCCACTCAACAGAGGTTTTACAAAGGCTCAAGTACCCGGGTGAGGACCTGGACTCTGAAATGAACACGGCCCGGATTGGGTACCTGTGGGCCTTATTTGCATGCCAGATCGGGATTGGCTGGCCTCTTTGGGCGGTGTTCGTCGCGCGCGTGACCATCCACTGCCATGGCCGGGCTCGGGGCGGCATTCCGTCGTGTGGGCGCTTTGTCCGGAGCCGGGGCCTTAGGCTTGGCCTCCTACGGGGCACACGGTCAGGGGACTGGGAACTGAGCTGGGATTGTGCTCGGTGGGAACCTTTGGGGTCTGTTACAAGGGCAGAGTCTATGGGAAGTGCCCGGCCTCCAATTTGACCAGATAGACCTCGGAGCCCTAAACCTTTTACAGCACCTCAGCCCGGTCCAGTTGGTTCCCAGAACTGCCCTTACGTGTGTCCACCAATCAGAAGCCTTCTGGGGGAGCCCTCTGTCGGCAGTGTTCACTTGGGTCCCTCCGGGATTAGGGGTGGTGGGAACTGGTCTAGAACTGGTAACCTTTGTTTCTCCTTTCGACAGGCGCCCAGTTCCCCGATGCCTATGGAAAAGAGGTGAAGTAACTGCGCTGGGGCTCTGCGACTTCCGGGTCTATGAGGGCACAAAGTCCTGGGTACCTGAGGGCAGGAGGAGAGGGGCGGGGCACGGGTCTTTGGAGTTACAAGGGCTGCAAGCCTGAGGCTTGGGTACTTGGAAAGGCCAGCTGGGACTTAAGTGGGTGATGAACTTACTTGCGTTGTGTCCCCACAGGATCCAGCCTCCTGCGTTGCTTAGGAAGTTCCCCATCTCTCTTTTTCTTACAGCTCTTTGACAAGGCCAACAAACACCACTTCTTACACAGCCTGGCCCTGTTAGGGGTGCCCCATTGCCGAAGGCCCCTCTGGGTAATCTTAACCCTTACCTAACCCTTACCGAGCCTCGCCCACTCCCTCTCAGTCCGCCCGTTTATTAGCCTGTATTCTTCCTTGTATCTCCTTCAGGCCGGGTTATTGCTAGCCTCTGGAACCACCTTATTTTGCACCAGCTTTTACTACCAGGCTCTGAGTGGAGACCCAAGCGCCCAGACTTTGGCCCCTGTGGGAGGGAGCCTGCTATTCTTGGGCTGGCTTGCCTTGGCTCTTTGAGCTTCCTTGTGTTTAATTTCTGGGTATTTTTTTGAGAATTGGAACAGCGAAGGGATTAAAAGAGAAAGGCAAATAAAGAACTCTGGAGTCTTTGTTCATCTAACCTCTTGGAATAGGAAGGGTAGGGATTGTCAACCTCTGAACTCCGTAGCTTTCCGAAGGCTGAATCAGTGAGCCTTCTGGTGATTATGTTCATTTCATGTTGACTTGTTAATGAGGTTCTTAAACTGGTGGGCATCAGAGTCAGAAAGAATGCCTAAAGTAATTCAGATTCTTACTGAAGCCCTCTTTGAGGCCTGCAAATCTGTATCTAACAAGCTCATCTTATAGTTATGATGCTCATTAGAATTTGAAGACTACTGTAGAGTAGTGGTTTTCAGCCTTGTCATTCCACAGATTTATTGAGTGTAAGGCAGGACAGGAGTGCCATTAATTATAAAATAGTTTGGGGTTCAAAGCAGGGATAGAACATGTAGTGGGTGTCAGCAAGCGCTTCACAGTCCTTGAAGTGATCCTTTAAAGAGTTCTGTTGTGTGGAGGAAACGCAGTGAACAAAGACAGGAAGAGTATGGGGCCACACAAGTCTTCAGTGTGTTTCAGGCCAAATTTCTGAGTTCAGCAGAAAAAGAGTTGAGAAAAGGTGGCAGGGCAGGCTGGAGCAGCACCCACAGTGTGTAGGAAACTGGAAAAATTAGGGGGCAGTGTTTATTAAGCCAGTACTCATCAAGTGCAAGGAAACTAAACTGTGAACAAGACAGACATCATTTCCCTCGTGGAGTTTTCCATCCATGGAAATGGACCTTAAACAACTAAGCACACAAATATATCATTGTGAGTTGTGCCATGGGCTTGAAAGAAAAGGATAGGGAGACAGTGGAAGAGTGGGTAAGTAGAGGGTGTGCCTCTTTAGATGGGGAGGCCTTGCAGAGGAGGTCCCATGGAAGCTAGAGTTAGCGTCATGCAGAGTAGAGGGGAAGTGTATTCTAGGCAGAAAAGATAGCTGGCGAAACAGGCCAATAAGGAAGCAGTTCAAAGTTCTTGAGGTGTGAGAACATTGGGTGAGTTAGAGAAAGAGCAAAACCAGTGTGGCTGACTGATTTGGGGTTACTGGTGGTCAGTGCAGGCCTTGCAGGCAGTGGTAAGGCATTTGCAATTTATTTGTAGTGCAACAGTAAGTCATTGAAAGGCTTAAAGTGAGAATGCTAGGATCTGATTTATATGCTTGAAAGATCGGAGAAACAATTGGAGGAAGGCATGGCAACAGGAAGACCAGTCACGATTCCAGACACTAGAGGAGTCCAGGTGTGAGATGATGACAGTGGCATGGCTTAGGAGGAAGTGGTGAAAAGGGTCCAGTTCAGAATGTGTTCTGAAGGTACTGATGATAGGACTTGCTGATGGATTGGATAAAAGGGGTGAATGAGATATTTTTGGTTTACCCATCTGGTTGAATGGAGGTACTGATACGCAACAGGAGAAAAACTGAAGGAGGGGCAGATTAGGGGGAGGCGGATCAGGAGGTCAGTTTTGGACCTGTTTCTGAAATGCCCAGGAAACATCCAAGTGGAGAGATGCCCAGCAGGTAGTTGGGGAGCTCAGGGAGATGTTTGAGTTCTAGAAAGAGACCTGGACTCAAGTTTACTGTGCAACCCCTCTGGTCAGTGTTCCATCCTATCTCTTCTCCATAAATGCTCTTGAAAGTATTCTGTGAATCACTGTGACCTTCTGATTGCCAGATCCAGTGGACGATTTTCAGTTTCATCTTCCTCAGCTTTTGCAGCATTTGACACAGCTGGCTACACTGTCCTTGAAACACATCACGTTGCTTCTATGACACCACGCTCTTGGTTTTCCCTATGTCTGTGGCTGCTTTGCCAGCTTCTCTACCCAGTTTAAATCAATGTTTTCCAAATTGTTATGAAAAAAATTAGAATTTGTATGTATACATATTTTAATTTCATCCTTTATAATTTGTTTTTGTGTATGTTTTATAAAATGCCCATGTATATGGTATAGTAGAGGCATGTTCTTAATTTTTCTGAAAATGTACATTCAAAAAAATACAGGCCATTTGTCTAAGTGAAAGGATTTTTAGGTAATCTCGTTCAGCCCCATATCTTTAATTTCAATCTGCATACTTTTAAATCCAGAATTTGTATCTCCTACCCTAGTCCCTATTGAACTCCAAACTCCTGTAGCAGCTGCAGTGTATTCAGTAGAGATCTGAAGGAGGTAGGTGATGAGGAGGGAAAGGGGCATGTTCCAGATCAAGGCAAGAGCTTTCCAGGTAGCCCTGAAGCAAGACAGCCCAGTGCATTCAAGAAGTGGTGGCTGACTTGAAGATCATGAGAGGGTCGGTAGTGAAAGATGCAGATAGCAGGGGCCCAACAGAGCTTTGTGCTGATATGTTGGACTCTCTTCTGAGGGCAATGGGAAGCCACTTAAGCATTTATATCCAGGGAGGAGAAATGATTTGAAGCATATTAGTAGAGGATCACAGTATTTCTTCATTTTAACAGTGAGTCAGATAAGGCCATCCAGGGTTCCTGTGGCCAAACCAGTCATGGATCCCCAGGCTTTTCCCTCCCAGTCCAGTGCTCCTGTTGCCTTTCCATCCTTCAGCTTGGGCAGTGTTAGGGGTACAGGGAACCTCCAGGTGTGGGAGATGCCAGCATCTGGAATGGCCACCCTCCATGTAGTGTGACCCCTAATACCTTGGCTGTGGTCCTGCCATTGGGCCGTGCTTTTAGGGAAGCAAGTTAAGTAAGGCCTCCTTCATAATTGGTCCCTATTATTACTGTATAGTGCATCCAGTCTTCTCAACAGTCTTGCAAGCTAGTAGAAAGTGAAGCTAGGAGATGAAGTAACTGGTTCTGTATCATATGGCTTATACCTGGGCAAGCTGTGAATCAGACTCTTGTCCCATTCCCAGAGCTAAATTCTTTCCTTCTTGTACATACCAGTAAACTCAGATTTTAGCAGTAAAGACAGACCCATAAAAAAAAAAACAATTTGATATAATGTGTTCAGTGTTATAAGCAGACACTGAGGTGGGCTTGTTCTGCCTTTGGAGACTGGTAAGACTTCCATCCATCTACTGGAAAAAAGAACAAGCCAATACTGGTAGCATATGAAGAGAACATGAGTGCCTGGAGCTCAGGATGGAGCAGGCAGTCAGAAAATGACCGTGTGGAGTAAGGGTGGGGCCTGCACTGTGAAGTGCACCTGGGCCAAGTCTGAGTCACCTTTGACTTTCCTTTTTTTCACATCCTATATCCAAGCCATCAAGTCTTGTTGGTTCAAATATGTAACCAGAACCTGACTATTTCTCACCACTTCCACTGCTACTGCTCTGGCCCCTGATCCAAGCCACCACTGTATCTCACCTACCTTTTTGCCAGCACTTCTGCCCTTGCCTATCTGCAGCCTGAGTACACTGGACAGAGCAGCCTAAGAGAAAAAGAGATCCTTCTAACACAGTAGACCTCAGTCTTAGCTGCATATTAAAATCTGGGGAATTCTCAAAAAGTTCTATCTGTACCTTACCCAAGTTACTCTAATTTAGTTGACAAGAGTGGGGCCCAGGTAGAAGTATTTTGTAAAGCATCCCAGATGATTCTAACTTGTAGCCTGAGTTGAGGACCACTTTCAGTATGTGAGTCTCATGTCTTTTTTCTGTCTAAATCCTCCAACACTTCCCATCTCAAGAGTGTATAATCCTATGATCTACAAGGCCACATGTGGTCTGGCCTCCTGTGACCTCTCTGACCTCCACCTCTTCTATTCCAGTCACACAGGCCTTTTTGTTCATTGAACTTGTACTCTTCTGCTTCAGGGGTCTCTGCCCTTGTTCTCTCTGCCTTAAACACTCTTCAACTAGAAGTCTCCATGGCTCAATCCTTGGCTTCCTTTTAGGTCTCTGCTCAACTATCACCTTGGGTGATGCCTTCCTAGACCACCCTCTTTAAAATTGCAACCTCTGCCCACTACCTCTCTATCCTCTTTGTCTTCTATTTCTTTCACAACACTTGTCATCATCTGACTTCTGATCTATTTTATTTACACTGTCTGTCTCTTCTCCACTAGAATGTAAACCCCAGGAGATAAGGAATGTTTGTTATTTTTTTATCTGCTGTATATTCCTACCACTTGGTGTCTGACATATAGTAGGTCTCACTAAATTTTTGTTGAATAAATGAATCTCTGTATGTCTGTTTATATGTTTTGGTGAGGCTGGTCCGTGGATTGGGCCATGTAGAGTCTGAGGCACTACGGGATACCAGTGGAGAGCTCTGACACTGGGTTTGAAGCAGATGATGACTGAAACTGGGGGAGCAGCTGATCAGCCCAGAGGAACATGGACATGGGGGCAAATGAGTCCCCCAAACCTGCTTCTCCCATGTTCATTTTGATGGGTGACACCTCCCTCTGCCTGTTCACCAGACAGGCACAGGAGGTCATCTTGGACTCACCTCCCAGACAAGTTTCGTATTACTGTCTAAGTATCTCCAAAATACCCACTTCTGTCTGTGCACTCCCACAGCCATCCTCTCCCCCAGGATGCCATAAACCCAGCCTCGGTGCCTCCATTGTTCTCCACATTGCAGTTTAAATGGTTTTCCTCAAACGCAAAATTTGACCTCCCTCAGTTTTTAAAATCTTTCAGTGGGCTCCCTGCTGCCTTTAGGGCCAAGTTCCAGCTCTCACAGGCCTTCTGTGCACCTGGGCTGTATTCCCTCTCTAAAGTTACCTCTTGCCACTCAGTCTGTAGGTCTCCAAGGCGCAGGACTTCCTCACACCTGCTGGCTTCTGCTCAGTACCCAGAATACATCCCTGAACCTCACCTCCCGCACACGTCTTTGACACTGTTTGGCTGCCTGTCACCTGTGTGGCTAAGGGCGCCTGAAGGAAGTACTGTAATTGCAGGGTGTCTGTGTGGGTCACTGCTGCGTCAGAGAGGAGAGACGCTAGGTATCTAGGAGATAGAGAGAGAGCCAGGGCCAGCCCTAGAAGCCAGGGAGTGAGTGTGAAGGGTGTTCCGCCGCGTCAGTGAGGCCGAACCGCCCTTGGGAGGAGGGGCCTGGGGGCGCCCGCAAGCTTCCCTCGCCTCCCACCGAGGGGCACTGAGCCGACCTAGCGGGAGTCGCAGGGCTCGGTCCAGACGTCTGCGCTCCCCAGGATAGCTTCCTCTCGCTTTCTGCAGCGGAGCGGAAGAGGCGGGACGCCGACCAGCAGAAGGTATCCGTGGTCCACGTTCTGCGGGCCCGCTGGAGAACCAGCATCCTTTCTGCGCAGACGCGCAGCACGGGCTGAGAGGGGCGGGGCCTGGACGGGTCGAGGGGCGGGGTAAGGCCCTGGGCCCGCCTCCACCAGCTCCTTTGAGCCGCCGAGTGCTGAGCACCCCGACTATTCTAGGGGCTTCAGGTGAGCGGGGGCCACAGAGGGGTCAGGGGACCTCCCTCGAGGTCAGGCTGTCGGTCTGTCCGCGGTTCCACCTGTTCTGCTGTCTGCCAACAGCCGCCTCCGCGGAGAATGGGAGAACAAAGGGAGGGGGCGGTCCTGGGGCCCCTGAGGGAATCCAGGGTCCCTCGTACCCCTCCCTGCCCGCTGACACTTTCGGTTTCTCCCCGAGTCAGAGGCGCCGCCCAAGAGAACCTGGGCCGGCGCCGGGTGCAGCTGCCTCTTCGCGTTTGCCTGTCCGTCTTTGTGTCTGTCTCTGTGTCTGTCTGGCTGTCTCCGAGCTTGCCTCCACTTCTAGAATCAACCTTCCCGGCAGCGACATACCCCAAACTCTCGCCCCATCCCCATGGCAGGTAAGTGGGCACAAGGCTGAGGGTCTCCGTTATCCCCCTACGGACTTGGAATCAGGGTGGCGAACACATCCTCCGGGAATGTGCTCGGACTGGCAGCGTGGGCTCCTCCCTGCCTCCCACGGAGCCGCCGCCCTGTTCCTCCGCCCCATCTTTCTCAGTGCCTTCCCACCCCATCTTCCCCGCAGCCTCGCCCCGCGTGGGCTGCGGTAAGGGGATGAGGCCGCAGGGCCTTTGTAATCTACCCCTGTCCCCCGACTGGCTACTTGCTTCCCAAAGGCTATGCCTCTTCACCCCCACCTGCCTACCCTGTGACCGCTGGGTACCCGGAGCCAGCCCTGCATCCTGGGCCCGGGCAGGCCCATGTGCCTGCCCCTGCCCCCGGCTTCGTTGTCTTCCCTTCGCCAGGCCCTGGGGCACCTCCGGGACCTGCTGCCCCCTTCTTGCCATTGCCAGGGGTGCCTTCTGGCCTCGAATTCCTGGTGCAGGTGAGTGGGCGGAAAGCAAGGAAGGAGGAGTGATGGGGAGGAGACGTGGGCGTCCAGTCCAGCCAGCTGATGTCGGTGTGGCACCTACTCTCTTCCCAGATTGATCAGATCTTGATTCACCAGAAGGCTGAGCGAGTGGAAAGTGAGTGAAGGAGAACTGTGGGTCCCCTGAAGGGGGAAGAGAGAGTAGGTTTTGGGGCAGGCACCTGTGCTTGGGCCTCAGTGTGTCACCCCTTGGCAGCACTCCTAGGCTGGGAGATGTGTAACCGGTACGAACTGCGCTCGGGGGCCGGACAGCTGCTGGGGCAGGCGGCCGAGGAAAGCAACTGCTGCGCACGTCTGTGCTGTGGAGCTCGCCGGCCCCTGCGTGTCCGCGTGGTGGACCCCGGGGACCGAGAGGTGCTGCGGCTGCTCCGCCCCCTCCACTGTGGCTGCAGCTGTTGCCCTTGTGGCCTCCAAGAGGTGGGCGGGGAGGGACGGGGTCCCCGGAGAAGTGCGGGGAGGGGGCAGGCCATAATGGGGAGGATCAGTGATGGGGCAGCACCCAGGATGAGGCTGGCTCCAGTGGGAATGGGATGGGAGAGCTAGTGAGGGGGATGACAGGTGGGCTCGTGAAGGGAATGGGAAGTCCTGTGAGGAGAGACAGGTGACAGAGCTGGACCAGGGAGAGCTTGGGCCTAGGTGCCCTGGCTTGCAGTGACACTTTCTGCCTCCTGGTCCAGATGGAAGTACAATCTCCGCCTGGCATCACCATTGGCCATGTGCTACAGACCTGGCATCCCTTCCTCCCCAAGTTCTCCATCCAGGACGCTGATCGCCATACTGTTCTGCGAGTGGTGGGGCCCTGCTGGACCTGTGGCTGTGGCACAGACACCAACTTTGAGGTATCGGGAATAAGGGGAGATAACTGGGACTTAACTAAACCAAGATGGCAGCTTCCATGAGGCAGGATGGCCAACAATAAGATCAAGACCCTGAGCTCATCAGTCTAAATCTACCATGACTCCTACATTTCCAGAAAAAGCATGGCAAAGGATTTCATTTTAAGGACCAATCAGTGCTGATAGTTATCTGCAGCCCTGTGTTGAGGGGGCAAAATCTAGGCCAGGCTGAATTTAGGGTAAAGTGTGATTACTGACTCTGACTTGGGCTGGACCCATGTGGCTACTGTGCATGCGTTTGAGCCCAGGCGCTGGAGCAAGCACTAATTTAACGTCCTGTGGCCTGCCCTGCCAACCTGGGAATGCAAATGGCTCCAACCCAGAATCTAGGTGATATCCTTTTCACCATGAATTCCTGTTACCAACTTAGAGCCTGGAGAACCCAAGTGGTGACAGTTTCGGAGTGAGGCCTGGGAAGTAACTTTGTTTCTAGAAAACGAAGGCACTTCCCAGACCCTTGAGTTCTTTAGAGATAATTACCTGTGCAGATAAGGGAGAAACAACAGGTATAATCCAGTAGACTTTCCAAGGCTTCTGATGAGGTGTCTTAACCTAAGGTTACCTTTAAAAATTGAGTCACCTTGGTAGCTGGGGGGCAGTTACTGTGATAGGAACTGGTTGGGAAAGATAACCAGGTGACCTCTGGATGGGAATGTGTAGACTGAAGGATTCTCATAGGGCCAGTCTTCCTTTTACATAATTATGAATGATCCATTTTGGGACTGCAGTCTTGGGACTATAGGGCCAGATGGACCTTGCCCAACCTGGGACTGACTTGCAGGAAGTGCCCTAGAGCTGTAGGACAGTGGGGAAGGGGATGGAAAGGGTGAAGAAAGACTCGCTCTAGTTCTAGTCACTGGAGAACGAGCACAGGAAAAGGACCAGGGGGACACTGTGCCTTACCACCCATATTGGCAAGGCCTGTTGCTACTGAACCCAGGGAAGCCAGTGGAAACCATGGTCCTTGGAGGCCACTTACTGTCTCTCACTGCCGATAGATGGGTTTGGATCCTCTCTGGATGAGGCTTGCATGCAATGCTGGACGAGCCCTCCCTACTTTGCTGATTTGAGTAATGGCACCCTTTGATGCCATAGATACAGACTTCTAGTAGCTTGGCTGACTGGTAGAGGGTAGCCAGGATTTTAGCAGCCTCTCTTGCCCTCGTGACCAAGCTACTTTGTGCAGGACACAAATTGCACCAGCTGTGGGTGGCAGGGATTTTGGTAACCAAAACAAAGATAGCAACCAGCCAGCCATACATTAAGGAGATTAGACTATATTGTGCTTCCATTTCTTCCACTACTGATGTTCAGTTATCAAGTATGGCTTTTCAAGAGCAACAGATCTGAGTCTGAATTCTAATTTTTGTTGTATATTCACAGTGTGACCTAGGGTGACTCACTTACCCCAAATGTCACATGGAAACCTAGGGTTGTAGGGAGGGTTCACTAAGGGCAGGGCTGCACTGTTCATACATGGTAACTGTGGACGTGATATTGGAGGCAGGTGAGATCAGCTGCAGCCTCCCAGTTGGGCCTGTCCTTTCTCTCTCCTAACAGGTGAAGACTCCAGATGAATCACGCAGTGTGGGCCGAATCAGCAAGCAGTGGGGCGGGCTGCTCCGAGAAGCTCTCACAGATGCAGATGATTTTGGCCTGCAGTTCCCGCTGGACCTGGATGTCAGGGTGAAGGCTGTACTGCTGGGAGCCACCTTTCTCATTGTGAGTAGAGAGTTGGCTGCCCCCACTTCCCCTCCTGCTACTTTTGGCTCTTACGGGAGACTGTGCACTTTTTGGCCTCCTGCCAGGAGAGGGTTAGGGACAGACTTTATGGGGGCTTGCAGTTCCAGAACTGGGTTGTGATAGCTGAGCCAGGCCTGCCCAGTCAGATCTGTTGACAATGCCTTCCCCTTAGGACTACATGTTCTTTGAGAAGCGAGGAGGTGCTGGGCCTTCTGCTATTGCCAGTTAGAGACCGCCTCAAGAAGAGACCATCACCTCAACCAGAATTCAAGATGGTCACCTGCCCTGGCCTAGCCCCTCCTCAGAGGCAGCCCCCTTCCTCCATGTACATTGCACAGGACAGACAGGGATGCCTCAGAGGGGACCATGGTGCCCCATCCCTGCCCTAATCCCCTGGCCGCCTCCACCTGTGGCCCACACAGAAGGGTATGAGAGCCCTTCCCCTGCTACCTCCCACCACTGTCTTTGGCAAATGCTCAGCACACAGGTATATCAGCTTTTAAACTTTTCCTACCCACTTCCTTCCACCCCTGCCAGGCAGGGCCTCTGCTCCAAATGAGGCCTTTAGAACCCAGGACTCTAGGGCCTTATGACAGAGCTGAGGCAGGTAGGGGTAAGCAGCACCAAAGATGACAGACATGGCTTCCTTCCCCCCATCAGCTCGGCCAGGCCATGGCACTCCGAGGGGATCCCCCTCCCCACCAACAGCTGTAGGGCCAGGGCCCTAGTGCCAACCTCCTCTCCCCCTTGGGCCGTGCCCACAGCCGGTGCCTGCTGCAACTTCCTGTGCCTTATTTAACCCCCCCTCCAACTGCTTCCTTTCCTTGCCCTAGGAAGGAAGCTGTGTCTTTGTATGTTATATTCATATAAACTTTGTAATTTTTTGGACATTAGAAGATGTATGTGATGGGAGAGGGTAGAAGGAAGTTGGTGTGGGAAGAAACAAAGGGAAATATGACAGCTGGACTGGGCAGGGGCTGGCCCATCTCATAATCCATGCTGCCAGGATCAAATGTCCTTGAGTCCAAGAGAGCATCTTTCATTGCCCATGGCAGCCCTGGGCCAAGCCAAGGCAGCTTGGGCCACATGCCCCAAGTTGCCAGGGCTAATTCCATCATCTAAGATGGCTGCTCCCATGGAGTATGGCCACATGATGATCCTCTGTCATAAGCAGAAGCTTTCTGTGGGTACAATGTGTAGCAGCTATGTTCCTCCTAGTCCTCCTCTTGGTTGGGAATGTGGTGGCAGAGTGAACTAGTATTTCTATGGCCCAGCCAAGAGAGGACAAGAGGCAGGGTAAGAGGAGACACTGATCCTGGGCTCCCCCTGGCCATGCCTACAGCAGGATCTCCCCAGTTGGAAAAGTATGCCCCAATAGGAACATGTTCTGGTTCTGCTTGGTCCCGCATGGCCAGGCCCTTGGTCCATGCCCAAGGTAGAAGAGCTCAGGGCCGGGTCAGGACATAGCGACTGGCAGCTGAGAGGTCCCATTGGTAATGCTCCAGGATGCGCCTACAGTCCACTCTGGACCGGCTACTCAGGTGGAAGAGCTGGTCGACCTGTGGAGGCAGGAAGGCAGGCAGCTGACAGCCAAAGGGCAAGGGCAGGGGAGGCAGGAACCCGAGAGAAGGGCCTTGCTTTACCTTGAGGTTCCGGATGGCACAAACCACATCTCCCCCAGTGGCCTTTAGTGCTGCCTGGCACTCCTGGTGGGTGACCCCATGCACGCTTAGTTCCACCTGTGGAAACAAAGCCTTGCTTAAGCCACTTCCCCAGCCTGTAGCCCCCACTGGACACCAGGCTACTGCAGAGATACCTCACCTCCATAATCCTCCTCTGCAATTCAGGGTCAGGCAAAAGGCCTCCAGGGAGGACAGTGAGTTTGCTGGCTCCAGGTGCTCCCAGGGGGTAATTGTGGGAGGGTTCTCTTTTGGGCCATGGGGGTCGCTCCCTGGGAGGTTGGCTGGGCTGAGAAGAGCTGGAGGCAAAGGAAGGGCGGGGTGGCAGGCCTGGGGTTCCCTGGGGCACAACTCTGGCATGTCGAAGTTCAGGGGGGCTTGAACCACCCCCTGTGGGGCGTGGGCCCAGGGACAGAATGGATTCCAGACTCTTGGAAATGCCTGTATAGTGGAGAAAGAAACAAATACAGTGGAAACTCAGATGCTAGGCTCTGCCTTCTTGCCATTCTCAGTGCTGTCCTCCGGGTGGTGCTTGTGTTAGATGGGACAATAAGACAGAGGTACAGAGCAGACACGCAAGCAGAGGCAACTGAGGACCCAAAGAACTGAGAGGGCAGGGCAGGACACGCTGTTCGGATGAGCAGATCTGCTGTTCAGGAGGGCAGATCTGGAGGCACGGCTAGGATGTCAATAGGCAGGATGTGGGGGAAGGAAATCACATATGCAGAGGCATGGATTCAGAGCAGGAGCAGATTAGAGGGTTGTCTGACCTCCTCAGAGACCCTGGAGGCCTTGTCCCCACCCCACCACACCCACCTTTCATCCTCTGCAAGGGCACGTTCTTTCTCTGGCCCTGTGCTGAAGGTAGATCCCGGAGAGTTGCCTTTGCTCTGTCCCTGTTGGAGGGTGATCCAATTCATTCTCCACCCCCACCCCCTACCCCACATATCACCGTCCTCTTCCAAATACACTCTCTGGGGGCCCCAGGCAGGCTGTGACCCAGAGTGGAAGCTTTAGCTGGGAGGCAAGTCCAGGCTCTCGATTTCACCTGGCCCCTCCCGAAGCTTCCTTCCAGAGAACTTGTCGGACTTGTTTGGTTCCCCCAGCCCAGCTGTGTCTCTGACTCTTTCTGGTCCTTACCCATCTATGCTTCCCTGTTGTTGCTCTCCCTGGGCAGGGGGCCCTCTGTGGACTGGACGGGTGGCTGGTAAACCTCCCAAGTCTGCCAGTGTCACTGCTGAGGCTGGGAAGCTGCCCACTTTGAATGTGCGACCATTCTGGCCCTTCCAGGTTGTGGCACTGGGGCTGTGGGAAGAAGGCTGGTGAAGGGGATGAGAGCATGGGAAGGGGTGCTGGGCTCTGGTCCACATTCAGCCCATAAGCTGTGTGCCATGGAGCTGCATTGGCCTGGAGGAAGGGAAACCTTTTTCTCCCTAACACAAAAGGGCTCTAAGGGCTTGTGGTGGCTCCAGTGGGGAGCCCAGGACAGTGGTGGAGAGGAGGGCCATTGGGGAAAGGAGATAAGGCAAAGGATCAGGTTTCAAGGAGCTGGGGAGAAGCAGATGGGGAGCAGGGTCATGAGGGTTGGGAGGGAGGCCCCCTCCTGGGGATGTGTGGGATGTAGGAGGCCCTCACCTGCCCTCGATGATCGTGATGGGGTCACCAGGCTCCATCCTCAGAGCACCTGGCTCCGAGACATCCCTCAAACAACGTCCCTCAGGAGGCCAGGCCTGTAGAGGAAAGGGTGGCTGGGCTTGTGGCCTGAGTCAGAAGGGTAATACCATGGGAACAGGGAAGAAGGGAGACACCTGTTTACACACCTACCAATAAAATCCATACAAGGTATGTCCTCTGTCCTAGGCTGGGGTAGAACTGTCCCTGTCCCCTAAATGTAATCCAGCTGGGGAGGCAGACCTGGATTCCATGCCAAGCTGGACGCAGCCCAGGAGTCAGGGAACAACAAAGGGGGCCCTGTCTCTGCTTGGGGGACCAAGGAGAGACACATCCCATACATGGCCTTTACTCCACACCCAGGCACATCATATCTGCCTCCTAAGTGCCTCTGGAAATGTTCCACTTCTCTGCAGCCCCACCACCTCAACCCTCATCCATACATCTTTACCTTGCTCTGCTTCATGGCCATTGTTGCCTACCTGGTCTTCCCATCTTCAGTATCATCCCTTTAATCCATTCTTGTACCAAGCCAGAGTGGTATAACATGTACAGCTGGCTTGTAACTCCCCTGCTCAAAACTCTTCCCTAGCTCCCAGGTGCCCTTAAAGACTAAACCTCTGTAACAATAGGGTATAGTGATTTGGGGCACAGCTCTTAAGTCGGATTGACTGGTTCAAATCCCAACTCCTCCACTTACTGTGTGACTTCAGGTAAGTCACTTAAACTGTCAGTGTCTTAAGGACCCCATCTGTAAAACTGAGATAATGATGACCTCATCAGGTTGTCTCAAGGACTAAATGAGTGAACATGTGTAAGGATACCCATGAAGTGCTTAGAGTACCTTACACAGATCAAGTACTCCGTGGGCTAGCTCTGGGTATTTACCATGCCTTACAAATCCCTCCATGCAGCACCCTTAAGGTGACTCTAGGACTGTCTTTTGTATTTACCCCTTGCACACTGAAATTTTTCTCTGTTAATGCCCCCCCACCACAACTACTGCTCCCACTTCTCTGGCTCAGCCCCAGCCTCCAGCCCTTCAGCCTGCATTTATGTAACCCTAAGATGCCTCCCCAGGTCTCTCAGTGTCCTGCCGGTGGGACCGGTTCAGACCCCAGTCCCAGACCCCAGCCCAGAAGTTGGTATTTGTTACTTAGTCTTGTGCACTGAACCCTGGGAGAGAATGGAGGGAGGAGATACTGAGTGTATCTGGGCAGGCTGGGCCTCCCACCTCTTGGAGCAGCCCCTCCAGGTAGGAAAAGCTAGGCCGGTCAGCAGGATGGGGGGCCCAGCAGCGCAAAGCAAGGGCATAGAGAGCCCTGGAGCAGAGCGGAGGCCTAGGCAGCCGGGCTCCGTCCTTCTCCAGACGCTGCAGGATGAGGTACGGTGGAACCCCGGCCCAGGGTTCCTCGCCCCTGGAGAACATCTCCCACAGCGTCACCCCAAACATCCACACGTCCGAGGCAGAAGAGAAGGCGCCCTGGCGCAGGCTCTCTGGAGCACACCTGTGGAAATGGAGCTGAAGGGAGCCGCAGGTATGCCTCTTGGAGCTCCCACCTGCCTCGGAGCACGTCCTTTCCGGGCTTCATCATCCTCTGAAGTCCTTTACCAACCCCTCCGGCCCACTCTTGTCCCAGCCTCCCTCGGAGGGCCAGTCCTCTCCGCACAGCCCCTTACCTAGCTGGGGCCCTGCAGGTCAGCCCCAGCTCTCCCCGCGCCCCAAGCCCCTCACCAGGCAAAGGGGATGGGGCGCGGCCCGCCCATGACGTAGCGGCCTCGGGCGCCACCCAGCGGCCGCACCAGCCCGAAGTCCGCCACCTTGATCGTGCGGGGTGAAGCCAGCAGCAGGTTGCGGGTAGCGAGGTCTCGGTGCACCAGCCCGCGGGCCCCCAGGTACGCCATGGCCGCCGCCAACTGCCGCAGGAAGAGGCAGAGCAGGGCCACGGGCAACGGGGTTGTCGGGGCCGGGGCCGTCAGGCGCGCATGCAGGGAGCCCAGTGGCGCCAGCTCCATCACCTACAGGAGCACAGCGCCGACTGAGCAGCGGTTCGGCCCCAAGGGACTCTGGCCACCCACCTTCCTGTGGCACGTGAGCCCCGCGGCTGCCCTGGGAGCCAGCGTCGCGCCTGCTCACCATCTGCAGAGGCTGGCCCAGTACCAGGCCGTGCAGACGCAGCACGTGTGGGTGCTCCAAGTTCATCATGACGGACACCTCTCGCAGGAAGTCCCCCAGCTCTGTGCCCACGGGGCCTTCAGGACCCACCCGGAGGGACTTGACAGCCACTGGGACCTAGGGGTCGAGGTAAACATTATCAGGCACCTTAGGAACAGCTCTGCCAGGGCTAGAACAGAGAGGGCAGGCAGAACACAGGGGGCAGTGGCCCTAGTACCCAAAATGAAGTAGACTCCCTGGACACTCACACCCTTGCCGCTGGGCAGTGTCCACAGCCCACGGTGCACCACACCAAAGCAGCCAGAGCCCAGCAGCTCCCCTCTGCACACAGCACCATCTGGGATCAGACATTTGAGTTCCCTGTCTGGTTCAGGGAGGCACAGAGGGCTGTTGGAGGGTGGGGTGGTCGCCTTCTGCTCAGGCACAAAACCCCCAAGGATCTGAAACAGGGGTGGGCAATCAGGTGTGTGGAATGCTGTATACCCCTCCCTGCCACTCAGCCTACCCCATTCCCTGGCCTAAGTTGGCCCTTAAAGCCTCCCATCTCCACCCCAAAACACACACCCTATAGACCCAGTTCTTAGACTTCGGCCTGGAACGGTGCCTCTTCAAAGCTTCAGCCAGTCTGCGCTGGGCTAGGGAAAGCCAGAATCAGAGGGCTGATGTGATAAAAATGAGGAGGGTAAGATGCAGAAGATGGCTGGGATGGGGTAGCAACTAAAAGGCTGGGGAAGGAGAGAATAGGGCCTCAGGGGTCCCTCACCAGGCCGGCCCATGCCAATGCCATCCAGGTCCTCAGGCCTTACAAAGTCGAAGTGCTCTGGGAGAGTAACATTAAGCTCCTCAAGGATGGGTCGGTAAAACTGGGCCAGCTGAGTGTCCCGGAGCAGCCGCAGCAGCCACGGGGAGCCCGCCTCGGGGAGCATGTCTGGGGAAAAAACCCTAAGGATGATTCCCTTTCCTCCCGACACACAGCCCAGGGTAGGCACCTGAGACACTCAGAAACCAGAGATGTGGTCGCCAGTTCCACCCTCATCCCATCAGAAGCACTCAGATACAGAGGGAGGAGCACATCAGAGGCAGCCAGGAATCCTGCCACTCATACACACAAGTCCCAGGAAGAGTGCTTCCCATCCTCAAGACCTACACATCATACCTCCTTCATCACTGAGAAACCTGCCCTCCTCACACTTGAGGTTTTAGTACTCTGCAAACTTCAGGTGTGTTGCCCTGCTTACTCTTGAGACATTACGGTACACTGCCCCTATCCACCTAGAGCACCCTGATACACTGCCCTTTTGACCTGAGGCACACCAGTACACACACTCACTCACATACACCTGAGACACCTCCCCTTCTCATACATGAGACATTTTGGTCTATCAGAGATGCCCAGAGACACTAACCACACCATCCCTCAGACAACAGGTACAAACACACACGAAGGTACACTGCCTCCCACACCCAGATACGCTACTGCACACACACGCACCAAGACCAACAGATAGGCTGCAAAAGATGCCTGAGACACCCAGATTCACATCCTCTCAATCTGAGACATTCCAGTATGCTGCTGTGAAACACCCAGACTTACTGCCACATACCTTCTCACAAACATGTATTTGAGACATGGCAGTTCACTGCCTCCAAAATACACTGCCCCACATGTCTGAGACACCAAGGTCCACATAAACACACACAAGACAGCAAGGTACAGTGTCATGTACCTGAGTTATGCAAGCATACAGGCCCCTCAGCCCAGAGACGCCTGGAGTCATTGCCTCTTCTACACCCCAGGCATTTGTGATCGGCAGTTAAGTGCAGGCCAGCCGAGCTCAGGTGTAAGCTAAGCGCAGAGCCACCTAGGTGCACAGTCCCTTCCACACCCACCTGAGCTCCGCTCTGGATAGAGCCCTGATGGCACACCGGGGTCACTCAGTCCAATGTGGCTTTAAGGCAGCTCCACCGATCTTCATTAAACAAGGCTCTGGGTGCTCGGGTGCTGGCTGCCTGCACACACTCTCCCTTACTCATATCTGGACCCCTCCCTCCTCCACTTTAGGCAAGCCGGGAGGAAGGGAGGATCCCAGGCTGGGCCCAGATGGAAACCCGGAAAAGGGCCAGGAATTGGGAGTTTGTGGGTACGAGGGAGGAGAAAGCCCAGGACCCAGGGGCCCCCAGATCGCTGGCAAGGTGGGAATGGGAAAGCAAGGGACGGGGGACAGGAGGGAAAGCGGCCTCGCAGGGGAAGAACCAGGGGAGGGGAAGCGGGCAAGCTCAGCACCCGCGTGGGCACCCCAAGCGACAGCTGCTCCGCCAGCCCCAGCGGCCCTCTTTTCTGACCCTCACCTGGCGAAGGCGGAAGCGGCGGCTACTGAGCGGCCGGGGCGGCCAGCCCAGGACTAAATCCAGAGAAGGGCGGGACCGGAGGCCCCGGAGGGCGGGACCTGGCAGCCGGCCCTGGACTGGCCTGTGCGGCGCCCGCAGTCCCCAGAGGGGACCAGGTGGGGGCTGCGAGCGCGGCTGGTGGCCCTCCTTTCCTCTGCGCTTTGCTCTCCTCTCCCCCCATCCTTTCTCCACCTTCACACTCTCTTTCCAGCCTACTCCAAATAACTCTTCCCTCGCCCCAGACGCCCTTCTCTGTGTCCTGCCTTCCGTGACCCTCACCAAATCCTCCATCTCTCACCATAGCCCCACCCCTTAAATGAATAACCTGATAGAGATGTTGTGGATGTTAGGAAAGAGTATAAAACCTAAATGTGATTTACTCCCACTAGGATGTTTAAACATTTTAACAGTAAGGTATTAACAAAGGGCCACGTGCTGGAAGCTGCTGGGGCCGAGAGTGGGGGTGGGGGTGGGGGAATTGATAAGGGCCTGGCTGTACCTGTTTGAGGTTTTTGAACCTACCAATAAAATTAAGACATGTAAAGGAAAGATATAACTGGCTTAGGCGACCTCCGGGAAAGAATGTGAACCCTGTAGTACTCAGCCAATGAGAAACCAGGGGAGGGACTCGTGCACTAGGAGATAAATTATTGGAGCCAAACTCCCCAGGTGTGCCTGCCCACCAGACTCCCAATCCTGCAAGATCGTCATTAAAGCCTTGCTCTGTTGTTCTCTTCGTCTCCGTGTCCACTTACTGAATTTGGACCAGTGAGTGTGTTTCTCACAGTGGATAAAATGAAAGTTCCTGAGGCCAGGATTCTCACTTGGCCTTGGTTGGCTCCCTCACTACACAAGTTTGGGCAGTATGCTATCGACTCTATATAAAGAGCTCCGCCCAGTGATCTGGGTGACACGGTGGCACAGCTGCAAGGCTGCAGGAGAGCAGAGGCTGGAGTGGTGGCAGCACAGAGAACAGAGGCCCAGAGGACGGCTGTGCGGGCAGAGAGGCCCAGAGGCAGAGACTGGCTTGCTGCATGCAGACTTGCTCTGAGTGGACAGGATTTTAGTGATTACTCTGCCACCGTGAAAATAAAGTTGGGTATAACCCTTTCACCCCAAGAACGTTCGATTGTCATTTCTTTGGTCACATTGAATCCATAGTGAACTTGCCGGTGCCCGGGCCTGCAACCCATTGGCAAAGACAGGTGTCCTGCTGTGGCCCGGGGAATATAAGGCTTAACGGGACCCAGTCCCTGCCCCCTAGTAGGGGAGAGAGCTTCCTGGAGCACCCTTCCCAGAGCTCTCTAGTGGAGGAAGACAGGGTGGTGCCTTTGGAAAGCAGCCAGGCAGAGAGGTGTTGATGGTGGTGCAGAAGTCAGCCCCCAGCCTAGAGAGAGTCCAAGACCCAAACCAGCGTCCTTTTCCAAACTCTGAACTCTGGTCCAATGTGCTACCCCTGAAAAGGATCTTTTGAGGAGCTTCCCAGGGTAGAACATGGTAGGTCTTGTGTGTGATTGTTTTTTTTTGGGGGGGGGTTGACAGAGCCCCGATTTGCTCCTCAGCCCCATCCCAGCTTGGTGCCTGGTCTCCTCAGGGCAACCCCCAACCCCCATTCACTGACACTTCCTGACCTCATTCTGGCATAACATCCCTCTCCCATGTAGCCTTTGCTGACCCCAGAGCTCTGTACACTGTTACTTGGTCTGTGGCACCCGGGACTTTTCAGGACCTTGAAGAAGGCTCAGAGGAGGAGCCTACACTGTCTCTTTTCCTCAGGGGTCCCAGGGAGGAAGCCACCTGTCTTAGGACATCTGGCCTGTCCCCTTCTGCCCTAAGGAAGAATGTGTGAGCGTAGCTGTTGCTGTCCCTAGAATCCCTTGGAGGGAAAAGCCCACCCCATCTTGATAAACACATGGTATATTCCAGCATTGAGGGGAAAACCTCCATAGTTCACAGTTCTTCCTGTGTGGTTTTCTTGCCAAGTCTCTTGTCTCCAGGCCAGTTCATCACTGTAATTGTTTCCCACATCTGTTGTCTGTGATACACTGTGGGCTCCACACAGTAGGGACTGGAGCCATCTTGTTCATCCTTGTGTTCTTAGTATCTGGGACAGTGTAGGCATAGGTGCAATATTGGTTGTGAAGAAGTCTGGCCAGTCTGTCATTCATTCCCTTGTAGGTGATTTGTTTTTTACTCCCTGCTTTTAAGATATCATTGGTATTTTGTAGTTCTATTACAAAGTATATAGGTATGGATTTCTTTTATTTATTCTCAGTGTGTTTTATTTCCTCTGTCTATAAATCTGCATCTTTCATCAGTTTTGGAAAATTCTCAGCTAGTATAGTATCTCTTCAAATATTCTTTTACCTCCAGTCTTCGTGTTCTTTCTTTTGGGGACTCTGATTAGAAGTATGCTGGACCTTTTCACTCTGTCCTCCATGTCTTTTAACCTCTCTTCCCTATTTTCCATTCTTTGTGTCTTTGTGATGCAAAACAACGTCCTCAGCTCTATCTTCCAGTTCCCCAATACTCTCTTTGGTTATGTCTATTTATGTCTTTTTAATCCATACACTAAAGGTTTTTGTCATTACTATATTCATGTGAACATTATGCTTTCTATGCTAGCAGTACTTTATTGAAGTATAACTTACATTCACTAACATGTACAGACTTAACTGTACAGCTCAATGCATTTCAACAAAGGTACACATCCATTAATGTAGATAAAGACCTAGACATTCCTACAGTCCTAGAAAGTTGCCTTGTGCCCATCTTCAGTCAATTCTATTCCCCAGAAGCAACTACTATTCTGATTTCTAACAACTGTAGATCACGTTTGCCTGCTCTTGACCTTATCAGTGGAGTCACACAATATTTATTATATATGTTTGGTTTATTTCACTAACATATTTTTGAGATTCATCTTGGTGTTGTCCAGGTTTTTTTTGGTGAGGAACATAATGGCTCCATGAGTTTCTTCAGGGAAGAGAACATGAAACCTGATTTTCCTCTGAATGTCCAGTTGTCCTGACTGATCTGGGTGTACTGAGGTCCTCTGGGAATTGAAGGAACACATAGGTGTAAAGCCCATGGGGAGATATGAAGGCAGATGCATCCAGAGAGGTTGACAGAAGCCAGACTAGGCATCGTTCATCCTTCCAGCAAACTCTGTGCCAGGTGCTGGGGACCTAGGTGAATAGGCAGACATTATCCCTCCTGGTTGGATTAATTCTACTCAGTCCAGAGCTTGGGCTTTACCTGAGGGCTTGTAACCACTGAAAGGTCTTAAAAAACCCTGCTGTAGTAGGGTTTGTACCTGAGGGCTTGTGACCACTGAAAGGTCTTAAAAAACCTTGCTCTGCCCTGCAGGCCTGGTGTCCGAGAAGGATGAGCACATCACACTACTGGGGCCCAGTCTTTCGCCACAGGGCAGAGAACTAGGAGGATAAGCAGAGAGAGCACCCAGGGGCCTCCTCCCTGACTGCCTCGGGTTTGGGTGGGGCTGGGTCCCGTCCCTTTGCAGAGACCTTTTCATTCCTACTGGGAACCACATTAGTGCCCCTGGCTCCCCCTTTTCCTCTCTGATCCCTGAGATCAGGGGCACTCCACCTTTCCCCTAAAACACGCCAGCATCTCATTAGAGGAAAGTACTTCTATGTTCTGGCTCTCTCTTCTGAGCCTTTGTGGGGCTGTTCCCTCTGCTTGGAAGCTTCCCATCCTTGTTCCAATCCGGCCTTGCTAAGTGCACGCAGCTTACTAACTGGTCAGGTCTCTTCCCTCGCACCCCAGATGCCTGTGCTTTCCCATCATTGTACTCACTGCTCTGGTCAAATTTGTCAGTAACTTGTCTGTCTTTCCTGCTAGATTCCAAGCTAGATTCTAAGCTCCAAGTAGAACAGAACTTCATATATTGCCTTGGCATCGCTATGTACCCCATGCCCAGTCTAGTACCTGGCTCATGTGGTAAGTGCTCAATCGATAAGCCCACTTGTTGAATAAATGGATGAGACAGAGTCATCTGGGTAGAGTGAAACAACGGAGATTTTTGACATCAAGAGCTTCCTTTGCAGGGAGTGATGGGGAGGGGAGTTTCCAAACCTAACCCATAAGCATTCTTCTGGTGAAACCATTTCTGCTCCCTCTCTGGCACTTCCTGGCTCCACATGGGTAGCTCTTTGCAGACCCTTAGATAAAACCCTCCTGTTTCATCACCCCATCTCCCAGGACCCTGAGGGTCCCATCCTTTTCCAATTTGCATTTACCTCACTAGTTTTTAGCGTCACCAGCCACCTCCTTATATGTTTCTGTTGGTTTGCTTTCCAGAGTGGAAGCACAGTTATACCTGCCACATCCCTTCAGGCTCACAATGGAGCCGAGGGTCTCCGTGACACGGTAGCTTAGGCTCCACCTCGGAAGCTTGATCACCTGAGTTTGAATTCCAGCTTATCACTTACCATCCTGTGATTCTGAGCAAGTTGATTCACATTCCTGTGCTTCTGTTTCCTCTCCTTCATGATGAGCATAGTAGGATTATTTGCCCTGTAGGATCATGGGAGAATTAACTGTGTGGACATATGTGGTAGCCAGTCTCCAAAATGGCCACTGATGAGCTGCCCTTCAGCTATGAACTCTGTTGTATGGTGCCTTCCCACTAAGACTAGGACTTGTCTGATTCATCAATAGGATGTTGTGGACAGGATGTATTACTTCCATGCTAGGTCAGAAAAGGCAGTGTGGCTTCTGCCTTGCTCACTTAGATTCCTCACTTTGGGGGAAGCCAGCCACCATCTCATGAGGACACCCAAGCTGTCCTATATAGAGGCTTTCCATGTTGAGGAACTGAGACCTCCTGCCAACAGCCCAGAACCAATTTGCCAGGCATGTGAGCGAGCCACCTTGGCAGTTGATCCTCCAGCCCCAGTCTAACCTTACATTTCTGCAGCCCTAACTGACAGCTTGATTGTACCCTCATGAGAAACTGTGAGCCAGAACCACCCAGTTAAGCTGCTCCTGAATTTCTGATCCATAGAACTGTGAGATACTGTTTATTACTTTTGATAACTGAGTTTTGGCATAATTTGTTACAAGCTATAGATAATTAATACAACCGATAAAATGCTTGAAGTGTTGTCTGACACATAGGCTCCATGTATTAGTCATCAGTAACTCCATGAGGCTCAGGCTAATAAAGTGATGTTCCTCATGCACATAACTAGGAAGTGGCAGGTCCAGCTGTGTGGTGGCCTTTAGTGCCAACTCCTAGGCTGCTTTTTCTGCCCCACTGTTCCAGTTATCTAGTGTTGAATAATAATACCTAGTGGTATAAAAACAACCATTTTATTTTGCTTCTGGACCTTGAGAATCTGAAATTCCAGTGTGGATGTTTATTCTCTGCTCTACCATGTCTGGAGCCTTAGTTGGAAAATCTGAAAGTCTGGAGGAGACAGGGACAGCTTGGGTGTATTATCACTCACATGTCTGGCAGTAGATGCTGGCTTTTGGCCGAACCCCTCCATGTGGACTCCTCCTATAGCCTGGGAGTCCTCAGAGCATAGTGACTGGGTTTCAGAACAAGTGACCCAAGAAACAGAGGGCAGAAGTTGCCAGTTTCCTTGAGGCCTGGGCCCAGAAAGTAACCCAGTGTTACTTCTGTCGCATTCATTAATCAGCCAGTCATGGTTCCCAAATTCAAAGGAAGGATACATAAGCCCTAAATCTTGATAGGAGGCATGTCAAAGAATTTGGAGGCTATTGTTAAAAACTGCCACACCCACAGCAGCCTAGCATTTGGTGAGGGGCTCAGAAAAACCAGCCCAGTCCTGGCAGCCCACACACTGGTGGGCTGGCCTTATGTGCACAAAAAACAAACCCCACCAGCCTTCGGTGCCATGTGCTCATGAGGCTCTTACGTGCGGAGTACATATCATAAGGGCTCAGACAGCGGCTGGCACTGTCAGTGATGCTTCCCATTGTATCCCATGGGCCAGGCACTGGGGAAACAAAGACACAAAACCTTAGCTAGTGGCTTTCCAGGGTAGTGCATGGAGGGAAGATGTGTAAAGAACCACCACCTGATGTAACAGATGCCATATGAGAGTGGCCCAGAGAGGAGACACTGTACTCTGCCTTAGGTGCTCAGAGAACTTCTCAGAAGAGGTGATGTCTGAGCCAAAGGAGAAGGGAATCCCAGGTATAGAACAAGCCTGGACAGAGGCAAGGGGACATGAGAAAACAAAGCATTTGGGCAGCTTCAAGTGATTCACTGTGGCCGTGGGCTGGGCAGAGCTGGGAGACAGCTCCACGGAGGGACACATGGGGCCAGATTCCAAGAAGTATTACAGAGGTAGGTTGCCTACTGATGAGAAGTGGGCATGTGGCGTGAGAGGAAGAGGATGTCCTGATACTGTTGGCCCTGCCATTAAACCTGAGTGAGATCACAAGAGGGGGTGGGGTCGGGGAGGAAGGTGGGTTTGGACGAGCAGAGCCTGAGATGCCAATGGGACATTCAATGGGAGATTCCAGTTAGATCTGTGTTTGGACAGCTCTGGCCTGAGGACCAAAAAAGAGGAAGCTGCTGCTGGAGATCCTTGACTGCCAGGGTCAAGGACCAGGTCTATATTCTGTAGGCAAGGAAGAGCTAGGGAAGGGTTTTAACTAAGAGATTATAATGGCTAATACTTAATGAGGGTCTGTTACATGTTGGGCATGGTCCCAAGCATTTTACATGAACTTATTTGGACCTCACACTAGTCCTGTAAGGTAAGTACTGCTGCATTTAATTGATTTTGAGATATCATCAATTGTAATAGATGTCCTGACATATCTTCAATTTAAGATGATTTCTCCAGAGATGTCAAAATATAAACAAGTTAAGAAAAGGCCATACAATCAATAAAGTACATGACCTTCATTTAAAATATAAGGAAACAGGAACAAAGAAGTTAAATAACTTGCCCAAGGTCCAGTAAGAGACAGAGCCGGGACCTGACATCAGGCAGCCCAACTCCAAAGCCCAAAATCTTAACCATCATTTGGTGCTGGGCAGGAGGTTGTGAGCAATGAGGAGTTTTTAAAAAATCACAGTGTGGGTGCTGGGAGTGCAGTGGACTAGAGGGGAGTGGGCAGAGTCAGATGGCACTTCTGGGAGCCTGGGGTCCACAGTGAGGGAGTTCTAAAGTGAGTCGAGGGCCAAGGACAGGAAGAGGGGCAGATAGGACAGAGAACCTTCAAAAATGCTGGCTGACCCTCTGCACGTTGGCTGTGAAAACAAGGGCAGCTCCAAACTGTTGAGCCTGGAGAGCGGCTGTAGCATAGGAGAGCCCAAGGCAGCTACTGCAGCCTGGAGGAGAGCTGGGGTGCCTGGGTGGCCAGATGTAGCTCCTTACCCCAGCATGAGCAGTAATACTACCTGGCACCTGAAGGATACTAAGTATCTATCAAATGAATGGATGAATGAGCGGTTGTCTGATCTCTCATTTTTTTTTTGGTGTGAAATGAAGAGATTGGGCTAGATTGTGTAAAACAAATGAAACGTACTCTCATGGAAGGGATAGTATTCCTCTCCCCATCCTCAGGACTTTGTAAGGGGCACCCCAAAACAGTAGTTCTAACCCTGGATGGCTCTAAGTTAGATTAACAGAGGTCCCATATGAGACTGCTAAATTCCGACTCTGGAGATGAGGCCCAGGGAGGGTAGTTTAAAGCTGCCCAGGTGACTTTGACATGTGGCTGGTTGAGAACCCTTGCCGTGGAGCCTCCAGTTACCCTGTTTGAAAACCGCTGGGCTAGGTAAGGGCCTGGATCCCTCCCTCCCTGACTTAGGCTTGTGGTTGATGACAAGTCTCTCTTTTCATGTCCCATCTCCCATCCCCAAACCCAGAACTCCCAACAGCCAGGTGACCAACCGAACACCAGGGTTTCTCAACCACACACTACAGACATTTTGGACAGGACGATTCTTTGTTGCAGAAGACTCTCTCGTGCCTTTTAGGGTGTTTAGTAGCACCTCTAGTCTCTACCCATGAGGTACCAATAGCATATCCTCCAATCAAAGCTATCAAAAATGTCTCCAGACATTGCTGAATGTGTCCTTCGGAGCAGAACACCTTCCCCCTGCCCCAGGAACCACCGTGTGACACTGACTCTCCTGTCATCCCTCTTGCCTCCCCAATTGCAGACAGAGGCCAGACTGGGGTGGAAGCTGTTTGACAGCAGGTTTGGTTGGGCCTGGCAGGAGGGAGGCCTCTGTGGGAGGCCAAGGCTTTACAATGTTCACAATATTAAATGGAGGGATCACATGCCAGCAGGCTGACTGATGAGGTCTCTGTTCTGGAGGAAGGGAGTTTTCCAGAACACTCATTTCTGGATTCCCAATCAGTTGTAAGAGGGCCAAGAGTAGCTTCTGGGGCAGACAGCCCCCACCTCCTGGGAACAGGCAGACGGGGCTGTGGGAGTGGGGTGTGCGTGAAGAGTGTTCTTTCCTTCTGGAGATATTTTCCTGGCCTCAGTGACTGCCTGTTTGATAGGTTGAGCGCTGGAGAGGAGGAACTTTCCAGCTGTGGGTGCCTGGGTCTTAGAGCCATCTGACACTGGGATCATGGGATCTGGGTTTCAGAGTTTGGAAGACTGAACTTGTGGGGCTGGAACTAATGGGATGGCTGGTTCTTCACCAAGGGAAGTAGAAGTTGTGGATATATATTCCTTAGAGCTGGAAGCTGGGAGGCTGTCAGCATCTGCACAAGTCACTCTTTTGCTTTGATGTAGTTGGACCTGTGGGAAGACAGACAGGATGGGAGGTGTGGGAAGGAAAGGGGGCTGGGAGGGAAGGAGGAAGGACAGGCAGTGGAAGATACTGGGTGGTTTGGAAGTGGTGAGGCTGTTTCCTGCCCTTATGACCCAACTCACTCCACCACGAGGCTCAGAACACCTGTGAGCAGGACAGTGCCCAAGACACAGAGGAGGAAAATCCTGGCTTCCCAAAGATCGTGACTCCCTGCAGGGAACCCAGGAGGCAGTGAATGACCTTGGGGACCACACCAATCAATGCTGGGGGAGAGATCTAGGCGGGTGACGCAGGGGTGGAAAGTGGAGCAAGGACCTGGGAAACAGCGCTTTCGGGGCCAACAGTACACCTCAGTGCCTTCGCAGGTGGAGCAGTTGTACAGGATGGTGCTGCCCCCTGCAGGAGACGGTGGATCAGAGCTTTGGAGGGGCAGGCCCTGCTCCACAGCTCCACTTACCCCACTTCCTCCCCGTTACCTGCCAGGCTCCCCTAAGGTACCCTGGAGACCCCCTGCCCTCATTACACTTTTTTACTCACGGCAGGCAGGAGCGCAAAGAGCTGAAATGAGAAGCAAGGGAGTGTGGGGTAAGATAGCTGCTCAGCCACACACCCCTTTGCCCGAGATCCTCGGTACCCCTTGATCCCTCCCCACAGCAGTACCTTCCCTGATGTACTCTGGGAGCTTGGTCTTTTGAAGCCATTGCCAATATGAAGGGAGCAAGGAGAAAGTCCCTTTGATCTCTGGAGAGGCAGAGAGCAGCTATGTGGCCCAGAGCCTCAACAGTGCAGTTCAGCTCCACACCCCTTCCCCCACGACAGTCCAGACCAGCCCTCCTGTCTCCACCCTTTCCTGCTCCCCCATCTCACTGCTATCCACCCAAGCCCTTAGGCTGTGCCTCTCCCCTTGACCTCACCCATGACCCTCAGGACTCTGTGAGTCTTCTCTGTGACTTTGTTCATGGTCACTTCATCTGTGGAGACAGACAATGACCAGTGAATCCCTCATTAGCCCAGAACAAGATTCTGGGGTCTTTCCTGACTTTCCCAGGGTCAGAAGCAGCTCTTCCAGAGGGAGAGGCCAGTGAGTCCAGACAAGGCTGTTTTGACTGAGCTAAGGGGCACAGCTGAGAAGCCACATGCTGCCCCACTTGGGACACGAGGGGTGACCGTTGCTGGGCCTGTCCTTGGATGTCTGGTCTTACCTAAGGCGAAGGCTGAGAAGTTCCAGGAGGCCTCACAGTCCTTCCAACGGACCTCCATCTGGCTGCAGAGCTGAGCCATGCGGCCCAGCAAGTTGCGATCTGGGAGGCGGCAGAAGACACAGGCCTGGGCAGCTGCCAGGAAAACTCCACCTAGTGCCAGCATCCACAAGAGGCCCATTGTGGGGGTGTGGTGTAGGATTGGTCCCACCGAGCCCGAGAAGGCCTCAAAATACTCTGTGATCCTGGTGCCAGACCTTTGCCTGAAGATTCTAGAGTGTTCTGGAACAGTAGGGGGTTCTAGAATATTCCAGAGCAGTGCCACTGCTCCATCCCTGGCTTGGGTAAAGCTGGGGCACAAGGAACTGGGGACCAAAAGGCATCTCCAGGGGGAGATCAGCAAAGAAACCAAGACTTGTGCTGCCAGGGGAATAGCACCCCCAACCTGGCTCTCAGCAGATTTTACAAGTTTGTGGTTCCAAAAGCAATTTTATTTTTCTTGTAAATCATGACCAGTGATAATGAGTTACACCGCCAGTGAAGAAGTTGCACGTTGAATATCCCATCCCCTCAGGGACCCAGAAATCCCATGCCTTCCCATATCCTCCCCCTCTCTCCCAATCTCTCCTCTGCCCTGGGCAGCCTTGGACCTTCCCCAACTGTCTCCTAGCAACAGGCCCCATGATTGCCATAGCAACTAAGAGTACTAACCAGACCTCCATGGCCCTGCTAAGCCCACTGACTTCTCTTACCTCTCACCAAGAAGATCCTAGTGACTCAAACTCCACAGGTCTCTCCTGCCTACGTGGTGATGTGAACGCACATGGGTGCACACACACACCCCTTATGATTCAACTACTAATTCTCAATCTACTCACATCCGTACCACAGACATACCCAGTGCCAAACAGTTGCTGAGCAACCCCAAACAGGCCTGGACATGCAGAAACCACAGAACAACCAACACACAGACACCATCTTCAGCAACACACACGGGAGCCAGGATGTCAGGTACCTACACGTCAATCAGACACACTGGCTGACACACACCTACACATAAAGGAAGTAAGGTCAAGGCCCAAGAGATGCTACCCACCTCCCCATGGCCAGCTCCACCATCAGTCTGGGATCCTTTAAAACACTTGAACTACAGACGGATACTCCAGCCCCATAGTAAATGGGAATTCTCTTAGCTCCCTTATGTCAACCTAGGGAGGGGTATAACCTTTCTGTCTCCCTCAATAGGTAGCTTGGGACACAGCAAAGAATCACCCTTCCCAGGTACCAAAGTTTTCTGGCTTCTCATTGGTTAGTCCAGGCCAGGTCACCCAGGTCCAGAAGGAGAAACCACAGTACAGGAGACCACATTAGAGCAATCCCAAGTCCCTGTTTCTCCAAGACCTCAGTGTCCCTCTAAGGCTAGGCCAACCCTGGGCAGAGAGGTAATCCAACTTGTCCAGACTCCTGAATACTGAGTGCCCTCCAAGGACACACTGGTGGTCCCCAGCGTCAGGTGAAAACAAGCCAGGGGAAACTTCCCTGTCCTTCCCAGGATTAGCACTAGTCCAGAACCTTTACATCACTTGTGAGCCCTCAGTGGGTAAAGATTTGGGGATTCCTGTCCACATCGGGGCTCCAGTCAGGTTCAGTGGGTCCCCTGACTCTCACAGCTCCAGAGGCAGAGCTAGGAAGGGGCTTTAGGGGAGCTTTCATCCCCCTTGCTGCCCATTCTCTCCCCTGCCACACACAGTCAAACTGAGGGCAGTGTTTTCAGTTCTCAGTGCCGGACAAAGCGCAGAGAGCGTGAGTTGAGCAAGTCTTCAGGGTCAGGGAAGACGGAGTCTAGACGGAAGCCGTGTTCAAGAGCCACCCGTAGCACCTCCTCCAGGAAGCCTGGCGTGCCCACCACCTCCCGGAGCTCTCCTGGCCCCCCAGTCCACAGTGGTTGCAGGCCCAGTCTCCTATACTCCACTTCGGGGAGTTCTGCAGGACAGGGGGCCCACTCCAGACGGAAGTGTGGGCCTCCCTCTGCCCTGTTCTCATTCGCCACCCCAAATCGGGCCCGCATGGCACCCAAACACTCGGGGTCAGTGCAGAAGAGGTTGGCTCGGAAGATATCCACCTGGACAGAGCTCAGCTCATAGTGGTGTGGGCCCCGGCGAGCAGAGAAGTGCACCAGGCGGGGGCTGGCATCTACATCTGCGTGGAGCAGGGCAGCTGTAGGTACAGGGGACCCCCGAGAGGCTTCCAGTTCCCGCAGGGCATCCAGGAGGGGCTGGATCTGGTAGAAGTCTGCCTCTGCCCTGAGGAGTGCTGTCTCCCCATACCCTCGGGGCAGGTCCAGACGGCCCAGCCTGAGGAAATTGAGGACATGCCGGAAAGCCTTGCCATCTCGGTCGATGAAGTAGTGGCCACCTCCCTGGGAGTTGAGGTTGGGAGGCATGGGTGTGCCAGCCCTAAACATGGCCCCCAGCATGGAGTCTGGGAAGCGAGTCAGGGTCTCCAAAGTGGTGGAATATAGCGTGCCCCCCACATTCAGGGTCACGGGGCCCCCAAAGGAGGGGGGCGAAGAAGGCACAGGAGGAGGGGAAATTTTGCGGGGTACAGGAGACACCGAAAGAGAAGAAAAGGCAGAACTTCCTGGGTATGTGCAAAATTTGGTCCTAAGGTTCAGATTCTCTCTGGGTTGGAGGCACGGGTTGGAGTACAAGGCAGCGAGATTTAGGGCTCACCCAGCTGCTTCGGTAGTGAAGAATGCCTTCCGGGCACAGAAACGCCCGAAAAGATGAGAGAACGAATAAAAAGAACAGAGGAAGCCAGAAAGGCAAGGGCGATTTCGGTCCAGACGCTTGCTTCAAATTCTGGGTGGTCAGCGATTCCTTCTCCGTCGTCTTCAATGGGTTTCCGGAATCCAACCAGCAGGTGACGATGGCGAGCACAGGGCCGTCTCTTTACAGGACCCAGCTTCCGAGTTCTCAGGTAGATCGCTGTCGCCGTGGGCGAGTCCACGCACGGCGCCGGGGGCGAGTCAGAGGCCTGGCCAGGCCTGGCTCCGGCGCGGGTCCTAGGAGATGGAGACTGGGCCGATTGGAGTTGATGGCGGAGGTGCCTCTGATCAGCTGGGGAGCGAGGATGCACACTCAGTCCGAGCTGGGAGTGTCTGGGGACGCTGATGGAAGCAGCCAGGAGTCTCAGGACCCAGACGCCGCCGCCTTCCCCGAGCGTCGCTGCAGCTGCGAGGTCCTCTCCGCCCCCAGGAAGTGGCCTAAGGGCAGCGGCCGTGGGCCCTTTAAGAGGCAGCCCCGCCCCCTTGGCGCCCCACCCCCCGCCCTCGCCGGGCTCGCGGGGCTGGGTTGGAGGTGGTAGTTGGGTCTCTTCAACCGGAGAGACGGGGCGGACGGGCTGGACTGGCGGGCACGAGCTGGGGTGGAGTCCGGAGAGTGACTCAGGCGCGTCGCCAAGGATGTAGCCGTGACGGCCCCGTGGGCCCTCAGGTGTGCCTGACCTCACGTCTGCAACTCGGCGGGGGGCCTAGTCGCGAATCCTGGCCCTCTTGAGAAAATCGAGGCCCAGCCGTCCCGTGCTTGGGGACCAGTTCCCTCCCAGTCGCTCCGGTAGGGAATTCCCGAGGGGGCGGGTGCTGAGCCGCCGCATTCCAGACATGCCTCCAGTCCTCTGCATCCCTTCCCCTAAGGCAAGGCCAGCCCCCAGCCCACGCTAGCGGCCTCTCCCCGGCCTGACGGGTCTGGCCACGTCGCCTGACCAGAGAGCCCCTCCCCAGGGCCACCCGGTGCTAGGACTGGGACCGGAGCTCCATTTCATTCGCCGGGAGGCCCCCCTTGCTGGACTAGAGGTCGCTAACTCCCAACCGCTCCTGCACCCCGGGAGCTGCAGCGCCCCACACCTTGCCGGGTCCGAAGGTGGCGCCCAATAAATGAACCACGAAGGGAAAAGCAAAGCACAGAGGCTTTAATGGCGCAGGGACCAACGGGGGGACGGGACCGCGAAGGTCTGGGGTCAGAGTGTGTGGAGGTCATGACTACTCCGTTTCAGTTTTTCCGGGTCGTCCGATGCCATGAGGGAGAAGTCGCGGAAGATGTCAAGATACGTCTCGTCTCCTGAGGGGAGAGAGGAAGGGCTAGGAGGCTGGACGATTGGGCCCAGGCACGGAGGAGCTCGTAGGGACTGCCGGGGCCCGGCCTGGAGAGAGCGCCGGCTCCGCGGGTGGGCGGAGGGACTGCAGAGCCGTCAGGGCCAAGCCCTCAATTGTTCTGTGCCCTGTTCCCAGGGCCTGCAGTGTCGAATGCGCCCAATACATATTTGTTGGATAGATAATAGAATTCATGAAGCTGCTTTCGAGGAGGGACGGGTCATCAGGGGCCAGAAGCCCAGAATTCCAATGTTGGGCGGGGGGTGGGGTGGGGAGTTCTTTACCTGCCTGACCCTGGGCCGCTTCAGCCTCTCTCATCTTTGCCAATCGTAACCTTGAAGGGGAAGGAATTGAGGAATAAATGACATTCTCTTCACCCTCCCCACCCCAACTTCCCAGCTTTTGAGTTGGGCTGTCTTATTCATCTGTTTCCTCAGTTTAGTGCTTAAAAGATGCTTGACAACAATGATGCCCCTCAGGACAAAGTCCCCATCCTTGGATCCTACCCACCCACTTCCTACTCCACGCCCCAGTCAACACTTGGAATACCCTTTTTCTCGTCAAGTCCAGGAGATGGCCCCGCCCCTCCCTAGGTCTCGCCAGGCACGCTCGGGTTAACCCCGCCCCAAATGGGTACTGCAAGCCCCGCCCCTTCGGGCATCCTCACAGAGTGACAATGTCAGCGTTGGCTGCTTCCATGGCGATGGTCAGAGGGTCCCTGCCTTCAGAGTCCCGAGCTCCCAGATCGGCCCCCCGTTTCAGGAACAGGCAGGCCAGCCTGGAGAGGATAACTAGGTTCAGCCGCTGACTCACCCCGTGCGGAGCCTTCTTCCCCACAGCCATCATCCCCTGCCACCCCTACCCGGTGTGGCCAAGAATGGTTGCGTGGTGGAGCGGGCCCCGGCCGTGGATGTCCGCTTGGTTCACGTTTGCTCCGTTCTGGAGGAGAAACTCACAGGCCAGAAGAGAATTCTGTATGGAGAAGTCGAGAATGGGGAAAGTGGCTTTCTTAGAAGCACATTAAAGGTATTTTAAGAGTGGGGTCAGTTCAGAGGGTGGAGTATGACAATCAGGAATCATTTGAGCTGGGTTCATTTATCTGTCTTCCCAGGAACGAGTGCTTAAAAGATGCCTGACAATAATGATATCTCTCAGTCAGGACAGTCACCATCTTAGGACCCTATCCACCCCCTTCCTATTCCACGCCCCAATCTATACTCAAGCGCCTTCTCTCTCTCTAGGTGCTAGACCTGGCCCGCCCCTCCCCAAGCCCCGCCTAGCACGCTGGTCTTGGCGTTAGCCCCGCCCCAAATGGGTGGTTAGGATTTTAAGGGCTACAGCTGTGTCAGCCTCCAATTTAACTCTTTACACTATTCATACATTAAATCCACAGTACAGCCTAATGAGGTATGTTTTCCCTATTTTACAGATGAGGAAACTGAGGCATAGAGTTCATATCTGTAAGTGGTGAGAGCCAGGATTCAAACCCAGGTTGTCTGCCTCTAAATCACTCACCTAGCAACCAGTTGCTATGGGTTATCACTGCCTATGGGGCATGGGATAGGTAAGAGCTGGGCCCAAAGACAGAGTAGAGGTCAGAGAGAAGGAACCCTCCTTTCTTCCTAGGGTGGGTATAAAGGTCAGAAGATTCTCACAGCAGCTGTGGCCTGGATCAGCGGCGTGGTGTTCTCCTGACCCCCATTGACCCAGTTGACATTGGCCCCATGGGCAAGGGCGTCGGCCATGGTGGGAAGGGATGGAGGATGCCCAGAAGCACGAAAGAGCAGGGCCCCAGGGTGCAGGCTGCCCAGGTCATCAGAGGGGGGCCCTGTTAGGGGGAATCAGCTGTGAGTCTGGACAGAAACCCTCAGCATAGTCCCCTGATGTTATAGGTCACTTCCTAATTGTGGGGAGGCCTTCCCCCCTGTGGTGGGAAGTAGAAGGGTGTGTGTGCGTGTAAGTGTGAGAGTTTAAGTGTGCAGAGCCCCTAGGGTGTGGGGCAGAGACAGCAACACTCACCTCTTCTTGTCCAAGCACCCTGGCTGGCTGGTGTGTCCCAGGTGAGCTGACTCAATGGTGCTCAGCCTCCCTCTGCTCCAGCCAAACTCACATCCTCCTTCTCAGGCCTTTAGCATTCTCACTCCCGACTTTCCTGATGCTGTTGACACCCTTACATAGTCCTCCCGGCCCACTCTCTGCCCCATGCTCCGCCTTCACTGTAACCCCAAAACTCTTGCCTTGTAAAAGCAGCACTGGCTGGTCTGGTCCCTCTAACATTCTCAATGGGAAGGCCTGGGCCTCATATTCTGTGCCTCCCCCCGGGCCTGGCATAGTGCTGAGCACACAGAACATGCTCAGTGAATGCCCAACCAGCCCTGTACCTGGCTTGGATCTGAAGCTCCCTGGCTGGGGCCTGAAGGAAGGCTTTGGGGGCACAGGAGGCTGCCCCCTGGGGGTTCTCCGGCCACCTCTCTGTCCTCGAATCTCTGGAAGCTTGGTCAGGAACTTCTTCTCCACGTATTTGGCATGAATCCAGGCCTCCTTCTCCTGCCTGGGAAAGCACAGGGTGGGGAACGGAGACAGTCTTCCCTCCTCCCTTCCCTGACCTTCTCACCCCTAAAGGTGGGCAGCCCCAGCACCTCCACCCCAGCCTCACCGGGAACAGCTGGGCCCTGGCTTCTTCACTGCCATGGCCTCCACACGGGCCTCATAGATCTGATTGATGACAACGTTTCCCAACTCACACATGAGCTTCGCGAGGCCCAGGCAGAGGCAGAGACAGCAGGTAGGGGAGAGGTGAATGTCTGAGCCCTCAGGACTCTGCAGCCCTGTCCTCACCCCGCCTACACCCCTCCCCCACTCTTCACCACACCTCAAGTCACCTTCACTAGTTCAGGCTCCCATGAGTCGAGGGTCAGAGACCGGACTTTGGAGAAATGAACTCCAAGGCTCCTGGAGGGCCAGAGGGGGAGTCAGGCCCTCAGCTCCCTGGGCTGCTGCTGCTGCTCCTGAAAAGCCTGGGAGGCAAGGTCCTGTCTGGGGGCCGCAGAGGAGCTGGCCAGGAAACAGCAGGGCAGCTGGGGGCTGACTGGCCTTGACCAGGGCCTGCAGGATCCTCCCTCTTCACCACTCCCTCTTCCCCCTTCTCCATTTCATTTTAAGGGCCCCACCCTCTCCAGCCACCTCCTCCTCTCATGACACTCTGGCCTGGACAACTCTTTCCATGCCGTTCTCCTTCCCTCCTCCCACAAGACTGAATCGGGGTGAGGGCCCTACAGACTTGCGAAGGCCTCACAACCTCCTCTCTCTTTGCTCTTTAACAGCTCCTCCACTTTCAGCAGCCCTAACCCCACACCTCCTCCAGTCAAGCCAGTAAACTCCTCTGGGTGTTCCCCACCCCTGGCCAGACCAGGACACTGGGGGACTGGGCCCACCTGGGGACTTGTTGACCCACAGGCTTGGCCCAGGCTCTGCCCAGTGATGGCCAGGATCTAAGGAAGCCAGGGCAGGGTGGAAAGGGAGGAGCCTATGTGAGGGGCTCTATCTTAGGGGTTCCCCCATCCCAGCCAGAAGGAGTGGGGCCCATGCTTGGGGCCTTGGGGAGTGACCTGTGGATGCCGGAACACTGAATGCAGAGAGTAACACCAAGGTTGATGCTGGCCCACTCAGGGGCTGGCTCTCGGCAGTCACAGCACTGGGCATTGCCATCCACACTCTGCACCTGGGCTGCTACATGCCTGCTGCCGCCAGGCTCCCTTCCCCTGGTTGTCCTGCCACAGCCCAGCGTGGCAGCAGAGCCCATGGCCAGGTGTCCTGAGCCCTGGTGGAGATAGAGGAAGCAAGAGTGGTCATAGAGCCTAGGGGCTGGTGTGTGCCATCTCCCTGGCCCTACACCCTCATGTCAGTACCTGGCCTGGACCCCAGGGACTGTCATCTAGGCGCGCCTGACTGAAGGCTGTGGCAATGCTGCTCTGCACGGCACTGACCCACAGCTGCAGGAGGCGCTCTGAGTCAGCCTGGAGGAGGCAGGACCTGGGCAGGAGGGGAGATGGAGAGTGGACAGAGGTCTGAGGCCATGTGGCAGGCTGTTATCCAGCAGGTATTCACCTGGTACCAGTCATATTAAAACATTTCTGTACCAATTGGTAATATTCTTCTAAATATCCCCCATCATCCTATACCTTCCCCTCAAATCATTCCCCCAGACTGCCTGGGGCTGCATGGTGGCCCTCCAAGACCTGCTCCAGGGATGCCTCTGTGATTAGTCCTGCCTTTCCAGCTGGTAAAGATTTAGATACATGTAGAGCACTCACTTGCTGGGAGACACCACCTCAAAGCAAAACCGCCTTTCCGAGTCAGGGCAGAGCTTCACTGTGCAGAGACGAAGGTCATCTACCACCACGGTCACAGGGTCCTGGCAGGAGAAGGTGATAAGGGGGCAGACGTCCAGCCAGCGGCAGCAAGGGCTGAGTCTCCCTGGGCCCAGGCATCCAGGATCAGAACCTACCCACCTTGTACTTCTTCTGGTAAACCAGTTGGTTGCTCTGAATAGTGAACCAGCGCCTGAGGGAGGTGGAAATAGTTGCCAACATGAACAGCACTGGGATGAGGCTCAGGACAGGACAGCAGAGAGGCTGTGCCCTTGGCCCCGTAAGGATCCTGCTGATCCGGGCTGACCATCCCATGAAATGTTCCAGAGGAAGGTGGACAGTTGTGCACACCAGAACATCACAGAGGTGTTAGTCACATCTTGGACAACCCACATTTGATCTATTTATGAAGACAGCTTCCAGAAGATGGCATAAAATGTTTTTTCTAAGAAAGTAAGTCTATTGCTACAATTTTTGACAGATGGAAATACCTTGGGGAAGGGGCTCTGTTTTATAATTGGCAGAAAGATCCTAAATGGGGTGGCATTTGGCCCTAAAAAGGGAAGGAGTTGAGTCAGAATGGGTCATCATCCTGCTTCACACTGAAACAGCTCCCCACTTATCTCAGACTTAGTCTAAGTCCATACAAAGCCGACAAGGGCCCGTGATTCACACCCCATTAGCTCCAACTTCATCATCACTTCCTCCTCCCTCCCTCTGTCCACACCCACGGCTGCCTCTTTGTTCCTCCACCACTCCAGGTTTCTGGGGGCCTTGACACTGGCTCCTCCCTCTGCCTAGAACATTCTTCCCCCAGATATCCTTCAAGTCTTCACTTGGAAGTCACCTTCTCCTGAGGCATACCCTGACCACCGTATTTAAAGTTGCAACTCCTCCCAGCACCCAACATTCCTTGCTTTATTATTTTCTCCTGTGGTGCTCTTATTTTCTAACATAACATATGACTTCTTTAGTCATTATGTTTATTGCCTTTCTTTGCTGATGAAATGTAAACTCAACGAAGGCAGGGGATTTTGTCTGCTTTTCTTGCTGTGCTTAGCATACTAAAACCACCCAGAAAATATTTAATCAGATGGGTTTGGCTGGTTGGGACATCCTCTTCTCACCTGCTCCAGGTCTTAAATGCATTACTGGCCCTTTTGAAGAGATGTCCTTCCATGACCAGGCCACCAGGCCCTTCTTTTAGGCTTGGCTCTGGTTCTTCCCCACCCAGCTCCTGGGGGCACAAGAGGGTCAAAGGACAACTGTGGTGGGCAGAGACCAACACCCCAGGCCTGGCTGCCTCCTCTCTACAGCCCCAGACCTCACCTTCTGCTTTAGCAGCACATGTCTCTGCTCCATGTCCCTCTTCTCACGAGCCGAATTCAGGACCAGCTGGTGCAACTGGGCATAGGAAGGGCATCTCAGATGTCCTGGCATCCCCCAACTAGGCCTGGAGAGTCATCTCAGAGCCCTCTACCCTTCCCCCACCATCTGCCTGCTCCCAGGGGCCCTACCTGGGCACCCAGGTCCTTGCGATACTGGGCCAGCCGGCTCAGCTCCTCATGGCCCTGCTGGAAATGGGTAGCCTGGGCCTCCACCAAATGCAGCACCTGGGGGACAAGGTGGTTAGGGGGTGGAGCTGAGGAGGGACCCCTCTCTCTTTCTTCCCCTGCTCCCAATCAGCAGGCTCCTCCCTGCCTTGCTCCCACCACCACTGCAACTCACAAACTCCATGATGTCAAACTTCCTCTTCTCCTCAATCACGTTGATCTGCAGGCCCAAAGAGACCTCAGGTCAGTCTTGAAAACAGTCTTGAAAGTCCCTCTCCCACTGAGCACTGGGGACTCTCTAGTCTCGAGATGTTGGAGGCCCTGGTACCCCAGGAGGACAGTTTGGAGCAGGCACCTGCAGGGCATAATCCAAGGCCCGTCCCCGGTACCCAGCTCGTGCAGTCTTCAAAGCAGCCCCTGCCTCTTCTGCCTCCTGGGCCCGGCGCCGAGGGACCTCTGCATGGTGGGTCAGAGCAGCCTCCAGGTTCTCAGCCCCCCGCCAGAAGTCCCGGCGAGCCTCTCGGAAACCCCGAAGACCTCTGGGGTGGGGGGTATAACAGAATCACAGATACACCCACTTGCCCCCAGGAGAGAGGGCCCACTCATAGCCTTCTGGTTAGCCTATGTATAGTCAGAACTCCAAGGGATGGGAGAGGGCACTCAGGCCGCCAGAGCCAGAACCCCCGACCTCCCAGATCCTCACAGGGAGGCCCCTGTGGTAATGGGAAGAGGGCTGGAGAACTGGTCTCCCTCCCAACTCACTCCTTGACCAGGGTTTGGATTTGCTGCTGGAGGGTCTGCTGTGTGGCATCTAGAAGCTCCTGAAGGGAAGCAGAAATCAGGACCACAGACCACCTTGCACGCCCCTACCAGCCCTCCTACCCTGACTCACTGCGTGGCTGTCCAGCTTGTGGCTCAGACTCTCAGTGAACTTGTCCAGACACTCCTAGGCAAGAAGAGGTAGAGAGAGAGGACCAGGCCTGGGACGGTAGGGCCCTCCTGTCTCTAGAGCCAGCCTGCTCTGGCCTGGGACTTACAGAGCCCAGGCCAACCCACCCCTTGCACAGCAACTCTCAGCATTCCTGACCCCATCCCACCCTGGTTCGGGCCCTCTGCCTACCACCATCATAGGCTCTGGTGGACCCAGGCGGGCCAGTTCACAAATGCCAACGATGAAGGCGCGGCTGGTGGCGAGGTAATGGTGGCCACTTTCCAAGAGGCCATTCCCCAGCTTGAGGAGCTAGGAAGCAACAGGACAACAGGGAGTTGTGCCATGTACTATCAGCTACCATACCCAGTGGCACCCCACTCCCGCCTGCCTTCCTCTTCCTTCCCCAGGCTGCACCCCCACTTCCCATCCTTGCCAACCCTTCTCCGCAACCTAGTCCAGCCCTCCCAGTTTCTACTACACACTTGGTGCATTCTCGTCTCTGCTGCTTTGCACCCATTATTCTGTGTCTGAATAAAATTCCTCCCGGGCTGTTACCAAAGCCAGTGTCAGGTTCACCTCTGAAATGTCTTTCTCTGTCCCCTCCATATGTTCCCTGCCCTGCTCTAGCTACTTGTATCCAAGCACTCCAGAAACCTATCCTCATTCACAGGATGACTGCTTACCTGGTTGGTGTTAAATTCTACAGTATTTACTGTCTGAAGTTGTCCCCATTCTATGCTTACTGGACATTCCCTCATAAATATTAGTCACCTAGGCTATAGACAAAGATGGCATGCTCTGATGCTCCTAGGCCCTTTCTGTCTGGTCCCCTCAACTGACAGACAAGGAGGGTTGATAAAAAAGGGGACACGTGACTGGCCCAAGGAGAGTCTATCTGGAAGAGCCAGGTGGCTGAGTCAGAAGCCAAAGTGAGGTCTCCTAGCCCGTTATTTGCAGGAACTGCATTGCTCCTGCCTGAGGTGACACCACTCAGCTCAGGACTGAGTCACCACATCTGGGACAGGGCAAGTGTCTGTGGAGCCCTTCAGCTCAGCCCAGGGGACAAAAGACCACCAGGAATGTTCTGTGAGGAAATCTTGGGCACCAGGCCTCAAGAAAGGTTGGGCCACACAGGTTCTCAGTCAATGTTTTTTGGACAGAAAACCACGTTCTAGGGCTAGTGAAAGTTTTGGGGAACTACAGCTTGACTTGAAGATGGCTGACAGGGTCAGTAATAGTCAGACAACTGACCACACTCAAACCTTTTCAGACGCCACCATAGGGTGTCTGTGATCAGGGACAGGGACCCAGATACCCATGACTCCCTGTGGGGAGCTGGGGGGACCAAGTGTCCAATTTTTTCCTTATTTACCACCCTCTCCCCATGTATCTGTGCAAGGAACTTTAACAAAACTGGACTAGTGACAAACTGGAACATCCCGTCAATAGAATAAAACTGAGCAAGGCAAAGGAATGAACTATTCATCCATGTACTACTGATACTCAATCATCTGAATAAACTTCAAGGTAATTATTCTGAGTGGAAAAAAAAGAACCAATCTTGAAAGAGCACATGTCTAGCAATGGAGAAGAGATGAGTGGTTGTCAGGGATGAGAGAAGGCAGGGGAGGATATCATTATATATGGTAGCACAAAAGAGTTCCTTCATGGTGATAGTTTTCTATCTTGAATGTGATGCTGGTTATAAGAATCTATACACATGATAAAATGCTACTGAATTATATGCAAATATATTTTTTTCAAAGTATATGCAAAACAGGTAAAATCCAGGTAAGGCCTGTAGACAATTCATTGTATCATACCAATCTCAAGTTCCTAGTTTTGGTAATGTACTATAATTATATAAGATGCTGCTACTGGGGGAAGCTGGGTGATGAGTACATGAGACCTCTCTGTAATATTTTTGCAACTTCTCGTGAGCCTATAATTAACTCAGAGTAAAAAGTGTAATTAATATATGTAAATATTAATTGGTCATCTACTAATTTTCACACTCTGGTATAAGCACTGGGGACCGGGCAAAAACAAAACATAAAAGTCCCTCATGTCACTTTCATTCTAGTGGGAAAAAGAGATAAGGAGAAATTGACAAGCATGGCAGATACACACTGAAGTGACCCCAGGCAGTTCCCACCCTTGCATAATCCCCACCTCTTGGTGTGAGACAGACCTGTGACTTGCTTCTAACCAACAGCATATGGCAAAGCTGATGGGATGGCACTCTCCTGATGAGGTGACCCCATGTGGCAAAAGCAATGGATGCTGCCCCTGTGATGACATCCCTATATAAACTGATACCATCTTGCCAATTCACACAAGAATGGCTCTTCTGCTGGCCTTCAAGCAGCAAGCTGCTATGATGTAACGTACCTATGGACAGGGCCACACGGTGGAGGGCTGTGGGCAGCCTTTAGGAGATAAAGGCCTCCGTCCCACAACAGCAAGGAACTCAATTCTGCCAACAATCCCGTGAGCTTGTGAGAAAACACTGAGCCTCAGATGAGACTGCCTTGGCCAAGACCTTGACTACAGCCTAGGAGACCCTGAACAGAGGAGCAGCTAGGCTGTTCCAGACCCCTCACCCACAGACACTATAACAAATGTGTTTGAAGTCACTAGATTTGTAACAATTTGTTACACAGCAATAGACAACTAATACAGCAAATAAAAACATAACCTGTCAGGTTGAGGTAAATGCTATAGAGAAAAATAAGGGGGATGGGAGTGCATATGCATGCACGTGCATGAGTGTTTTAAAAAGAGTGGCCAAAGAAGGCCTGTCTTGTGTTTGAGTGTTCCACTGGTTTGTCCTCATGGTCTGTAGGCTCCCTGGGGGCAGCACAGCCTTGCTCTCCCTGAACACTCAGGGCCCAGCATAATGCAGAGCTCAGGAGCTGACAGGAAGTCCACCAAGCCCTGTTTTCCAAGATCCCAAACCCTTTGAAGGTATAGACCACATTTTCCCTCTCTGTAGCCCCTCAAATATTTACCCCACATGGTTAGCATTCAATAATCCCTGGCACTATTCTTAGTCTCCAACTTTCTCCCTGGCCCTGCCCCTCTCATCTTAATCAGATCCTGGGTCACCTCTCCACATCAGGGTCACCTTTTCCAGCCGGGTCTCCAATTCTGACACTTCAGCTTCTACCAGCTCAATAGAGGCCCTGGGAAAGGAGGGATGAGGTCATGGGGACAGAGTATAGGTCCATCTGGTCTGTATGCATCAGCAGAGGTGCCTTGGCAGAGTCCAGGGTTGGGCTTGGGGGTGGAGGGTAGAGACAGGAAAAGCTGATGGGTTAAGAAGACCCAAGCACCCACCCTCTCTTGCTCACTCACTCTGCAGTGTGGGAGCTACTGCAGCCAGGCCAGAGCAGGAAGGGTAAGAGGGTGGATGTGGTGCAGGCAGGAAGTTGCTAACCGCCCAGAGCAGGTGCTGGGGGAGGGGCAGGGGCCCCAGTGAGAGGGAGAAGGGAATGCCCTCTCTGGGGGGTGAGAGGCTGAAGAGGGCCCCTCTACACCTCAGTGGGTAGCCAGCATCTGAGCAGGGGGCTTGAGAGCAGAGGTATAACTTTGGCCCACATGCTCCATCTTGTCCCTTTGAGATTTACTGCCTGGAAGGACATCGGGCCCGAGGAACAGTTATATGTGTGTGTATGTTGTGGGGTGGCAGATCCCCCTCTTGGCCGCCAAAACTGTGCACACTTACCGGAAGCGGGGTGAGTCCTTAAGACATTCCTCAAAATCCAACTTGACTGTCATCTTCTCTTGACTGTTGGAGGGGCCAATGGGCCCTGGGGGCCAGGCAGGTTGGGGATGCGGGTAGAGGTGCTCCCTGCCCCAGGAGGGGCGTTGATGAGGAAGGAGAGGGTCCTCTCCTGGGTAGAACCTGGGGTGCCACAATTCTTCCCCCAAGGGGAAGGAGAGTCCCAGGAGGAGCTCTCACCCCACACTTCCAGGCAGCTGCCGGGAGGGGCAGAGGCGGGGCCTGAGCCCAGGGCGGAGGAGAGGGGCCTGAGATCAGAGAAGCCACAGCTCCGCCCACAGACTATCAGCTGTCACCTTCCTGCAGGGGCCCTGGTCTCTCAGCTTCTTTCTCCTTTAGTGGCTGAGTTTGGGGGGCCTGGCAGATAACAGGTTCAAACACTGGTTCTGTCACTTGGAGGTTTTGGGAGCCTGGGCAAGCTCTGTGATTCCTCTTGTGGAAGATGGGGACGATAACCCCCACCTCCAGAGTTGTTGTCAGAATGAAAAATGACAAATTTGTGAATGACTGAAACACACAGTCATTGTCATCCTGCTTCAGTTGGGCCTCCTCAAACTCCTGAGTTCTTGAGTCCAGTCCCCCAGACCACCTCAAGCTTTCTTCTCTGCTGTCTGCCAGCTTGTGGTTTCCTGTGGGTGAATCCCCGCTCTTCCCCTCCCCTCAGTGACTGAGCAGGTCCAGCCCGGGTCCCCAGTTCACAGCACCCAGACTCCTGCTCTTCTTCTCTTTATTGTCTACACCTGCGAGGTGAAGGCAAGGGAAGTTTGGCCCCAACCCCATCCCCAGCAGGCTACATTTTCCATTGTTTAGCTTCTTCCTCCTGAGCTCATGGAAGCCACTGGGTTTCATCTGGGGCGAGAAGAGGCTGTGGTCGTAGCTTTCTTGCAGCAGGCATGAGATCTGGCCCTACAGCTCCCAGATGCCCTGGAACCTACCCACTCAGACCTCTTTCTCCCTGGCCAGGGCAGACAGTCCCTTGTCTGCGCCTGGGCTCACATCTGTGCTGGTTTGGGTTTGGGGAGTTTGGGTTGCTTCCCGCTTTCCTCTCTGGGCTTTCTGGGCTTCTCCAGTTCAACTCTTTAGTTACCAGCCAATGACACCAGCTGGGGGCTGCTTGAGACCCACTGTCTTTGGAGGACAGGGCAGTACCTGGAGTAGGGTAGGTGACAGAGAGGAGTCAGGGTGGAGGCCTGGGGCCAGCAGGTGGTGCCAGGCTGGAGGAGGTCCCAGTCCCTTCTGAGCCTCCTTGTTTCCTCTCCACCCTGCACACCAGGCGGCTCAGGGCCTCTCTGAGCACTTGTTCCTGATCAGCTGATCTTAAAGGAGTGGGGCTTAGGGGAACAGGAGCCTGGGAAGAGCCAAGCCCAGTGAGATGGTGGCCTGGTGGCCTCACCAGGCTGCGATGGTGTCACTGTCACCATCAGGGAGTTCTTGGTGGCCTCGTGATTCAGAAAGGGGTTTCCTGTGTGGTCCAGCCAATGGACCTCAGTGCTTATAGGATTCTCACTCACCCAGTTCAACCTTGTGGAATCTGCAAGCACCAGGTGATCAGAGTTGGGGCACCCATCAGTTTGTTAGTTCTCAGCCCTCCCACCGCCAACGCTGACTGGTTCCAGCTCTCACTGATCTGCTCATCTTCTGTGTCATCGTCAAGCTCTGGGTGGGGACAGCACCTCAGGTATCTTCCTTTGCTATCATAATCCTTGTGTCGCTGACTAATCTTCTGTTCCAGTGTGATGATGGTTGAAGCTGAATGCTGATTTATGAAGGTAGGAGAATCTGAGGAGTCACCAAATCAATGTGAGTCTTATGGCCCCCAGATGCCCACTGTGCCCCCCCCCACTACAAAGGAGAAGCTCAAGCCCCAGGTTCCCATCTCACTTCTATTATCTCTTCCATTTTAGAAAACCTCAGTGACCTCTCCATACCCCACAGTTCTCTTGGGTTTTCTGTTCCTCATCAGCCAGCCTTCCCTGGCAACTATCCTGATGAACACCCCATCCCAGCTGCCCTCTGTCACCTCCCAGTATTACCTCCCTCTCAGGCAGCAGGGCCCTGGGCTGATGCTCACTGAAGAAGACAGGCTATGGTGGAGAAGGCTCTGGACTATAATTCCCTTGAGTACCTGGGGTCCCACCAGAGCTAACCCTTGGCTTCTTGGGTGTGGTTCCTGGTCACCAGGCCAATCTCATCTTTGAATCCTCTGGCCTCCTTCCCTGCCTCTCTCTGCAGGTCTTGGGTTCTGGGGCTGGCATCACACCCCGACTGCCACTGCCCACACTGATGCTACTTCCACTGCTTGTCTTATTATCCAAGGGCAGGTTTTTCTGAGCCGTGAGGAACTTTGCTTCATTGTAGTGTGCCTTGCAGTGCTTGTGTTTCCTTTCAGGTTCTTATTAAAGGTTCACTCTTCCTCCCCTTTCCATCCAATCCCCACCCCTTATCTCACGTGTCTTGGAAAAGTCATCTGCAGACCCTGAGTTTGTGTTATCACTGTACTGGAGGACCTTGGGGTAGAAATTGTCCACTGTTGCAAACCTGAAGGGGAAGGAAACTAGTTGGGGGTACCGATGGGAGAGAACAATGGGGGCAGGTGGTAGAGGGACCATGCTGGCTGACTCCCCCACCTTGGCCTTGGTTAGTACTGAAGGGAATGTAGTACCTCTCATTTTGGGGACCAAACAGTAGAGATGGCTCAGACCCCAGAGTTTGGGGGAAGGAAGAGGCTCCACATCCCTACTGATTTCTGGCAGGACTCTCACCTCTCTGCTAGTGCCTCGGGAGTCACTGCACGGGAGGACCCCGTATACAGGTCCTCATCGCTATCCTGCAGCCTGCACAGGAGAGGAAGCAGTACGGAGAAAGGGCATCGGTCAGTATCCAGTCCCTAAGGCCTCTCTGAATGCCCACCACCCTTTGAATGGGGAAGAGAGTTTGGGCTGAAAGGCTAAGTAAGACTGGGCTTAGCACCTGTGATAGGGAATACTGGGCTCATGCACCTTCATAAATCCATAGTCTTTGTCAGCAGGGTGGTAGGTGGCCAGGATATTCATTTCATCCCAGTGCTGAGATTTTTTCCTGGGGTGGAAGGACACAAAAAACGGAGATGAAATCTAGCAACCTCCTCACAGCCTTCCACATTCTTTCATTCAAAACCTTTTTCTTGTACCCCCTTGTTACAGAAGTGCAGGAAGCTGGGGATGGGTCATACCTAATGATAATCAGTACTCGTATCCAGGGTTTATCCTGTACCAATTGTACTCCCAAAGGCCTGGAATCTCAGATTTCCCAAACAATTGCCCACACCTACTCTCACTTCTAGTTCTCAGGACTCCGCCCCTTCCTTCCTTGTCCCGTCCCCTCCAGTGTCCGGAACTCCGCCTTCCCCGCTCAGTGTAGCAAGCCAGATGAGCTGGGCTCCTTACTTCGCAGCGGGGGTTTTCTGCATCAGGGTGGATCTGCTGTTTTTTAGGATGCTCCAGAGCTGGTCTTCACAAGGTTTGTGGGGGTGCAAGCAAGTTAACCCGGAGCGCGGACTGTATCCCGAGTTGTACACCCCAGACACCCCGGACCTAAAGCTGGGCGCCCCGGATACACTGGTTCCAGGATTCATTGCAGCGGGGTTTAATTCGTCAGGGTATGTGCCGGACCCAAGGCTGTGGTCCTCAACTTCCCCAGTGTGGTGGTTGGGCCCGGAACCGAGGACTGCCACCCCCCTGGAGAGCCAGCTAGAACCAGGACTTCGAATTACGCTTCCCCCAGAGTGCAGGCGGGGCCCATAACCGCATGACAAGACTGCTCCGGAGGGCAGTCCGGCGCCTGCCTCTACTCCTCTGGTGCTTCCTGGCACTCTCCTAGGTTCCCCAGGGGATTCCACTTTGGGGCCGCCATTAGCCCCCTGAGCCTTCCGCTTCTCCGTGTTCCTCCCTGAGAGAGGGGACCACTCTCAGCTACCCCGCCCCGCCTCGCAGCTCCACATAGCCCCGCATCTAAGGCCCCGCCCGCACCGCGCTGAGCTCAGGACGCTGGGGCTGAGGCCCGCGTCTGGAGCAGCAGTGGGAGGGATCACGGCGGTATATAGGGACCTCGGTCTGGGAGCCCTTTCGCTTGTCCCTCCCTTTCTGTCCCATCCAAAGGCCTTTGTTTCTGGGAATTGTTTCCGCCCTTCTACCCCATCACCGCCCTCATCTGGATTATCCAATCATAGGGGTTCTGGTCATGTGGCGTCACAGTCCTCCAACCTTTAGGCTTCCGTCGGAAAGTTGGATAGGGGGCATGCTAATAAATGAGGGATTTTTCAGGACCGTCAGCGCCTTTGTTGAAACTGTCTGCCGGGGTTTCCCTGAATTCTGTGCGAGGCTTCAAATCTAAGAGTTTGGTTGGATTGTAGTTCAAGGTGGGCTTGATCAAAAACACCACGACCCTTTTCTCCCCTCAAAATCGTCCCGCTTTGCCTCTCACGAGAAGTGTGATACAAATGAAGGATTGCGACATTGTTGCAAGACATATTCGGTCTCAGTGGTGTGGAGGGCAGAGATTTTTATTTGTAAAATTACTGGTTCCCATTTCGGTGTCCTCCAGAGCCCCTTTATACCGCTTTGAAGCGTGGAGCACGAAAGTAAGACACGGCTTCATCCTGCCGTAAAGCGATGTTTTACCTCAAGGTGTCGCCTGCCTTGACAAAGGCGGGGTCCGCGGTGCCGCTGTCGCAATGCTGAAAGTGGGGGCCAGCACCTCTTCCGTCGTAAAGATGCCTGCGGCAGTCGTTTCCCCCACTGTCGCAAAAGCTCCCTGCCCGAGTCTTCACCCCTCAGGGAGTCCCTCAGTCACCTCGCTGCGCCGTAAAGCAAACCTTCCTGACCCCGTCGTCCTGTTCCCACCGTCGTAGTCATTAGTTCTCTAACCCCAGATGCTTCATTGCCCGGCAGTGCCGTAAAGCATATCCGGCCACAGCCCCCGGTCTATTTCCCTCTGGGTGTCTGTGCACCGCGGTTGCCACGGTGCCGCCAAGCGCGGCTGTCGCGCGGCCCCGGTGTCAGCGGCGATGGCAGCGGGGTCGGGTGGGAGTGGGGGATCTGGGGGAGGCCCCGGGCCGGGGCCGGGTGGGGGTGGGGGTGGGGGTGGGGGCTCCGGCGGGAGCGGCCCAGGACCGGGGTCCAGTGGGGGCCTGGGCAACGGCGGGGAGCTGCACCCGCGCACTGGACGCTTGGTGAGCCTGTCGGCCTGTGGGCGTACAGCGCGACGGCAGCAACCGGGCCAGGAGTTTAACCACGGGCTGGTGTTGAGCCGGGAACCCTTGCGCGATGGACGCGTTTTCACCGTCCGCATCGACCGCAAGGTGCGGATTTGGGGCCGCTGAACCGAAATTTGGAGGGTGGTGGGAGGGGACCAGAAGGAGACGGATTAGGGCAGCCAGGGTAGTCCACATCACCCAGTACTGAGAGGGAGCCGACAGACCTTAGGACACCAGGTGATAGGCAGGAAGGGAGCATGAAACAAACATTCAGTCTGAAGGAGGAGGCAAGGAGAGTTTGAGTCTTCTGGAGACAGGGGGCCTCACTTACTAGAATGACTAGGAAACAGACCTGGAACAATTTTGGGAGATGGAGAGATGTCAAAGATGTGATGGGAGGAAAAAAGAACCAAGGAAAGAACAAACCATTAAGGGATAAACTCAAGGACTGGGCCTGAAAGATGGGTGTGGAGATATGCTCAGGGAAAGGGAGGTGTGTGTGCTTGTGTGATTTAGTGAAGAGGAGGCCAGGTGCAGAGATGGAAATTGGGAAGAGCATGAATCTGAGTGGACCCAGAGCCTAGGAGTGAATTAAGTGAGGGAGGGACTGGGGATTGATATATAAGGGCAAGGAATACCAGCAGGGAGAGCTGTGAATTTGAGTGGTTGAGGAGCCACAGAGACTGGGTAGCTGAAGCTAGGGAATTAGCCCAGCATGGTGGGATAAACAGTGGTGTCCATAGACTCTGAGCACTCTGTACTCTGCAGAACACAGGTTAGAGTTGCTACGGGAAAGCAGATCCAAAAATCCCTGCAACAGAGCCCAGAAAATTACTTGTGGGATTGCAACTCTGGATTGGTGTCTCAGGTCTCAGAGAGAGAAAAGCCAGTTAGTTGTCTGTGAGATGGGAAGAAAGGGACACAGTGGCCTGTGAAATGTGGTTTCCAGGTGGTGGGAGACCCATGCATGGTCCATCCTAAGCCTCTGTCAACCACCCCTATGACAGGTCAACTCCTGGAGTGGCTCCATTGAGATTGGGGTGACGGCACTGGACCCCAGTGTGCTGGACTTCCCAAGCAGCGCCACGGGGCTCAAGGGGGGCTCATGGGTAGTGTCGGGCTGCTCGGTTCTGAGGGATGGACGTTCTGTGCTGGAGGAGTATGGTCAGGACCTGGACCAGCTTGGCGAAGGGGACTGTGTGGGTGTGGAGCGCACAGTTGTTGGGGAGCTGCGGCTCTGGGTAAATGGGCGCGATTGTGGTGTGGCTGCCACGGGCCTGCCTGCTCGTGTCTGGGCTGTTGTGGACCTTTACGGCAAGTGCACCCAGATCACTGTGCTACCCTCTGAGCCTGGCTTCAGTCCCCCTACTCCCATCCCCACACCTCCCCTCGAGCCTTCTGCCCCCACTGAAGATTCTGCCTTGGCTGACCAGGGGACCTCCGGGGATGAAGGTGAGAACACAGCCAAGGCAGTGGTGGAAAGGGTGGGCCTGAGGGAATGGCTGAAAGAATGGGGGAAATGTAGTGACAAGTGAGGCTGGATGTGGGCAGGGCTACTTAGACCCCTGAGTCTGTTGAAGGGGAGATTAGAGGGTAGAGGAGGGGGTCTCCTGGCTGTGGGCCCTGCAGCAGGGGCTGAACCCTTATTCCCCTCCCATCCTGCCTGGTCCCCAGCCTTCATGGTATCCCCAGCGCAGGCCCGGCCGCAGACGTTTCCTAACAGCCTCGAGTTGCATAATGGTGAGGGCTTTGGGGAGGCCCTGGGAAAGGGGGTGGGAAGTGAGGTGGACAAGGGGAGGGACCTCAGAAGATGGGTAGGGAGAGAGCAGTAAGCCTAAGTGGTTAGAGCCCCATTTCAACTTCCCTCCTTTGTCCTGCTGCTGTAGACTTTGGCAGCATGGAGTTCTCTGAGGTGGTGAGCAACGCCATCCTGTCTGCCTACAACGGGGGTCTCCTAAATGTGAACCTGAGCTCCCCACCTTCAGGGGAAGGGCTGGGGTCCAGTGGTGCTGCCACCTCACCCATCCTCACTTCCAACGATGCCCTGCTCTTTCACGAGAAGTGTGGGACCCTCATCAAACTCAGCAACAACAATAAGACAGCGGAGCGCCGCCGACCGCTGGACGAATTCAACAATGGGGTTGTCATGACCAACCGCCCACTCCAGGACAATGAGATGTTTGAGGTGTGCATGATACTGGGGTGCGGCTGGCATCTCACCACATGGGAGCTAAGGATGGGCTTGGTTCTTGATGTTGGAAGGGTGGGGTCTGGGAAGAACCAAAAGGGCTGAGGGTCCTGTCTCTGCATTTACATTCCTTGCCTCTCCCTTCTGCTATCACTCCACCCAAGATCCGCATCGACAAGCTTGTGGATAAGTGGTCAGGCTCCATTGAGATTGGTGTCACCACCCACAACCCCAACAGTTTGGAGTACCCAGCCACCATGACCAACCTGCAGTCAGGTACTAGCCCTGGCGGAGTGGGGGCCCAGGCTAGGTGGCGGAGTTGAAGAAATTCTGCACCCTAACCACGGTGTCTGCTTTCCCCTAGGCACCATCATGATGAGTGGCTGTGGGATCCTGACCAATGGCAAGGGCACCCGACGGGAGTACTGTGAATTCAGCCTGGATGAGCTGCAGGTGAGGGTGGTGCACAGAACCAGGGCCACTTTCCGGGGTCGCCCAGGTTTCTGGATCCCTGCCTGGGTACCAGGGTCTCCTCTGTGATCTAGAGCAAGGTCCTTTATATTTTTTTTTAGTATTTCATCATAGTTTTAATATAATTTTAAGGACTACATAGTTCATTGTGTAAGATACTAAAGTTTTTTACTTTACTAATCCCTTATTGGACAGTCAGAAGTTTGGTTTTTTTTTTTTTTTTGCTATCATTAATCTACAATTACATGAGCAACATTATGGTTACTAGACTCTCCCCATCACCAAGTCCCCCCCACATACCCCATTACAGTCACTGTCCATCAGCGTACTAAGATGCTGTAGAATCACTACTTGTCTTCTCTGTGTTGTACAGCCCTCACTGTGCCCCCCCCATATTACATCTGCTAATCGTAATGCCCCTTTTTCCCCCTTATCCCTCTCTTCCCACCCACTCTCCCCAGTCCCTTTCCCTTTGGTAACTGTTAGTCCATTCTGGGTTCTGTGAATCTGTTGCTGTTTTATTCCTTCAGTTTTTTTCTTTGTTCTTATACTCCACATATGAGTGAAATTATTTGATACTTGTCTTTTCCCGCCTGGCTTATTTCACTGAGCATAATACCCTCTAGCTCCATCCATGTTGTTGCAAATGGTAGATTCGTTTTCTTCTTATGGCTAAATAATATTCCATTGTGTATATGTAACACATCTTCTTTATTCATTCATCTACTGATGAGCACTTAGGTTGCTTCCATTTCTTGGCTATTGTAAATAGTGCTGCAATAAACATAGGAGTGCATATGTCTTTTTCAAACTGGCTGCTGCATTCTTAGGGTAAATTCCTAGAAGTGGAATTCCTGGGTAAAATGATATTTTTAGTGTTTTTGACGAACCTCCATACTGCTTTCCACAATGGTTGAACTAATTTACATTCCCACCAGCAGTGTAGGAGGGTTCCCCTTTCTCCACATCCTTGCCAACATTTGTTGTTTGTATTTTGGATGTTGGCCATCCTTACTGGTGTGAGGTGATATCTCATTGTGGTTTTAATTTGTATTTCTCTGATGATTAGTGATGTGGAGCATCTTTTCATGTGTCTGTTGGCCATCTGAATTTCTTTTTTGGAGAAGTGTCTGTTCAGATCCTCTGCCCATTTTTTAATTGAATTATTTGCTTTTTGTTTATTGAGGTGCATGAGCTCTTTATACATTTTAGATGTCAACCCTTTATCGGATATGTTATTTATGAATATATTCTCCCATACTGTAGGATGTCTTTTTGTTCTATTGATGGTGTCCTTTGCTGTACAGAAGCTTTTCAGCTTGATATAGTTCCACTTGTTCATTTTTGCTTTTGTTTCCCTTGCCTGGGGAGATATGTTCATGAAGAAGTCGCTCATGTTTATGTCCAAGAGATTTTTGCCTATGTTTTTTTCTAAGAGTTTTATGGTTTCATGACTTACATTCAGGTCTTTGATCCATTTCGAATTTACTTTTGTGTATGGGGTTAGACAATGATCCAATTTCATTCTCTTGCATGTAGCTGTCCAGTTTTGTCAATGCCAGCTGTTGAAGAGGCTGTCATTTCCCCATTGTATGTCCATGGCTCCTTTATCATATATTAATTGACCATATATGTTTGGGTTAATGTCTGGAGTCTCTATTCTGTTCCACTAGTCTGTGGGTCTGTTCTTGTACCAGTACCAAATTGTCTTGATTACTGTGGCTTTGTAGGAGAGCTTGAAGTTGGGAAGCGAGATCCCCCCTGCTTTATTCTTCCTTCTCAGGATTGCTTTGGCTATTCGGGGTCTTTTGTGGTTCCATATGAATTTTAGAACTATTTGCTCTAGTTCATTGAAGAATGCTGTTGGTAATTTGATAGGGATTGCATCGAATCTGTAGATTGCTTTAGGCATGATGGCCATTTTGACAATATTAATTCTTCCTAGCCAAGAGCCTGGAATGAGTTTCCATTTGTTAGTGTCCTCTTTAATATCTTTTAAGAGTGTCTTGTAGTTGTCAGGGTATAGGTCTTTCACTTCCTTGGTTAGGTTTATTCCTAGGTATTTTATTCTTTTTGATGCAACTGTAATTGGAATTGTTTTCCTGATTTCTCTCTCTGCTAGTTCATTGTTAGTGTATAGGAATACAACAGATTTCTGTGTATTAATTTTGTATCCTTCAACTTTGCTGAATTCAGATATTAGTTCTGGTAGTTTTGGAGTGGAGTCTTTCGGGTTTTTTATGTACAATATCATGTCATCTGCAAATAGTGACAGTTTGACTTCTTCTTTACCAATCTGAATGCCTTGTATTTCTTTGTTTTGTCTGATTGCCGTGGCTAGGACCTCCAGTACTATGTTGAATAACAGTGGGGAGAGTGGGCATCCCTGTCTTGTTCCCGACCTTAGGTGAAAAGCTTTCAGCTTCTCGCTGTTAAGTATGATGTTGGCTGTGGGTTTGTCATATATAGCCTTTATTATATTGAGGTACTTGCCCTCTATACCCATTTTGTTGAGAGTTTTTATCATGAATGGATATTGTATTTTGTCAAATGCTTTTTCAGCCTCTATGGAGATGATCATGTGGTTTTTGTCCTTCTTTTTGTTGATGTGGTGGATGATGTTGATGGATTTTCAAATTTTGTACCATCCTTGTATCCCTGTGATGAATACCACTTGATCATGGTGTCTGATCCTCTTGATATATTTTTGAATTCGTTTTGCTAATATTTTGTTGAGTATTTTTGCGTCTATGTTCATCAGGGATATTGATCTGTAATTTTCTTTTTTTGTGGGGTCTGAAGGCCTTTATCTTTTGCCTGAAGGTTCCTGCTGAGAAGGCAGGTTGCTGAACAGTTGGGCATTCAGATTTTGGAGTCAGATGGGTTGAGTTCCTCTTGCTGTTTGGCCCGAGGCAAAAAAGCTTATCCTCTTTGGTGGTTTGTAATCTGTTCTTTTTCTTCTTTTCTCTTAGCATCTGATATGGGTCCATTAATAAAATTTTATAGATTGTCTTGAGGGTTGTTGAAGGTACCATTGATACTGTGGTTTAATGTGGTGTCTGACCCATGCTGAGCATTCAGGGTGTCCTGAGATGACATTCATGGGAGCTTCTGAAGCTGTTCCCCTGTGGCATGGGGTGGTGGGAAGGCTTTAGGACTGCTCTTCTCATGGTCTCCAGGACAAGTCTGGAGCCTGATTGTAGATGGATTCCAAACTGTTCTTTTTCTGCTTTGACTAGGAGGGCGACCACATTGGTCTCACAAGGAAGTCCAACTCTGCCCTACATTTCTTCATTAATGGCATCGATCAGGGTAAGGGGAAGCTCAGAGAGGGTACCCTCTGAGCCAGGGCTTTCAGGGAAGGGGGCTGTACTGCATCCTCCTGCCTCTCTTTCATCCTTGCTCTCCCAGTGTTTGACTCTTCTCCCCTCATTCCCCTGCCTTCCACCCCAACAGGCGTGGCTACCCCATTGACACCGCCTGTGGTGTATGGTGTGGTGGATTTGTATGGGATGGCAGTGAAAGTCACCATTGTCCACAATAACAATCACAGTGACCGTCTACGCCGGAACAATGCCATCCTGCGGGCTCTGTCCCCTGAGGGTGCTCTCCGCCGTGCTGCTCCCGCGGCCCAGGCAGACCCTGAGCGCCTGCTCTTCCACCCCAACTGTGGGCAGAAGGCAGCCATCACCCACGAGGGACGCACTGCCCTGAGGCCCCAGTATGGCCCATGTGGTGGGAAGAAGCCTGCAGAAGGGGCTGTACTAGGTTTGGGGGGAGGGTGGGGAACTGGGAGGCAGAGGGAGTCTGGTTGGGGGCGTCCTGGACAGGAAAGGTGGGAGTCTTCACGAGTGTGAAGTTTAGCTGGTTGACTTGAGGCAGTGAGTGTAGAGCACGCATTGCTGGTGAAGCTTGGGCACGGTCATAGTGTGTGCTGGTGTTTGAGTGCTACTTGCTCTGCCTCAGCGCCACTGATGACTTCAATCATGGTGTGGTACTGAGCAGCAGAGCCCTGCGGGATGGAGAGGTGTTCCAGGTGCGCATCGACAAGATGGTGGACAAGTGGGCTGGCTCCATTGAGATTGGTGTCACTACCCACAACCCTGCCTACCTCCAGTTGCCCTCCACCATGACCAACTTGCGCTCTGGTGAGCTCTCGAGAAGGGGAGGGCCGGGAGGAAGCTGTCCCTGAAGCCCTGACTCCTATTGCCCAGCCCCTTTTTTGCTTGTCACACTTGTGACAACTCATTCAGTGCCTGAGGAGTACCACAGGGACAGGGCCTTTGGCCGGCTTAGGAACTGTTTTCTTGCCCTACTCTGGGAAGAAAGCCGACTGTCAAAGAGAAGGCAGGTGGGCTAATGGGTTCGGGGAGTAAAGTGAGGGCTGCTACATAAGTGGCTTCCCCCTCATGTTCTCTGCCACTTCTTGTACCACCAGGGACCTGGATGATGACCGGGAATGGGGTGATGCACAATGGGACAACCATCTTGGATGAATATGGGCACAACCTGGACCGCCTCAAGGTGGGAGAGTGGGTGTACCACAAGGGCTCAGCAGTAGGGAGGTAGGCAAGGCAGGGCTGCTGCAGGACCAGCCCAGGCTGGAACTCTGCCTGACTCTTCACTCCAGCCCCGCTTCTTCCAAGGCAGGGGACACGGTGGGCGTGGTGCGGCGGGAGGACGGGACTCTGCACTTCTTTGTCAATGGAATGAGTCAGGGCCCAGCTGCCTGGAATGTGCCCCCGGGCGTCTATGCTGTTGTGGATCTCTACGGCCAGGCAGCCCAGGCCACCATTGTGGACGACGTAGGTGAGGGCCGGGCTGGGCAGGAGCAAGGCGGTGGGGTGGACTTGGGAGTCCTCAGAGACACCTGAGGGCCAAATGGGTGACGTTCACTCTTGCAGAGGTACCCCCAGTCCCTGAGCCAATCCCTGAGGGGAACAACCAGGTGTCTCCAAGCTCCCCGTCATCAGGGGCCGGGGGCTCTGACCTGCGCTTCCACCAGCTGCACGGCAGTAATGCAGTCATCACTAACGGGGGCCGCACTGCGCTCCGCCACAACTGCCGCAGCGAGTTCAATGATGCCATCGTCATTTCCAATCGGTCAGTGTCTGGACACTCCTGTCCCCACCTTCTTGCTGCCCAGTCTCAGCCACCCAAGTAGGGTCTGTCTGATTGCCACTCTCCCTGGTAGGGCCCTGCGGGATGGAGAGCTGTTTGAGATTGTCATTCAGAAGATGGTGGACCGCTGGTCAGGTTCCATCGAGGCCGGTGAGGGGTGTGTGTGTGCACACATGTGTGTGTGCGCTCATGCTGGGGAGGTGTTGGCTGCCTGTGGCTGGGGGCTCAGCTCTGACCTACCCCTGCCTCCTCCCAGGAGTGACTGCTATTCGGCCGGAGGACCTTGAATTCCCCAACACTATGACGGACATTGACTATGATACATGGATGCTGAGGTTGGGCTGCCTGCTTTGGGGACCAGCTGGGCAGGACTGGGTGGAGCTGCTGGGATGAGGAAAGCAGGGTCTGGGGCCTGTGGTGACCGTGGACAATGACTGACCAAGATAATCTGGCTACCCTTTCCCTTCGATTCTGGGAACCACGTCACTGTACCCTGCAAGGGTTCGGTCCTTCCCCTTAGGGTAGCTCCTGCTTTTCCCTGGGGGAAATCCCAGACACTCAGGAGACAGGATTGGGTCTCATATCTCAGATTAAGATCCCAGTCCAAGGTGCTGGAAGGTTTGACAAGCAAAGACTGGGCAGAAGCCTGTGTGAGGAGGAAACAGGCAGACCGGCCTACCCTTTTTGTCATCCCCCAGTGGCACTGCCATCATGCAAGACGGTAACACAATGCGCAATAACTATGGGTGCGACCTTGACGCTCTGGGCACGGGGGCTCGCATCGGCATGATGCGGACTGCCAAGGGTGATCTGCACTACTTTATCAATGGCCAGGACCAAGGCGCTGCCTGCTCAGGCTTGCCTCCGGGTAAAGGTGACTATGTGGCTTTCAACCAGCCACCCTCAACCCATCCCACCCCAGGCCATCAGGCTTCTGACTTCTCTTTTCCTACCCAGAGGTGTATGCCGTAGTGGATCTATATGGCCAGTGTGTCCAAGTGTCCATCACCAATGCCACCGGCCCCATGGACAACAGCCTGGCAACTAGCAACACTGCTACTGAGAAGTCATTCCCGCTACACTCCCCAGGTGCAGCCAGCAGGGTGGGAGGGCAGGCTCTGCTTGCCTGCTGTGGGCCTAAGGGATATAGCTTCCTGGTCAAGGAAGGTGTTCAAAGGCTGGCTAGAGTAGCTGCAGACTAGGGCGAGGGACAGTCCGTGGAGGGAAACAGCCAGGAAGACGGGAGGAGGTTAAGGCTGTGTACAGGGCCTGAACACTTCCCTGCCACAAAGGGCCTGGGACACCATGAGCTGGGCACAGCGAGTTTGGGAAGAAGTCTTTTGTGGTGAAAGGGGTGTCAGGGGTCTTGAAGGAGTAACACCAAATGGGACCTTTATGTCAACTTCCTGTTTCATCTGAAAGCATTGCTCGGTGTCCTGTCTGAAGTTTGCTGCCCTAAGCCTACCCCTTCCTCCGGTGTTATCTTTCCACAGTAGCTGGCGTGGCTCACCGATTCCACAGTACTTGTGGTAAGAATGTCACCCTCGAGGAGGACGGCACAAGGGCGGTGCGTGCGGCTGGCTATGCCCATGGCCTGGTCTTCAGCACCAAGGAGCTCAGGACTGAGGAGGTCTTTGAGGTGGGCTGTGGAGATGGGATGACAGGGGGCTTCAGGCTGTTCATAACAGGGTCAGCCTGCCTTCTCCCCTGTCCCCGGCTAGCACCAGCCAGCAGTTTCTCCCTCTTACAGGTGAAAGTGGAAGAGCTAGATGAGAAGTGGGCAGGCTCCCTCCGGCTGGGGCTGACCACACTAGCGCCTGGGGAGATGGGGCCTGGAGCCAGTGGTGGCCCAGGGCTGCCTCCTTCCCTGCCAGAGCTCCGGACTAAGACCACCTGGATGGTGTCCAGCTGTGAAGTGAGGCGTGACGGGCAGCTACAGAGGATGAACTATGGCTGGAACCTCGAGAGGCTAGGGGTGAAGCAGCTGGGTCCAGGGGCAGAGGTGGGGTTGGGAGTGGTGGTGGTAGGGAGATCTGGGCCGAACATCTGTCCTCGCCTTACCTTGGTCCTAGGTGGGGAGCCGTGTGGGCATTCGTCGGGGGGCAGATGACACAATGCATATTCTGGTAGATGGAGAGGATATGGGGCCTGCAGCCACTGGCGTTGCCAAGGTAGACCCAGAAGCTTCCTTGGGTTCTGGGAGTGGGATTGGGCTCTCGCACTCACCTCTGCCTCCTGTGTCTCATGCCCTCCCAGAACGTGTGGGCCATATTGGATCTCTACGGGCCAGTGCGGACTGTATCGATTGTCAGCTCCACAAGGCTAGAGGAGCCGGAAGGCACCCAGTCGCCATCCCCCAGCTCGGACACCGGCAGTGAGGGCGAGCATGATGAGGAGGTCGAGGAGCACGGCCTGCTAGTAAGGGGCTGCGGCAGGGCCTGCTGGGCACATGAGGCTCCATGTAAATGGCAGCGGGGGGCTTGGGCCTGGCACTGCAACCTCCTCAGCTCAGTTTCTCCTCCACTCTAGGGGCAGAATCAAGTGGCCATTATGCCTACAGCCCTAGAGTTCCTGGAGAACCATGGGAAGAATATCCTCTTGTCCAATGGGAACCGTACAGCTTCCCGGGTGGCCAGCTACAATCAGGGCATTGTTGTCGTCAGCCAGCCCCTGGTGCCCCAGCTGCTTGTCCAGGTGGGCCTTGTCTCCTTATCCCCAGCTTCTCTTGCTCAGGGTGACCCAGAGCTACCCCTCCTGGAGAAAGGTCTTTCCAGTTGAGGACAAATCCCTTGGATGAGCTTTCCAGGTTTTCACTCGTACTGTGTGGTGGGGGTTATAGACTGGTTACCAGGAAACACCCACCTGAGGTGAGGGAAGCAGTAGGGAGGGGCTGGAGATGTCTGGTCTACGTGGGAACAGGGAGGGCTTTCCAGGGGAGAAGGCCTTCCTGCTGCAAATGGGAAGGTATCAGAGTTAGCCAGGTGAAGGAAGCTCTTGGGAACAGCGAGACCAAGGCTATAAAAGGAAAGGCAACAAATGGATTTGCAGTTTTCGGTCCCTCCAAGCTTCAGAAGGGCCAGTCTTCCAGGCTGCGCTATGGGAGGTGCCATCTTCCCTCCCTGGCTGGGAGAGGAGCCTGGTCCTACTGGGAGAGGGGCCTCTTTCCAGGTGGCCATGATGGGGAGGAGTTGCTTCTCTCCCAGGTGCGGATAGACTGCCTGAACCGGCAATGGACATCTTCCCTTGTCCTGGGAGTTATCACCTGCCCACCCGAGAGGCTCAACTTTCCTGCTTCTGCTTGTGCCCTCAAACGGGCAGCCTGGCTGCTGCGGGGCCGCGGTATCTTCCACAACGGTCTCAAGGTGGGTGGGGGGAGTGAGAAAGGAGTGGGCCAGGCCTCTGAGTAGGGAGGGACTGGCCAAAACAGAGAAGAGGGGCGCCTAGGCCTGGAGGTAGGACCACAAGGGTAAAGAGGCAGTGCAGCAGGTGGGCCCTGTGGTGGGTGGGCAGGGGTGTGTCATTACCTGCATGATCTTGGGCTTGCTGCCTCCTATGTCCCTGCCATTGACAGTGTTGCCATCAGGGGACAGGGAGTAGATTATAGGTAACTTAAGTGGGGGTTGAGCCCGGGCAGTCGGCATGGGTAGAGGCCAAGCCCAGGGACGTGACCTGAAGCAGAGGGAAGGGTGGCTATGGCTGCTGTTGGTGGGAGTCTGATCTCTAGGAAGACACTAGGTCTCTCCTCCCAGATCTGTGAGAAGTTCGGGCCAAATCTGGACACATGTCCTGAGGGCACCATCCTGGGACTGCGGCTAGACAGCTCTGGGGGGCTGCATCTCCATGTCAACGGGATGGACCAGGGAGTGGCTGTTCCAGAGGTTCCCCAGCCCTGCCACGCGCTTGTGGACCTTTATGGGCAGTGTGAACAGGTGAGTGGCAGTGGAGGCAGGGACAAGGGAGTGCCTGGGAGACTGGGCTGTCCGAGTAAAGGGGAAGTCTCAGCAAAGATTCCAGGGAGGGGTCAGCAGGCCCTGGGGGCCAACCACCCCACTTCTCTGCAGGTAACAATTGTGAGCCCTGAACCAGGGGCTGCCAGTGGGAAGAGTGCTGGAACCCAGGGGGACATGGAGAAAGCTGACATGGTGGACGGTGAGCCAGTCCGAAGGGACCAGGATCCTACCCACCCCCACCCCCACTTCTAGACCCAACTCCCGTGATTTGCGCCCCTTCTGCTCCTTCAGGTATCAAGGAGAGTGTGTGTTGGGGCCCACTGCCTGCTGCTAGCCCACTCAAGAGCTGCGAGTACCATGCCCTTTGCTCTCGTTTCCAAGAACTGCTGTTGCTTCCTGGTGAGTTCCCAAGCTCCAGAACTGCCTTATTCCCTAGACAAGTACAGGGCCATGGAGACCAGTTAGAAGGTGACCATGTGGTTAAAACCCAGGGTGGGTGCTCAGGAGCCCCAGCACCAAGCCTGCCACTCACTCTCTTGCAGATGATTATTTCATGCCTCCGCCTAAGCATAGCCTGTGCTACTGTGAGGCTTGTCGGAAGCTGCGAGGGGACGAAGCCCACAGGCGCCGTGGCGAGCCCCCCCGGGAATATGCCCTGCCCTTTGGCTGGTGCAGGTTTAACCTCAGGTACATATGGGGCAGGGCTGTGCCATCTCCCTTACTGTTCTTTGCCTCCTTGAGAAAGGAAGGTCCCAAGGGGGTTCATGAAAGAAGTGGCAGAACTTCTTGTCATAGGGATGATCTTGGGGAGCCACTGACCCTGGTCCAGTCTGCCCTGTCTGTCCCCCTCCTAGGGTGAATCCCCGCCTAGAGCCTGGGACGCTAACCAAGAAGTGGCACATGGCGTATCATGGGAGCAGTGTGGGAGCTGTGAGGAGGGTGCTGGACCGAGGGGAGCTTGGAGCAGGTACTGTGGTGCTGCCAGAGGCAGGGGCCTGTGGGCCACAGGAGGGTGGCTCTGAATTAGCTCTCCTCACAGGCACTGCCTCCATCCTGAGCTGCCGGCCCTTGAAGGAAGAGCCTGGGGTAGGGTTTGAGGAGCCTGGTGAGAACTGCGCACCTCCTCGTGCGGAGCAGCCCCCCTCAGTGCTGCTTTCCCCCTCCCTCCAATATGCTGGGGCTGAGACCCTGGCATCCAAAGTGCAGTGAGTACACAGGACGGGCCCCAGGCCACGTGGGTCTCCATGGCTTGCCCTCCCCTTCCCACCTGTCCTGCTAGTTCCTCAGTCTCCACCCCAGCCCATTTTTTCATTCATTCATTGAAAACATACCACATAGTTTGTGCTATCTCAGTGAACAGAGAAAGGGGAACCTTAGTCTTGTGGAACTTGTTTTTTCTCACTCTGGAATGTTTATGCATAAGTGCTTAGTATTTTCAAAGGTGACAATAGTACTATGGAAACAAAAGGTAGAGTGGAGTGAAGTGGATCAAAAGTGTGGTTGGAGCGGGTGTATTGAATTGGGTAGTCATGGTAGACATCATAAAGAAGGTGAGATTTGAGCAAGGCCTGGAGAAGGAAGTGAGGGGGTCAGCTGAGCAGGCATTGGAAGGAAGATCATTTCAGGTAGAGTGAAGGGCGGGAGCTCACTCCCTATTAGGTGGGAGTGGTTGTAGGGAGTGCAGTGGTTGTAGTTAGCAAAGGAGAGAGATGATGGGGTTCAGAGTCCTCACTGCTGTTCCTGATTCTTGCCTGACAGATTCCGAGACCCCAAATCCCAGCGGACACACCAGGCCCAGGTGGCGTTCCAGGTGTGTGTGCGCCCTGGCTCCTACACCCCTGGCCCTGCTTCTGCCTCCCTCAGAGAACCTCCTGACCCTCACTTCAGTCCATCGGAACTTGAGTGGGTAACCAAGGAGAAGGGGGCTACGCTCCTCTATGCCCTGCTGGTACGGGTGGAATGAGGGGTGAGATCTCACTACTACAAGCACAGTTGGGCCTTGGGCCCATAGACCCTGAGTGACGACTGCCTCCACCTCATCCAGTGACCATGGCATGCATGGGTGTTCAGCTTGACAGATGCACAGGAGCATGAAGGCAGGCTCTCAGATTTAGATGGGAAGTGGAGCACATCTCCACGTCCAGGGCCCTGGGACACTCCCTCTGACGTGAGGGAGCTTGTGGGGAGCCCAGTGCCAGGCCCTGGGTAACCCCACTTCATGCACTGATTTGGGGAACATGACTCCCTATTCCTTCCTTCCCCATATCACTTAATTTATTTCCGTTTTCCTGATTACTGTGAATCCCAGAGGAGTCTCCCTGTGCCCCACACGAAGCTGCTTTTTCCTGGGGCCTCCTGGCGGGTGCGGGGAAGGGCAGGCTCAGGGGATGGGGCCCTCTGTACAGTTAACTGACTCTGATTTCTAAGGAGCCAATAAACACCGTCTCAGAGCACCCGCCTCGCCTCTCTCTCGCGCGGCCTTCTCAGGGGCCCACGGTCCACTGGACCCGTCCCCGGTGAGCTTGGCCCCACCAAGTCAGGGGGCTTCTACCGCAGGCCCAGAGTTCAAACCGGGGCTTCCCATAGCTGGCGCGCGGCAGGGTGCAGCGAGGGGATTTGGATGCCACGGGCACCCGTCGCAGGCACTTCCGCCATTTCATCTCCGCCCAATCCGCGAGGCCGGCTGGCGCCCCGACTCCGGAAGGATTCGGCCCGGCTGCCGGATGTGACGCCATGGCCGAGGCGTGCAGAAGACCGCGGAGAGAAGGGTAGGGAGGGGCTGGCGCCCGGAGCGGTGGGGAAGGCGTTGGGGGGCGCCGAGGCCGCACACCCCGGCCCCGTTGGCTCACGCGGTGGTCTCGCGGCTGTTGGCCCCGCGGAGACGGGAGGCGGACACGTGACCGTGGCTGTCGGCGGGCGGCCTACGGCCTCGGCTGGCCAGGCTCAGTATCCCCTGAGCACCCGCTCCCCCGCACGCCCATTCGTAGGTTTGGCAGTCAGTGACAGAGCCGGGAGCCTTCGGCCCGAGCGACCCCGGCAGCACCATGCCTGCACTTCTGGAGCGCCCCAAGCTTTCCAACGCCATGGCCCGGGCGTTGCACCGACACATCATGATGGAGAGGGAGCGCAAGCGGCAGGGTGAGCCGCGGCCCAAGCGGGAGGACACGGCCCAGGCAGCACTGTCATCTCAAGCCTGACCCCCCACGTCCAGACCAGTGCGCTGGCGGCGGCTAACGCTGGAGGGATGAAACAGTCCCGATGTGGTAGGAGTTAGAGGCCAGGTCTAAACTGCAGAACTCGAGCTGGGAAGGACCTTGGAGAGCACCTAATAAGCCCTCTCTCTGCCTGCATTTGCAATGGTGGGGAAGCCTGTCCCCTCAAGAGGAAAAGAACCATTGCCAGGAACATAAAGCATTGGGATAAGCAGTCTAGTCTTCAGTCTCTAACGTTCTGATATTCTAGCCATCCTGGTATTTACCCATTTTGCCTGACTTCCTCCAGAGGAAGAAGAGGTGGACAAGATGATGGAACAGAAAATGAAAGAAGAGCAGGAGAGAAGGAAGAAAAAGGAGATGGAAGAGAGAATGTCACTAGAGGAGACCAAGGAACAAGTAAGCAATCTTTTGGTAACGCCCAGCCTTCTCTTCCTTTGGCCCTCCTGCCTTCATCTTCTCTCCTCCCTTTCCAGATCTTGAAATTGCAGGAGAAGCTTTTGGCCCTTCAGGAGGAAAAGCACCAGCTTTTCCTACAACTCAAGAAAGTTTTACACGAGGAAGAAAAACGGAGGCGAAAGGAGCAGAGGTGGGATTGGAGAGCTGAAAATAAATTCAGCAGCAAAGTGTGACTGTGATTAGGTAGCAAAAGATCAGTATTTAATGGCACAAGAAGGGGCACTTTGTCCTTGATTTTGACCTGCTTTCCTTTCCAGTGACCTGACCACTCTTACATCAGCTGCGTACCAGCAGAGCCTAACAGTTCACACAGGAACTCACCTCCTCAGCATGCAGGGTGAGGATTAAAGAAACCACTTGTCAGAATGGGCCCTTGGGGTTGCATCCTGATTTCAGTGCCCCTCTCCTCTCTAGGAAGCCCTGGAGGACACAATCGCCCAGGTACCCTCATGGCAGCTGACAGAGCCAAACAGATGTTTGGACCCCAAGTGCTTACAGTAAGAGTAGTAGAATTGGGTGTCTAGCCTATTTGTCCCTACTCCTTCAAGTCAGACCCAGGCATCATTACTAAACCAGTATTGAGGTCATAAGCATATTAAATACCTGTGTAACGGGAGAATGGAGCATACACAAGTCAGCTGAATTTACGGGTTCTTAAAACTCCCTCCTTAGACCCGGCACTACGTGGGCTCAGCAGCTGCTTTTGCAGGGACCCCAGAGCATGGGCAATTCCAAGGCAGCCCAGGTGGCGCCTATGGGACTGCTCAGCCCCCTCCTCACTATGGACCCACGCAGCCTGCCTACAGTCCTAGTCAGCAGCTCAGAGGTAAGTGGTGGGAAAAGAGGAGGGCTTTCCACAGGACCCAGGGGGAGGAGTGTTAAAAACAGGCTGAAAGGAGGTTCTAATGGCTGTGCCTCCTGCCTTTCCCAGCACCTTCAGCGTTTCCTGCAGTGCAGTACCTGTCTCAGCCACAGCCACAGCCCTATGCCGTGCACAGCCACTTTCAGCCCACCCAGACAGGTGATGACCCCCATGCAGGGGCCCTCATTCCTTGATCCTCCTTTCCCATTCTCTACTCATTTCACATTCTCTTTCTTCCCTACTAGGGTTCCTCCAGCCCAGTGGTGCCCTGTCCTTGCAAAAGCAGATGGAACATGCTAACCAGCAGACTGGCTTCACTGACTCCGTAAGTATGGAACCTGGGGAGGTAAGGGGAAGGGCTATGTTAAGGGGAGCCCATGCTGCCTCAGGTACTGATTATGCTCTCTGCAGTCCTCCCTGCGCCCCATGCACCCCCAAGCTCTGCATCCAGCCCCTGGACTCCTTGCCTCCCCCCAGCTCCCTGTGCAGATGCAACCAGCAGGAAAGGTGAGAATGGTAACCAACCCTGTCAAGCCCTACACTGCCAGGAAAACACTACTGCGTAGAACAGTTGGCCCACCACCCGTGATTTTCCTTTCTGCCTTGGGGGATGAGGATTGTCAGTGTGGAGGGAGAGAGTATATACACTGACAGCCCTCTTCCTCACCACCACCAGTCAGGCTTTGCAGCAACCAGCCAACCTGGCCCCCGGCTCCCCTTCATCCAGCACAGCCAGAACCCACGATTCTACCACAAGTGACCATCAGATTTTATTTTCATCCTCACCCCCAGCCCTGCCATGGGTGAAGGTCCCCAGTATGTCCCAGTCCCAGGACAATAAAATCTACCTGCTACTGCCCCTGGCTGCTGCTGTGTGTATTCCCTTCCATCCAGACTGGGCTAGGGCTGTTTGGAGGGTTTGGGGAGGTGGGGCAGGTCCATGGCAAGTTACAGTGGGACAGTAGGTTGGTTGTAATAAACTTAGTGGCAGAGTTCAATCTATTGTTTCCAAGTTTACGTTCTAGTCAGCAAATACCCATTTAATTCAAAGAAGCAACCCAGTTGGGGGCTTCATATTAAACTTGTAGTTTTATTCAGGTTTGCTTTTAACAAATGTGTCGGGGAGAGAGCCCACAGGAAAGGGTGAAGCCCATGGATGCAGGGCCCTCCCAAATGCCTGAGGAGGGGGCAGGTCCCCTCCCCTCTCCTCCTCTTCCCTCCCCTGCTAAGGGATTTGGGGAGAGACATAGGCAAGGGAGGGGGCTGGTCCCCAGTCTGTGGGGGGTGGTGCTTGGGGTAAAGGCTATGGGGAATAAGGATCAGACCAGAGATGATGTGGGGAGGGGCACAAGGACCATTTGCCAGAATCCATAGCTTTCTGATTCCAGATTGCATTAAAAAAAAAAAAAACAAAAAAAAAACTAAACCACAAGCAGCACCCACCCCCTTCTCCCCCACCAGGGCTGTAGTGCGAGGGGAGAAGAGGAAGGCAGCTTCACCAAGGCCATGGATCACTCACTCCTGGCCAAGGGAGCAGGGTGAAGGGCAGGGGCTCCCCGACAGATTGAGGGGGTGGGGGAAACCAAAACAAAACGTCAAATAAATTGTGTAGGAGTCCAGCCAAGGGCCAGGCCAGAGCTGGGCCAGGCTGGGGGAAGGGGCCTCTGCAGGCTCGAGGATCTCTGCTGCCACCACCGCCACCCTGGATAGGAGAGAGAAACCAGTAAGACAGGAGAATACCTTCAACAGAAAGGGTGAAGACCATTGCTGGGGGCAGAAAGCAGGCCTGGAACAATTAAGACTAAACTGTTTGATGGTAACATAGTGTGAAGGGGATTTGGGGGAAGTTTGTCACACTTACCTGGGAGCCAGTTATTTTGCCATGGCCTTGATTGCAACAGCTGCCTCCTCTGTCATGGCAGACAGCACTGTGATCTGGGGCAGCAAAAAAGGGAGAGTCAGAAATCTGGGCTCAGTGGAAGAAGCACAAAGAGTAAAGCTAGGAACAAAAGGGCAGGATGACACCGTACCAGGATCTCTTCTCCACAGTCATACTTCTGCTCTATCTCCTTGCCGAGATCTCCCTCGGGCAGACGAAGGTCCTCTCGCACCTCCCCACTGTCCTGGAGCAGTGATAGATACCCATCCTGGATGCCAATCAGCTGGGGACAGATAAGGAAGGAAGCTGAAGGTAGGCCCAAGAAGGTTAAGGGTAAACGGTCTATGGACAAACTGGGGTCGGCAAGCTGCTAACACCAATACCCTCTCTTTCAATTTCCCCTCTCTGCCAGAATAAGTTCTTCTGGTCAATTTATATTGCCCCCACAAACCACTAATCCGTTTACATCCAGATCATATACATACCTGGAAATCATTCCTTTTGATGTTGGGGACATCCATATTATGAGTTGACGGGCAGATATCTTCATATTTCTTCCCAGTAAAGATGTCAATACCAACCAGGTGAACCTGTATGTATGCATCACATCAAAGAGAAACCCAACCAAGCTCTAGGATGGAGGAGATAAAGGCTCAAGTTGTCCCTGGCTGGTGAGGGAAGTCAGACTAAGTTGATAGGGCAAAATTTAGGGTAGTCATAATTGAACCAATCAACTCTAGAAAGACATTAAAGCCTCTAAAAACAGATGAGGGTCGACAGCACGAGGGAACCTGCAGAGCCCACTTAATAGTAGTCAGTTACTTGAAGTTATGAAAATACTGACAAGAAGCTAGGAATCTAGGGGAAATGGAAGGAGTTTAGGTGAGAATTTGTTTCTGGACATCAACATAACAGACTTGAGAACTTGAAAAATAAGGAAAGTAGAAGGTAAGAGCTGAGAAGAAGGATTGAGAAATGAAGGCTGAAAATAAAAAAGGACTTGGGGGAGATAAGAAATAAGCAATTAGGAAATAAGGAAACCAGTAGGAATACGGAAAAGGATCTAGACACTAGGGATGAATGCCAGGTCAAAAGTAGATAGAAAAATTGGTGAGGGAACAAAACCACAAATCCAACAAGAATGAACCAGGTTGAACTTCTGAGGAAAAGAAGCCTAAAGTGATAAGGAAAGCTCTAGCAAGAACGTTAGGACTGAAGCACACAAAGAGGCAGCTCAATGAACTCAAGGCAAGTGGGCAAGTAGAGGCAGTCTGATACTGCATCAGAGATCCAAAGGGAAAGCTGGCACTAGAGTTGGGCAGCAGGATGGTCTGCAAGCTAGAGGCATACTGGTTCACCTACAGGCAAGCTGCACTGTGTTAGCACTGGACAAACTGATGGAAACAAAGAGTACCTATAAAGACTCAAGGGAAGAGAAACAAAGAAGGTGAAAGCCAGGAATAAGGAAGGAGCAGGTCAATAGAGCATAAAGGACTAACTACCAAGAGAAGTTAGAGACTCAAACAAGGTGGAGAAAGGGAGGGGCTGCCAGAGAATGATGGGACACAGAAAGGTAACGAAGGAAGAAACTAATGGCTGGGGAGCAGGTGTGATTTAAAGGGATCCAGGCCTGAGGGCTGAACACAAGGAACTGGACAGTGAGAAAAAAGCTAAAGGAAGCTAGAGAGCTAGGACTGATGATAGCTTGCTGCCAGGAGCTCCATGGATAAGGGAGGTGTGGGGAAGGCAAGCCATAGAGAGATGAAATTCTAACCTTGGCGTGACCATGCTTGCCAGTCTTGGAGGTAGACATCTCCACGATCTTACATGGCCGGCCTTTGAGCACCACAAAGCCATTCTTACGTAATGCTGAGCACTGCATTGGGAAGGTGGCTGAGGCCCCTGCATCTCCTGTCTCGAAGTCCAAATCATCTGCCATTTTGAGAGGCTTTGATTCCAACTAGAGTCAAGAAGAGAACTGAGGTCAGTAAGGATGGAGGTCAAAAGAGCCTCCCATCTATCCCACTCCTCTGGAAACACCGCTTCATTCCCCACCCCACCAAGGTCTTTATTCCATCACCCACCGAAAATAAAGGCAAAGTTCCTAGATTAAATTCTGAATGGGATCACAAATATTTAAGATTGATGTATATATGGGGTGGTGGGTGGACATAAGCTGGATCCCCATCCCAAATGAAAGCTAAAGGGGTGGGTGGCTTGGGAAAAGAAAGCTCCAAGGAGTTAGGATGCCAAATCTCTAAGATGGGCGAAGACCTAATTCCTGGGAAGGGGAGGACTCAGGTGTTACTTGCCACTGAGACCAACCACCCCTCTTCCCCCACACATAACCAGGGCTATAATTAGGTGAGCAGCTATGAGCCAGAAGGGCGGGGCTAATGTGAGGGGGGGGGAGGGTGGAAACGGGAGGACACAGCCCCACCCATCTGTTACACCCCCCCACCTTATCCACACACAAGCCAGTCATTGGTACAGGAAACCACAAGGCCTCTTCGGGGGATTCCCGCCTCTCCAACATGCATTTGCAGACGCAACCGAGGAGAAAGTAAAGTTGTTTTCTAACCGATCCCCCGGCCAAACACCTCGATCTCGTTTCCCAAAGGGAACCCAGAAACCCAGCTTCTCCTCGAGGGCCCTCCCACTTTTCCCAGGATGCACCGGTCTTGTCGGCTTTTCAGGCCGGGCCTGTACAGTCAGTAAAAGTGGGGGAGTCGGGAGTGGTGAATGACAATAAAGTGAAAGCAAAAAGCTGGTAGTAGTGAGTAGTGTAAATTATACTAGACTAGAGTTAAGGACTCTAAAACGAGGAACTCCCAAATTAGACACAACGAGGACGACAGTGACAAGGTGAAGAGCACCTATCACAGCAGGGAACTCATCTGCCTGGGTCTTTAAGGCGCTGTCTGCACGGCAGAGAAGAGTTGGGCTCCCATCCAATCGCCCTCGGTTTCCCCATTTCTCTGGCCTCCTAGCACATAAGAGTGCCACTTACAGTAGCTGGCTGACCGCCTCACTTCACATGAAGACGGGGGTAAAGCTGCAGGGCCCATGAAGTGGGGGAGCACTAACATATGTCCAAAGCGGGCTCTCCGGGGTGATCAGGATCTGGGTCTCGAGCTTCTCCCACTCCTCAAACTTCCAAGCCCACTGAGGCGCCCGTGAGGGCCAGCCCTCCCTGTGCTGGGAGTTGCCAGGTCCCGTCCACCATGTGGCTCCCGGGGGCTTCCGGTGGCCAGGATCTGGGGGGAGGGGTCCCCACGCTACCATGAGGCCCCCGTCTACGTTTGGCCATGCGGCCTCAGACCCCTAGAACAACCTCCCGTGGGGGGCACTTCCGGTGCCGGGGATGCCCCCTTCTCAAAGGCCACCCCAGACCGAAGCCACGCCGCTTCCCCTCCCCCGCGCCGGCCGCCAATCCCCCTTCACATGCCCTCTCACCGAAAAGCCCCCTCCCCCACCTCACGTGGCCAAGCGGCGCTCAGTTCTCAACGGTCCAGGTACTCCTGCTCCGGAGGGGCGATCTGGCCCCCGGCGTGGCCGCCCGGCGGCGTCTCCCGCGTGGCGGCCTCGCGGCGCGCCGTCCCCCGCCCTGCGTCGCTCCAACGTCACCCAGCCAACCCCAACCCCGCGCGCCAACAGAGGCGCGCGCTCGCGCCTCTCCGCACCTCACGCTGCTCGCCGACGGAACCCCGTGCCGCTCCGGCCGCCGCTCCCCTCTGCCCCCTACCCGACCCCCGAGCAGTTCCATCTCTACTCCCAGGCCTAAGCCAACGTTCCGCGCACGCGCACCCTATCCGCTCTCACCTCGCGCGAACGCACTGACTCAACCCCGTCCGCTCGCCGCGAGCCCAACCGCAGCCTCAAAAGCCCGCTGCCGCCGCCGCCGCCGCCTCTACCGCCGCCGCCGCTGCTGCACACGGGTCTTAGTACGCAGGCGCCGACTCCCCACTGACCAACCAAGCAGCCCTGTGACAGCCGCGCAAGCGTGCTATCTATCTCCTCCGCCCTCCACCCCCGCACTGCGCAAGCGCACAGGTCCTCCCCGAGCTCCACCCTCCCTCCCACCCACCCATCTAGTGACGTGCGTACGTGACCCCGCCCCCCAGAGCCTGAGCGCTTCCCACCAGTAGGCAATGCGCAGGCGCATCCGCTTTTTTAATCCCTTCAACCTCCTCTTCCCTCCCCTTAGTAGACCACTAGACCTACCGGACAGTCCTTGCGCTTGCGCAATAAGGAGATCTGCACTCCACACCCTCTAAAGGAAACGCCTCGCCCTCAAGGCGCATGCTTATTGGGAATCCTGAACGCCCCTTCCACCTCAGACGTAGCCTGTACGCCGGGCGTTGAAGAGACCACGGCACTGTATTGCTTGTCTTGTCTAGGACGCATGCGTCTTAGGAAACGCCCCACCGCGGCTTTAACTGGACTTAAACGGCTCACACGTTTCGGAAAACTTGCGCTGTGGGGTGGCCCCTTGTCTCAAAGCCCATAGCCCCGGTTCCACGCATGCGCGATAGGGCTCTTTCAGCTCCACTGTTTCCGGCGCGCTAGTGTGGTTGGGTCACCACCCTTCTCAGCTTCACTTCTCTGAACTGTACGCTTCTGCTCTGCCATAGAGCTTCACCCGGAAAGATAGAGCGGACGGTTCTGTCCGGGCTACCATCTTGTTTAAGCCCTCGGTCTGTGTTGGCCCCCTAAGGCTTCCATAGAGGTCTTTCTGCCTTTGAACCATGAAGAGACCTAATGCTGCATCCCTTTTTTCCCCAATTGCTCTCTGTGGTCTCCAAAACGACTGTCTGCGAGCAACCTTAGAAAAACTCTATAATAAAAAGTGTTATGTTACATTCCACTGACGTTCTCTAAATCATAGAAAATGACCATGATCCTGGAAACAAGCTATCTCTCGGAATTTACTTCCCGGGCTCGCATTCTAGGGAAGAGAGCTGCTGCCTTTCCTGAAACGCTGTGGTCTTTTCTCCAGTTTGTAAGTTTACAGCACTACACAGCCACCTTGTTTGCTTCAGTAAGTTAGGTGGACGGCGGGAACAGTACTGTGAACAAGACAAGCAACCAAAGATCTGGACTTGGAATCCAAAATCCTGAATATGGTTCTTGTTTAAGAATCCTGTGACCTGGTAGATGTGGACTGCAAACACTGGCTTGAGTTAATTTATGTAGTATATTATACTATCAACACCCCAGCCACCAACTTCCAGTTAATCTTCTGAAAATTTTGTCCTTTAAAAGAAGAACAAAAAACCTTCCTTGTGCACTGTTTAAAAGTCCAATTCCTGCTCTTTAAAGAGTTGTGCATATGACCCAACAATTCCACACCTAGGTATATACCAAAAAGAATTAAAAACAGGTACTCAAATGAATATAGAAGCACTCTTCTAAGGGCTTTTGGATACACTCTGAATAGACAGAAACAACCCAACTATCTGTCAACAGAGGAGTGGATAAACATATATATATATATAATAGAATATTATTCAATCACGAAAAGGAATGAAGTATTAATACATGCTACAACTAGATGAACTCCAAAACATTACGCTAAGTGAAAGAAGCCAGACAAAAGGTCACATATGATTCCATTGATATGAAAAATTCATAATAAGTAAATCCACAGAAACAGTAGATTGGTAGTAGTCAGGTGCTGGAGGATGAAGAGAATGGGCAGTAAATGCTTCATGGACATGGGGTTTTCTTTTAGAATGATGAAATGTTTTGGAATTATATAGAAGTGGTGGTTGCACAACATTGTGAATTCACTAAATGGACTGAATTGTTCATTTGAAAATAGTTTTATGTTATGTGAATTTCATCTCAATTAAAACATTCTTTCCACCAATGTTCAAAGCAGCATTATTTGTAATAGCCAAAAAGTGAAAACCACCCAAATGTCTATGAACTGATGAAGGGATAAATAAAAGAAGGTATATACATTCAATGAAATATTATTCAGCAATGAAAAGGAACAAAATACTAGATAACCTTGATACAGCATGCTAAATGAAAGTCAGTAACAAAAGACCACATATTACATGATTCCATTTACATGAAATGTCCAAAATAGACAAATCCATAGAGACAGAAGGTAGACTGGTAGTTACCTAGTGCTGAGGGGTTAGAGGGAAATGGAGAAATGGAGAGGGACTGCTAATGGATTCTGTGGGAGAGACAGATGGTGTCTTTCAGGGCGATGAAAATGTCCTAAAACTGGCTGGAGTAATGGTTGCACTCTTTACACATTAAAAAATATTTAATTGTATACTTTAAAAATTAAATTGTAGGTATGTGAATTATCTCAAGGTTGTTACTTAAAAAATGTATTGGGGGATAAGGAGTTGGGCAAAATAGGTAAAGGGGATAAACGAGTACAAACTTGAATAAAATTATAAATAAGGATAAAAGGTACAGTACAAGGAACAGTCAAATCTTATAACTATAGTGACAGATGGTAACTATATTTATCATGGTGTGCAGTTCATACTGTATATAATTGTTGAATCACTATGTTGCACACCTGAAACTGATATAATATTGTATATCAACAATACTTTGATTAAAAACTTTCATTTATACAAAAAAATGTCACCTTTATATGACAGTACATACTATGCATAATGTGACAGTCTAAATTGGTTGATTTCTCTGAGACACTGGAGTCCTACCTGAGCTAAGGCACGAATTCCATGATATTTAAAGGGGGCTGAGTGACAGCAGCTCCTAAGAGTTTCCATTCAAAATAGAAGAGGCACCCATAATCTTGATGGAAGACTAAGGTATGCACACTCCGAGAAAGGGAAGGGCAAAATAGTGTATAGTATCATAGAGTGATGGATAGTCAGTACCTGGGAGGACCACAGCATTGTTGTGTCTGTGAAGTCACCACAGTCCAAGGTAGACTCCTCAGCTTTGTACACCCCAACATTTTATTTTGCTAATCAAGTAACATCTTTAGGGGAAGTTTTCTTGACCTACCAGACTAAGTCAGCTTCTTGTATTATATGCTCTCATAGCAAAAAGTATAAGATTTATCACACAGTGTTTATACACATGCCCTTGTGTAGTTGCTTTACCAATGTCTGGTCTTCTCTATTAGAACATAATCTGTATAAGGACAGGAGCCTGTGTTTGTTCCACATTGTGTCCCCAGCTCCTTGAATTGTGCCTGGCAAATATGTGGTACACTGTAAATATCAATTTAATGTTGAGTGAAGGTACGCCTAACTCCAGCTAACTAGACTCACAATAGATTGACAAAGAAATGGCAATATTAACTTATTTACAAATGAATTGAAATGGCCAATGGCAACAGAACGTCTTTGTTGGCTGGTCTATCTGCCCATTCTTTCTTTAAGAAAATATAAGCGGAAAGACAAAATCCAGTCAAGGAGCCTTGAAATCAAAGCGAGGGAATAAGCTGCATGTATTTCACAACTAGTAGCATACAGATCTGAGAATAGTGCACTTGTCTTCAGTGTAAAGGAGGCCTGTCCGTCTGTAAATAATCCTGGATCAGGACTCTCCTGAAAATTATTGGAGAACCTCTCTGCCTTTTTTTTTCCTGATGTGCACAACCAGCATTCCCCTTCAATTCACTTAGAAGTTCCTTTCTTGAGAGCTAATTCAAACATGATTGATCGGATTCTGTCCTGTCTTAATGACATTCACATCCCTTACCTACCTCCTTGTGGTTACGTCCACTCACCAAGATCAGAATTCAGATATTCTTGAAGAACTCTCCAGCTGTCCTTTTATAGATTTCCAATGGCTTTGGATGATGTCCGGACAATTAATCTCATTCATTATTTCTTCATTTCTTTCTCACAGGGCAAGAGTTTAGATGGCAGCCATATTCTGCTGAGAAAGAAGTTTGCCAAGTAAGTGTATATCTGCTCTGATAGACTTTTTAAACCTTATATTTTGAAATAATTTTAGATTTACAGAAAAGTTGCAATGATAGTACAGAGTACTTTAAGGAATGTCAATAAAATGTTTTGAATGAGAACCAATGGTGTGGTGGAGCCTGCTTGTACAGGCTTCTAAGAACTGTTTGTGCAGATTTCTTACCAACTTCATGTTCAATAATGTCTTATTGGTAGCTTGACATTGGCCATGGTTGTACTATTTACACCATGGAAACTGGCCGATGTTGCAAGTCAGGGTCCCCCTATCAAGAGCTGGTTACTAAACATTTAGCAGCATATCAAAGATACAAACCTCTAATAGGGAAGGTGGTTCTGTTACATCAGGATACCCCAGCAATGATATGAGAAATGTGTTGAAGGAGTGAGAGACTGGGGGCAAGAAGTTCCTTAGAAAGCTGTGACTTCAGATAGTAAGTAAGCAATGAGGGTTTGGACTAGGGGTTCCTGAGGAAAGCAGCATTTTAATAACTAGACCTTAAAAAATCAGTAGAATTCAGGGAAAAGTTAGAAATAAGAGTAAAGGTCATTCCAGACAATGGGAACAATGCGAGAAAAGGTGTGGAGAAAGATGTGCAGAGTGAAGAGAGAAAAGAATCATGTCAGTGGTTGGGGATGGAGGACAGAGATTGTAAATGAAACATAGAGCAGGGAAGGGAGACCTGGAGCAGATCATGGAATCTGTGTGAATGAGCCATCTTTTTTCTGTAGGTAATGGAGAGTCAGTGCCAGTCACAGATTTTGCTGTGCTCTAAGTTCATACCACACCCATGGGTGACAGAGAATCAAAACAGACAGATGGCATACTGAGGATGTTTAGGGCCATGAAACTACTCTCTGTGATAATACAATGGTGGACACATGTCATCATACATTTGTCTAAACCATAGAATGTGCAATACCAATTGTGAACCCTAATGTAAACTGTGGACTCTGAGTGACAATGAAGTATCAATGCAGGTTCACCAGTTATAACAAATGTATCACTCCAGTGGGGGATGTTGATAATGGCAGAGGCCACACATGTATGGGAACAGGCAGTACATGGGAACTATCTATGCCTTCTGCTTAGTTTTGCTGTGAACCTAAAACTGCTTTAAAAAACAAAGCTATTATATTAGACTCATAGACACTGAGAAGTGACTAGTGGTTACCAAGAGGGAGCGTAGTGGGCAGGGGCAGGGGGAAAGAAGAGGGAGACTATTGAACTACTATGAAGTACATTTGATAAAATTTAAAAAAGGAAAAAACCACGTTATTTTAGGAGTGAGAAAACTGAAAATAAAACTAATTAAAAAATCGCAAAAAAAGCTATTAAAACAACTCAATTTACAATTGCATCAAAAAGAATAAACTTAACCAAGGAGATGAAAGACATTCTGAAAACTACAAGACAGTCATGAGCTAAATTAAAGAAGACACCAAAAAATGGAAATCTATCCCATGCTCATGAATAGGAAAAATTAATATTGTCAAAATGGCCATCCTGCCCAAAACAATTTACAGATTCAGTGCAATCCCTATCAAAATACCAACAGCATTGCTCAATGAACTAGAACAAATAGTTCTAAAATTTGTATGGAACCAAAAAAGACCCCAAATAGCCAAAGCAATCCTGAGAAAGAACAAAGCTAGGCGGATTACACTCCCTGACTTCAAGCTCTACTACAAAGTTATAGGAATCAAAACAATTTGGTACTGGCACAAGAACAGATCCATAGATCAATGGAATAGAATAGAGAATCCAGATATAAACCCACACATACATGGTCAATTAATACATGATAAAGGAGCCATGAATATACAATAGGGAAAAGACAGACTCTTCAACAACTGGTGCTGGCAAAACTGGACAGCTACATGTAAGAGAATGAAACTGGATTATTGTCTACTCCATACACAAAAGTAACATCAAAATGGATCTAAGACTGTAAGTCATGAAACCATAAAACTCTTAAAAAAACACAGGCAAAAATCCCTTGAGTATAAACATGAAAAATATTTTCCTGGACACATCTCCTTGGGCAAGGGAAACAAAATAAAAAATGAACAAATGGGACTACATCAAGCTAAAAAAGCTACTGTATAGCAAAGGACACCATCTGCAGAACAAAAAGGCATCCTACAGTATGGTAGAATATATTTGTAAATGACTCATCTGATAAGGCGTTAACATCCAAAATATATAAAGAACTCACATGCTTCAACACCCAAAAAACAAATAACCCTATTAAAAAATGGATAGAGGATATGAACAGACACTTCTCCAAAGAAGAAATACAAATAGCCAACAGGCACATGAAAAGATGCTCCACATCGCTAATCATCAGGGAAATGAAAATTAAAATCACAATGAGATATCACCTCATACCAGTTAGGATGGCCAACATCCAAAAGACAAGAAACAACAAATGCTGACGAGGATGTGGAAGAATGGGAACCCTCCTATACTGTTGGTGGGACTGCAAATTGATGCAACCGCTGTGGAAAGCAGTATGGAGGTTCCTCAAAAAACTAAAAATAGAAATACCATTTGACCCAGTAATTCCACTCCTAGGAATTTACCCAAAGAAAACAAAATCCCTGATTTGAAAATATATATGCACCCCTATGTTTATCATGGCACTGTTTGCAATAGGCAAGATATGGAAGCAACCTAAGTGTCCATCAGTAGATGAATGGATAATGAAGAAGTGGTACATATACACAATGGAATATTATTCAGCCATAAAAAGAAAAAGAAATCCTGCCATTTGCAACAACATGGATGGAGCTAGAGAGTATTATTCTCAGTGAAATAAGCCAGGCAGAGAAAAACAAACACCATATGATTTCACTTATTTGTGGAATATAAAAATAAATCAAAACAGAAGGAATGAAACAGCATTAGACTCATAGACACTGAGAAGTGACTAATGGTTACCAAGTGGGGAGGGGAGTGTGTAGGGGGAAGGGGACTGTTGAACCACCACTGTGATGTAAATTTGCTAATAAAAAATAATTTTTTTAAAAAAAGCAATTCTAAATTGGCAGGGGGCACGGGCAATGTACTTGGACTGGAAGCAAGACACCAGTGAAGAGTATCTGACTGTAGCCCAAGTGAGCAAGAATGAAGACCTGGATCAAGGCAGTAAAGACAGGGAGAAAAGATGAGTATCAGAGACATTTTAGAGATCTAATTGATGGGACTTGGTGGTTAATTAAATGAGTAAGTCAAAGGGTAAGTCAAATGTGCCTTCCAGTCTGTGTGGCAGCAGGATATAATGTATTAACCAAGCCATTCCTGAAGATAAATGCAGTAATACAGGAATTGGGAAATCCTCTTAAGTTTCTGGGATTTGTGATTCTTGGGAAGCCTGCTCGGAGTCGGATGGGTCATGCACATTAGCCTCAAGACAAAGCTGGGCTTGAGAAGGGAGGTAGGACTGGGGTCAAGGCCAAACAGCTGTTTTTTATCCCTCACCTGGTAGGAAAAGAGCCCCAATTGTATAAAGTGGAATGGCTTTATGATATTTAAAATATTCTGTCAAATTTTCTTTATTACAAAAATATGAGAGTCCATTGTAGAAAAATTTTGGAAAATATAGAAAATAAGAAAAAATCATAAACCCAATACCCAGAGGCACCTGCTATGTTTTACCATATTTCCCTGCAACCTTTTTCCTACACCTTTTAAAAAATACATCTGAGGTCATAGTGAACAGATTCTATGTTGTCTGTGAAGGTAAATTAAGTCAGCTGAAGGAATTCCCAGAAAGAAAGAAAACAGGCAAAGGCTGGAGTTGAGTTGGTACAAGTATTTCAGAGTGAGAATTTATCCTTATCAGGGTACCTGGGCAGGGACCATTCTTCCTTCCATTCTCAAGTGCCAGACACTTGGGCCAAAAGGGTGGTGAGCTTAGTGGTATGGTCACTTACCCATAGTTGGGAGGGGGAGATTATCAGATTAGAAAGAAATATGTAATGTTAGCCCTTGTGCTCAGACCAGTGCCTGTCCACTACAAGTGAGTGATGGGTTTATGAATGGTAACTGGTATGACAGCAGGAGGGGCACCCTGAGAAGATGCCTGAGAGAGCTTTGTGATTTTGACCTTGCTTCTCTGGAAGCTAAGAAAAAGAATGGAGGTGGAGAAGAATGAGACTGAGAGGTTCTGGGTCTGGAGGAAAGCCTGACCCAAAGTCTCTCCCCCTTCCCAGTCCCAGAGGCCTTGCTGAACCTGGGTGCTGGAGAAAAAAGTCGGAAAGTTTCTTAAAAACTTTTAAAGTTACTAATCCCATCCCAAGTGATAAGGGAGCAGGGCTGGGGATATAGACCCAGCTCATAGAGGAAGAAGCTCAGTGAGCCAATCACAAAGGAGGACAGAGCATTCACTGTGATCATTCATTTGCTCTCCAGGAGGTAAGAGAGGCCTTGCTCTCTGCCAGGCTCTGTGGCCAGCGGGGAGAATAAAGTCAGCCAGGCAACTGCTCAGCAGAGCGATGTGGCCCATTGCAGGGAATGGGGGACTGAGCGAGCACCAAGCTGGGCCAAAGCCAGTCTGGAAGCCTGGCAGATCTTTGTCAGGGAAGACACCAGAGCTGAGGAACCTGAAGGGCTGGCTTGCAACAGGGTGAGAGAGGGTCTGGGAGTCCTGTGGACAAGGGGTAAAGAAACATTAGCTGTGTATCAACCCCTCTTGGCTGTTCTAGACCCATGAAAATAATACCTCAAGAAGTTAAGAGAGGAGGTGAGGAGCAGATGACATCTGTGTTGAGAGAAGAAAGATCCAAAAGGAAAGTTGGGGCCTCAACACCAACAGGGACACCCTCAGGGCATCTTGGGTCCCAGGCCTGTGCGCCTGCCGGCATCACAATCCTAATACCATTTCTATCTCCCCTTTCTCCATCTGGCCAGCTCTTGTGTCATTCTCAGAATGGGATCTGGCCTCACCAACTGCTGACTGTGACTGGCCTCACAGCCCCAAGCTAACTTAAATGGCATCTTCTCTGCCTCCCTGCCTTTGAGCTCACCCCTACCTAGCACTTGTTCTACAGACAACTTGTCTGTCTACCCCACCAGACTGTGAGCTCCTTGACAGCAGGGTCTTTTGCATCCCAGCACCCACCACAGAGCCTGGCATGAGGCCAGCTCTGAACGTTTATAGAGTGAATGAATGAGCTGGGGAGGAGAATATGCGAGATGCTCAGAGGGAATCAAGAAGGTAGAGTGTTATAAAGCAGTGTGATGTGAATTTGAAGTTAGAGATTAAAGAATACACTCTGCGCACACTTCAAGGCTACCTCATCCTGACTGGCCAAGAAACAGGCCCCAGACCTGTATGCCCTTCTCCCTCCTGTGCTTGCTTCCTCTCCTCTTCAGGATGCTCAGTCTAGCTTAGAGTATCTGAGTTTTCTTGGCACCAGTGCCCCCAATTTCTTTGAAGTAAAAGGAAACTAGACAGCTCAGATGAGTGGGATTCACCAAATCCTGATCTCTACCAAAGGGAAACCACCCTTAAAGATGGAACTTAGATAAGAAAGGACCCCTCCCCACCAAACTCCCATTTGAAGCCCAAGTCTCCTGCCTGTTTAGAGAAAGTGGAGTCTTCTCAGGTCAGCCCAGCAGTCCATATTAGGGCCTAAGACTGACTCCCCAGACTAAACGGAGGCCCCAAAGAGCTGCTTTTCTGGGAGCTCTCCATTATCATTGCCTCTAGAGCCTGCCAGGGAATCCCAAACCCCACCAACTGTGTCAGTCGTCTGAGATAAGTCAATCCAATCATGGAGAACAGTGAAGGGCCTTTTAGGCCACTCAATTCAGGACAAATCTCTGCCTATATTTGAGGCCTACCAGAATTAGGTTCCAACCTACCTATCCCAGCTGTTCTTCTACAGGCCCATTTCCCTGCAGGCTTTCTGTACTTGCGAAACACAGTCATGCCTTTCCCACTCCTGTGCCTCTCACTGTTTAACTTTGGTCACTTAGCCTCTCTAGGACTGTTTCCTCATCTATGAGACTAGAGAGATACTTTGCAGAGAGTTCACTCAACAGTAGGCTATAAATTCCATCTGTGCTCAGGACTCCAAATGCCTAACACTAGCTCAGATGTTCTCCTGAACTGCAAATTCATACCTCCAGATGCCTGCTTGAGTTTTCCCCTCTTGGATGTTTCAAACAAGCCCCAAATCAAGTTTCTATGTTCCTCCTCTAGGGCTTCTCACTGAAATAAACAGCATCATCCATCCAAGTTTGCCCAAGCTTAAAACCAAAGTTTCTTGATTCCTTTTCCCTCACCCCCACCTCCAGTCCACCATCAAGCCCTGCAGACACTATTTCCAAAATGTACTTCAAATTGGTTCGCTTCTCTCCATCCTCACCACTCCCACACTAACCCGGGTCCCTATCACCTCTGCCTCACTCAAAAACATATTTTCCAGAAAGCAGCCACATGATATTTTAAAAGCACAAATCAAAGAGGGGAGGTTGGGGGAGGTGGCGGAATAGGAGGTATATGAGAACTCTGTATATTCTGCTCAATTTTGCTGTGAATGTAAAACTGCTTCAAAAAATAAAGTTTATTTTCACAAATAAATAAATCAGGCCATATGACTCACTCCCCCTTTGATAGTCCTTCAAAGATTTCCCATCACTCTTGTAATAAAATCCAGATTCCAAGGCTTTGGTTGATCTGGTTCTGCCTACCTCACCTTTCTCTTTGTTGACCAAACTTTTTCCTCTAATAGGCTCAAGTCTTCTCTGCCTCAGGGCCTTTGCATTAGCTGTTTCATGTGCCTGGTGCTCTCTTCCCTCATCCCTTCATTTGGCTGACTTCTCATCCTTCAACTCACAACATAATCTCCTGGCCGTGTCTTCCTGACAGCCTAATTATAGATTAACCCCCCACATCCTCCTATTCTTTATCACATCAGTCTGTACATTTCCTTTATGGCTTTTGTTATATCTGTAATAATCATGTGTATCTGTTTGTTAATTTCAGTCTCTGTTAGTAGAATGTGAACTGTATGAAGACAGGATTATTTCCCCAGCATCTTTTACAGTACCTGGCACAGCAGGTGCTCAATAAATGTCTGTTGAAGAAATAAGTGAACATGCATATTTTATTGTAAACTACTTGAAATGTTTTTAGAAGACCCCCTGAGTTGCTAACAAGCACTGGGATTATCGTTAGTTATTAAGGCCTGTGCCCTTCTCACTACATGGTCAGAGAGAAAGGTACTCAATAAATGTCAGTACTCAATAAAACTCAGAGAACTCCTGAACTTTGACAATGTAAGATTTAGTATCATGGAAGTTGAGATTTAAAGAGATGGTTGTAGGAAGAGAAAGACAAGCATCAAACGATTTCACTCATCTGTAGAGTATAAGAAAGAACTAAGCAAAAACTGAAGGAACAAAACAGCAGCTGACTCACAGAACCCAAGAATGGACCAACAGTTACCAAAGGGAAAGGAACTGGGGAGAATGGGTGGGAAGGGAGGGATAAGGGGGGAAAGGGGGCATTATGATTCACACACATAATGTGTGTGTGGGGTGCACGGGGAAGGCAGTACAACACAAAGAAGCCAAGTAGTGATTATATAGCATCTTTTTAATAAAATTTTTAAATTAAGGTATTATTGATATTAGTTCTTATGAAGGTCTCACATAAAAAAACAGTGTGGTTACTACATTTACCCATATTATCAAGTCCCCACCCATACCCCAATGCAGTTACTGTCCATCAGTGTAGTAAGATGTCACAGATTCACTATTTGCCTTCTCTGTGCTACACTGTTTTCCCCGTGATACCTCACACCATGTGTACTAAACATAATACCCCTCAATCCCCTTCTCCCACTCCCCCCACCCGCCCTCTCACACCCCTCCCCTTTGGTAACCACTAGTTCCTTCTTGGAGTCTTTGAGTCTGTTGCTTTTTCGTCCTTCAATTTTGCTTCATTGTTATACTCCACAATGAGGGAAGTCATTTGGCACTTGTCTTTCCCCACCTGGCTTATTTCACTGAGCATAATGTCCTCCAGCTCTATCCATGTTGTTGCAAATGGTAGGATTTGTTTCTTTCTTATGGCTGAATAGTATTCCATTGTGTGTATGTACCACATCTTAATCCATTCATCTACTGATGGACACTTAGGTTGCTTCCATATCTTGGCTATTGTAAAAAATGCTGCAATAAACAAAGGGGTGCATATGTCTTTTTGAATCTGAGAAGTTGTATTCCTTGGGGAAAATTTCAAGGAGTGGGATTCCTGGGTCAAATGGTATTTCTATTTTTAGCTTTTTGAGGAACCTTCATATTGCTTTCTACAATGGTTGAACTAGCTTACATTCCCACCAGCAGTGTAGGAGGGCTCCCCTTTCTCCGCATCTTCGCCAGCATTTGTTGCTTACTCTTTTCGATGCTGGCCATCCTTACTGGTGTGAGGTGATATCTCACTGTGGTTTTAATTTGCATTTCCCTGATGATGAGTGATGTGGAGCATCTTCTCATGTGTCTGTTGGCCATCTGAATTTCTTTTCTGGAGAATTGTCTCTTCATTTCCTCTGCCCATTTGTTATTTGGGTTATGTGCTTTTTGGGTGTTGAGGTGTGTAAGTTTTTTATTTATTTTGGATGTTAACCCCTTGTCAGATACGTCATTTACAAATATATTCTCCCATACTGTAGGATGCCTCTTTATTCTGTTGATGGTGCCCTTTGCCATACAGAAACTTTTTAGTTTGATGTAGTCCCATGAGTTCATTTTTGCTTTCGTTTCCCTTGCTCAGGGAGATGGGTTCAGGAAGAAGTTGCTCATGCTTATATTCAGGAGATTTTTGCTTATGTTATCTTCTAAGAATTTTATGGTTTCATGACTTACATCAGGTCTTTGATCCATTTTGAGTTTACTTTTGTGTATGGGGTTAGACAATAATCCAGTTTAATTCTCTTGCATGTAGCTGTCCAGTTTTGCCAACACCAGCTGTTGAAGAGGCTGCCATTTCTCCATTGCATGTCCATGGCTCCTTTATCATATATTAATTGACCATATATGCTTGGGTTTATATCAGGGCTCTCTACTCTATTCCATTGGTCTTATGGATCTGTTCTTGTGCCAGTACCAAATTGTCTTGATTACTGTGGCTTTATAGTAGAGCTTGAAGGTGGGAAGCATAATCCCCCCAGCTTTATTCTTCCTTCTCAGGATTGCTTTGGCTATTTGGGGTCTTTTGTGTTTCCATATGAATTTTAGAATGATTTGCTCTAGTTTGTTGAAGAATGCTGTTGGTATTTTGATAGGAATTGCATTGAATCTGTAGATTGCTTTAGGCAGGATGGCCATTTTGACAATATTAATTCTTCCTATCCATGAGCACGGGATGTGTTTCCATTTATTGGTATCTTCTTTAATTTCTCTCATGAGTGTCTTGTAGTTTTCAGGGTATAGGTCTTTCACTTCCTTGGTTAGTTGGGTTTATTCCTAGGTATTTTATTCTTTTTGATGCAACTGTAATTGGAATTGTTTTCCTGATTTCTCTCTCTGCTAGTTCATTGTTAGTATATAGGAATGCCACAGATTTCTGTGTATTAATTTTCTATCCTGCAACTTTGCTGAATTCAGATATTAGATTTAGTAGTTTTGGAGTGAATTCTTTAGGGTTTTTTTATGTACAATATCATGTCATCTGCAAACAGGGAGAGTTTGACTTCTTCCTTGCCAATCTGGATGCCTTTTATTTCTTTGTGTTGTCTGATTGCCATGGCTAGGACCTCCAGTACTGTGTTGAATAAAAGTGGGGACAGTGGGCATCCTTTTCTTGTTCCCTACCTGTCAAGTTTAATTTTGGCTGTGGGTTTGTCATGTATGGCCTTTATTATGTTGAGGTACTTGCCCTCTATACCCATTTTGTTGAGAGTTTTTATCATGAATGGATGTTGAATTTTGTCAAATTCTTTTTCAGCATCTATGGAGATGACCATGAGGTTTTTGTCTTTCTTTTTGGTGATGTGGTGGATGATGTTGATGGATTTTCTAATGTTGTAGCATCCTTGCATCCCTGGAATAAATCCTACTTGATCATGATGGATGATCTTTTTGATGTATTTTTGAATTTGTTTTGCTAATATTTTGTTGAGTATTTTTCCATCTATGTTCATCAGGGATATTGGTCTGTAATTTTCTTTTTTTGTGGTGTCTTTGCCTAGTTTTAGTATTAGAGTGATGCTGGCCTCATAGAATGAGTTTGGAAGTATTCCCTCTTCTTCTACTCGTTGGAAAACTTTAAGGAGGATGAGTATTCAGTCTTCACTAAATGTTTGATAAAATTCAGCAGTGAAGCCATCTGGTCCAGGGGTTTTGTTCTCAGGTAGGTTTTTGATTCCCAGTTCAATATTGTTGCTTGCAGTTTTCAGGGTACAACGTGAGTCTCTTGTAGGCAGCATATAGATGGGTCTTGTTTTTTTATCCATTCAGTGACTCTATATCTTTTGATGCATTCAGTCTATTTGCATTTAGGGAGATTATCGATAGTTGCTGGTAATTGTTCTGTTTAGATTTTCTGTTTCTTTCTGGGTCAGCCTTGGGAGGTTGTATTTTTCTAGAAAGTTGTCCATTTCTTCTGGGTTATCCAGTTTGTTAGCATATCATTTTTCATAGTTTTCTCTAATAATTCTTTGTATTTCTGTGCTGTCTGTGGTGATTTTTCCTTTCTCATTTCTGATTCTGTTTATGTGAGTAGACTCTCTTTTTTTCTTGATAAATTTGGCTAGGGGTTTATCTATTTTGTTTATTTTCTCAAAGAACCAGCTCTTGCTTTCATTGATTCTTTGCATTATTCTTCTCTAATCTTTATTGTGTCCCTCCTTCTACTGACTTTGGGCCTCCTTTGTTCTTCTTTTACTAGTTTCATTAATTGTGAGTTTAGCCTGCTCATATGGGACTGTTCTTCTTTCCTGAGGTAGGCCTGTATTGCAATATACTTTCCTCTTAGCACGGCCTTCACTGCATCCCACAGATTTTGTGGTGTTGAATTGTTGTTGTCATTTGTCTCCATATATTGCTTGATCTCTGCTTTTATTTGGTCATTGATCCATTGGTTATTTAGGAGCATGTTGTGAAGCCTCCATGTGTTTGTGGGATTTTTCATTTTCTTTGCATAATTTATTTCTAGTTTCATACCTTTGTGGTCTGAGACACTGGTTGGTACAATTTCAATGTTTTTGAATTTACCGAGGCTCTTTTTGTGGCCTAGTATATGATCTATTCTTGAAAATGTTCCATGTGCATTTGTGAAGAATGTATATCCTGCTGCTTTTGGGTGTAGAGTTCTGTAGATGCCTGTTAGGTCCATCTGTTCTAATGTGTTGTTCAGTGTCTCTGTGTCCTTACTTATTTTCTGTCTGCTTGATCTGTCCTTCAGAGTGAGTGGAGTGTTGAAGTCTCCTAGAATTAATGCATTGCATTCTGTTTCCCCTTTTATTTCTGTTAGTATTTGTTTCACATATGTAGATGGTTCTATGTTGGTCACATAGATATTTATAAGGTTATATCTTCTTGTTGGATTGACCCTTTTATCATTATGTAATATCCTTCTTTGTCTCTTGTGACTTTTTTTGTTTTGAAGTCTATTTTGTCTGATACAAGTACTGCAACTCCTGCTTTTTTCTCCCTATTAGTTGCATGAAATATCTTTTTCCGTCCCTTCACTTTTAGTCTGTGTATGTCTTTGGGTTTAAAGTGAGTCTCTTGTAGGCAGCATATAGATGGGTCTTGTTTTTTTATCCATTCAGTGACTCTATGTCTTTTGATTGGTGCATTCAGTCCATTTACATTTAGGGTGATTATCGATAGGTATGTACTTATTGCCATTGCAGGCTTTAGATTCGTGGTTACCAAAGGTTCAAGGTTAACTTCCTTACTATCTAAGAGTCTAACTTAACTCACTTAATATGCTATTACAAACACAATCTAAAGGTTTTTTTCTTTTTCTCCTCCTTTTTCTTCTTCCTCCATTCTTTATATATTAGGTATCATATTCTGTACTCTTTGTCTATCCCTTGATTGACTTTGGGAATAGTTGATTTAATTTTGTATTGGCTTAGTAATTAGCTGTTATACTTTCTTTACTGTGGTTTTATTACCTCTGGTAACAGCTATTCAACCTTAGGAACACTTCCACCTATAGCAGTCCCTCCAAAATAGACTGTAGAGATGGTTTGTGGGAGGTAAATTCTCTCAGCTTTTGCTTGTCTGGAAATTGTTTAGTCCCTCCTTCAAATTTAAATGATAATCTTGCTGGATAAAGTAATCTTGGTTTGAGGCCCTTCTGCTTCATTGCATTAAATACATCATGCCACTCGCCTCTGGCCTGTAAGTTTTCTGCTGAGAAGTCTGATGATAGCCTGGTGGGCTTTCCTTTGTATGTGATCTTATTTCTCTCTCTGGCTGCTTTTAACAGTCTGTCCTTATCCTTGGTCTTTGTCATTTTAATTACTATATGTCTTGGTGTTGTCTTCCTTGGGTCCCTTGTGTTGGGGGATATGTGCACCTCCATGGCCTGAGAGACTATCTCCTTCCCCAGATTGAGGAAGTTTTCAGCAATTACCTCCTCAAAGACACTTTCTATCCCCTTTTCTCTCTCTTCTTCTTCTGGTACCCCTATAATGCAAATATTGTTCCCTTTGGATTGGTCACACAGTTCTTTCAATATTCTTTCATTCTTAGAGATCCTTTTTTCTCTCTGTGCCTCAGCTTCTTTGTATTCATATTCTCTAGTTTCTATTTCATTTATCGTCTCCTCCACTGTATCTAATCTGCCTTTAATACCCTCCATTGTGCTCTTCAATGATTGGATCTCCAACCAGAATTCATTCCTGAGTTCTTGAATATCTTTCCTTACTTCCATGAGCATGTTAATGATTTTTATTTTGAACTCCCTTTCAGGAAGGTTCATGAGGTCGATGTCTTCTTTCTCAGGAGTTGTATTAATAATTTTTTTCTTTGAACGAGGTTCCTTTGGTGTTTCATATTTGTATATGGCTCCCTCTAGTGTCTAGAAGCATAGTCTCTGGAGCTCTTCAGCCCCTGAAGCAATGTCGGGGGTCACAGGGGAGTGGTATTGGTGCCTGGGGGGAGGAAAGAGCTGTTTCCTACTTCCCGGCTGCTATGCCTGTCTCCACTGCCTGTACCAGTGGGCCGAGCACACCGGTATAAGCTCGATGCTTTGCATTTGTAGTTGTTGTGGACAGGTCTTCCCTTTGGCTGGCCTAACTTCAGGGTAGGGTTTGCCGGTTTGTGAGCCAGGTGGGGCAGGTTGGGAGAAAGGCACAGTAGGCTGCATATCACGGAGGGTGTCCTTGGAGCTGTGTAGCCAGCCAGGGAGCTGGAGCACCTGAAAATCATTAAAGCTCCCAACCTGCTTGGCAGAGTGCACCTGGACAATTTTGTCTACCTGTCCTTTCTCCTGAGCAGTAAGCTCTGTGCAATCCTTGTCCCTTTAGCAGCCCTCCTGCTAAGGGCTTCCTTGTTAGGAAGTCTCTCAGCCTGCCCTCCCTTCCTTTGTCCCAGAGCAGCCAGATATGGATCCCTGCTTTCCACAAGCGGCTGGAATCTCAGTCTCTCCAGGAATTCTGCCTGTCTTAGCTTTCCAATCCCCTAATCATGAGAGTACCATGAAAGCACCATGAAATGTAGGTTTGTGCTCCCAGAGAAGATCTCCAGAGTTAGGTATTCAGCAGTCCCAGGCCTCCACTCCCTCCCTGCCCCATTTCTCTTCCTCCCACCAGGGAGCTGGGGTGGGGGAAGGGCTTGGGTCCCTCCAGGCCACGGCTTTGATATGTTACCCTGTTCCATGAGATCTGCTCTTTTCTCCAGGTGTATGCAGTCTGGTGCAGTCCTCTTTCCTGTTGCTCTTTTGCGATTAGTTGTATTAATTATATTTTCATATTATATACAGTTTTAGGAGGAAGCCTCTGTATCACCTCTCACGCCGCCATCTTTAATCCTTTCTCTGATTTTATAGCATCTTACTACGCTAATGGACAGTGACTGTAATGGGGTATATGGTGGGGACTTTATAATGGGGGGAATCTAGTAACCACAATGTTGCTCATGTAATTGTATATTAATGATACCAAAAAAAAAGAGATGGTTGTGTAGCTGTGCTGTATGCTAGAACTTTTTGTGATGTTGCTAATACAACATCCACTAGCCACACGTGGCTACTGAGCTCTTGAAATGTGGCTAGTGAGACTGAGTAACTGGATTTTTTATTTTGTTTAATTTTAATTAAACTTAAATAGCCATACATAGCTAATGACTACTGTACTGGACAATTCAGACCAGTCAGGAGAGGATGCTTGGGACCTGGATGGATAGGGACATAGCAGCAATGGGAAGTCAGAGATTCTGGATTTGGGGTCTTTAGAGCTAATCTACAAGGTTTGAACTTAACCTATGAGTCTTCAGTGGGAAGTTATTGAATAGTTTTAAGCAGAATATTCCATTCATTCATTAATTAATTTGGTTAGTTTATTTTTTAACCTCTTCTCCATTCCTATCCCTTCCCTTCCATAGGCAATTGTGCTATTGTGTATCTTTTTGTTTTTATGTATTCTGATAAGAAGGGACTTGTTGTTTTGGGGAATGTATCTTTTAAATAAGTGAGACTGTTTTATATTTCATTCCGTTTTTCTTTTTCTCAAAGCACTGTGCTATTAAGATACATCCATGTTGCCATAAGTACATCTAACCTGTAACTTCTAATTGCTGCATAATACTTCCTGGTGTACATCTACCACATTTTACCCATCATTCACCCAGTGACAGATTCCCAGGTTGCCTCTAACTTCCCACCTTCACATTCTCGTGCATGTCTCCTGACAGGCCTGTAAAAGAATCTCTTTGAGTCATGTGCCCAGAAGATGAATTGCTGGGCCATAGGGAATATGTATATTTAATGTGCCTAAGTAGTTCCAGAAAAAATGTATTTTAGAGAGATCATTCTGACTACCTTCATTCATTCAGCCAAATACTTACTGGTCACTTACTAGACGCCAGGTACAGTTTTAGGTAGTGAGAATACAGCAGTGAGTGAGAGGCAACATTATAAGCTCACAAATCATAAACAAGAAAATATGAACAAGAAAGTACCCTGTATTAATAAACACAATAGTGCAAGTGTTGGCAAAACTGGACAGCTACATGCAAGAGAATGAAACTGGATTATTGTCTAACCCCATACACAAAAGTAAACTCAAAATGGATCAAAGACCTGAATGTAAGTCAGGAAACCATAAAACCTCTTTGAAGAAAACATAGGCAAAACTCTCTTGAATATAAACATGAGCAACTTTTTCTTGAACGCATCTCCTCAGGCAAGGGAAACAAAATAAAAAATGAACAAATGTGACTACATCAAGCTAAAAAGCTTCTGTACAACAAAGAACACTATCAGCTGAACAAAGAGGCATCCTACAGTATGGGAGAATATATTTGTAAATGACATATCTGACAAGGGTTAACATCCAAAATACATAAAGAACTTACGCACCTCAACACCCAAAAAGCACATAACCTGATTAAAAAATGGGCAGAGGATATGAACAGACAATTCTCCAAGGAAGAAATTCAGATGGCCAACAGGCACATGTAAAGATACTCCACATTGCTAATTATCAGGGAAATGCAAATTAAAACCACAATGAGATATCACCTCAGACCAGTTAGCATGGCCAACATAGAAAAGACTAAGAACAACAAATGCTGGCAAGGATGCAGAGAAAGGGGAACCCTCCTACGCTGCCTGGTGGGAATGTAAACTAGTTCAACCACTGTGGAAAGCAATATGGAGATATCTCAAAAAACCAAAAATAGAAATACCATTTGACCCAGGAATTCCACTCCTAGGAATTTACCCAAAGAATGCAGGAGCCCAATTTGAAAAAGACGTATGCATCCCTATGTTTATTGCAGCACTGTTTACAATAGCCAAGAAATGGAAGCAACCTAAGTGTCCATCAGTAGATGAATGAATAAGAAGATGTGGTACATACACAAAATGGAATACTATTCAGCCATAAGAAAGAAACAAATCCTACCATTTGCAACAACATGGATGGAGCTGGAGGGTATTATGCTCAGTGAAATAAGTCAGGCAGAAAAAGACAAATACCAAATTATTTCCCTTATTGTGGAGTATAACAATGAAGCAAAACTGAAGGAACAAAATAGCAGCAGACTCACAGACTCCAAGAAGGGACTAGTGGTTACCAAAGGGGAGGGAGGGGTGGGGGAGGGTGTGTGGGGTGGGAGAAGGAGATTGGGGATTATCATGATTGGTGCACATGGTGTGGGGGGGTCACAGGGAAGACAGTGTAGCTCAGAGAAGACAAATAGCGACTCTATGGCATCTTAACTACACTGATGGATGGTGACTGCAGTGGGGTGTGGGGGAAACTTTATAATAAGGGTGAATGTAATAATTACATTGTTTTTCTTGTGAAACCTTCATAAGTGTATATCAATGATACCTTAATAAAAAATAATAAATAAACACAATAGTGAAAATAAAGTAAGGTGGGAGGGCAGAATGACTGGGAGGCTAATGTGCTTGTGAGGTATTTCATGATAAATGGATTGAAGGGGAGCAATTCTGGAGGCAAGGAAACCAAGTAGGCACTGTAATGATGCAGGAGAGAGATGCTGATGGCGTGAACCAGGTAGGGGCAGAGGGGTACACATCTCTGCATCTAGATACAGTGGATCCCTTTACCAAGATAGGACAGTTGGCCATCCTGGGTCTGGAACTCAGGTGGTCTGGACTGAAGGCATAGATTGGGGAGTCATCTGTGTTTGGGTTGCGTATCAGTTTACTACGGCTGCCATAACAAAGTACCACAAAGTTGGTGCTTGAAAAGACAGAGATTTATTCTCACAGTTTCGTTGGCTAAAAGTCTGAAATCAAGATGTTGACAGGGCTATCCTCTCTCTGAAGCTTTGAAAAGAGAATCTTTTCTTGCCTCTTCCAGCTTGAGTTGCAGCTGGAGCACTTCAGTGTCCACCTCTGTCGTCAAATGGCATTCTCCTTCTATGTCTGTCTTTACAGGGCCAGTTTCCTTTTAGAAGGACTCCAGGCATATTGGATGAGGGCCTACCCTAATGACCTCATCTTAACTTGATCACATTTGCAAAGACCCAATTTCCAAATAAGGTCACATTTATAGGTACCAGGGGTTAGGACTCCAACATATATTCTTATGGGACACAATTGTATCCATAACGGGTCCTAGCTGAAGCAGTGGGAATGTATAAGCTCTCCACAGGAGAGCAGAAATGGGAACTCTGACCTTTAGAAAGGAAGTAAAAGACTGAGGAGCCCATGAAGAAGTCTGAGAAGGAAACTCTCCAGTTGCACCTGCCACACAGAAGTGGCAGCAAAGTGTCCCCTGAACTAGATAATATGGCAGGCGTCACTGTCTTTCCTGAATGCTGGGCCAAGGAAAGATGCAGAACCTGGGTAATGTAGACAGCCTTTCAGGAAATTAAGTCTATAGAAGGAAAAACCTTCTAAAGAACTAGGGAGGATGCAAGACCAAGGGGTTGTTGAGGAAGCTGGCAAAGGGTAATCCTAGCACAATGGAAGGAGGCTGATGACTTAGAAGATGGGCTCTGGAGTTAGGCTGATTCACATTTGAATCCCAGCCTGGTGTGTTCCACAGCTGTGTGCTTTTAGGCTGTCTGCTTGACTTCACTATACATCAGTTTCCCTCTCTGAGAAATGGAGATAATTATACTACGATCTACTTCCTATGGCTGCTCTAAGGAGTAAGTGACTGAAAAGGCACTAAAGTGCTTAGTGCAGTGTGTGGCACATAGTAAGTGCTCAGAAAATATTAACTCTTAAAAAAAGAGACAAGGAGATTTCAAGAAGTAGGTGGTAAGTAATATCAGAGATGGCAGACAGGAAAAGGAGGTGGAGGGTAAAGAAAAGATAAAGGATTTGGCAGAGCATTAACAGAGCCTGGAAAGAGTGGAGGACAGAGGTAAAAACAGTGAAAGACTACTTAGGAGGAGAGAAGATGGAGCTTCTGTAGGCATGGAGATAAGGAATGCTCTCTGTAGCAGCTTGGAAGTAAGGGAACAGGTGTTAGAAGAAAGAAGTAAACTCTGATTTGTGCTGCAAAGTTGGAGTTGAAAGTTTCTGGAAGTACTTGATACTGAGATAGAGGTGATACCATCTTTTAAATCTTTCAACTTTTTTTTCCAATTTGATACCACAAATATTCCCTTTTGCTGTGCTAAGCCTGGGCATCCAGGGGAAACTCTTCTACAAATGATAAATGGGCACTAAGAATGTTTGTGGGTAAGTGGTGACAAAGCTCAGCGAGGATAGTGGGTGGAAGGGAGGCAAATGAGGAGCTTGGATGTGGGTTTGTCAGGTTTCAGAAGTCTGAGAAGCAGCTGGCTAGAGACTGCCTGGCTCAGAGTTTCGTAGAAGGTGGGAAAGACTCAGGGGCTGGAGATGTAGGTTAAGAGCCATCAGTAGCAGGTGGTCACCAATATCAGGGAATGGATAAAATGACCTACACAGGCAGGTGGTATGAGAAGACAGACCAGGAAAGAATGAGGCTGGTGGAGGAAAACAAATCACCAAAGGAGAGGCATGGCAGAAGGTTGGGCTGTGGAAGCTGTGGCACGAACACTTCTCTGGATGGAGCCAAAAGAGAACCAAAAACCATCCACAGAATATCTCGGTTGAGGGATTGTGGACAAGGCCATCTCAGTGGAGGGGTGGGGTGGGACAGAAACCAGAGTTGGGTTGGTGGAGTGTGAAAGAAAGATGAGGAAGCAGAGACAGTAGTCTGCTTTCAGGAAGTTTGGTGTTTAATTGATAGTGGTACATAGGACAATAGCTAAGGAGGCAGGGGTTTTGTTTTTATTTTTTCAAAACAGCAAAGGTCAAACAACATCAGGTGGGCAGGAGCAAATGTAAAGAGAGTGACAGAAAAAAAAGGAAGACATTTCGCTAGAATGCCTGGAGCCCTTGTTATGTATGTAGCACCTGAAAATATTTAAACAACCAGAAAATTACATGCACAAACCCTTCAACTGAACAGGGAAATTAATCGAACCGCTCTGTTGCACCTGCTCATTCTTATCCACAGGAATAGAGTATGTAACTGTTGAATGTGTGAGCGTTGTTTCCTGCCTCTGTGTGGTCGTGGGGACTACTTTCCTCTGCAGCGCCCCCACTCCGGATCCGTGCCACATTTTTAATCTTACTGCACACAGGGCTCACTTTTCCTAGGAGCTTCCTCTCATCTCTCCCTCTAACCTCGGAGATAACCAGTCCACACCTGAGCTCCCTCTTTACCTTCCTTTTGATTTTTTTTGTCACCGGGGTTACACCGTGATTTATCTTGCTCGACTTCCCGCAGACTGGTCTCCTGATCTCCCTCCAGAAGCTCAGGGCTGTCACAGGTAAATTGGTCCTCAACAGTCTAAGGGAGAGTGGTCATTCCTGTGTCCTTCACGGCCGCGCTTTGTGATTTAGTTGTTTTCTCATCTTTTCTCTTTCCCTGTCCACTGTACCCCATGCCCTGCCTGGAAGACAGAATTTTCAACTCTGTAAGGGCTGGAGGGCTGGGGTGGGCGGGGTAGCTGGTGGAAGGACAGCTAAGGAAGCCGAAGCCGCCAGCGTCCCGCAGAGGGCGCACCGGGACCGGGATTGGCCGCGGTCGCGGCTGGAGGGCGTACGCCCGGGCCGGCCTTGGGACACCAGACAGAAGAGCACGTGGGGCTGAGCAGCGCGTGGGGGCACGTGTGCCACCCCAGAGCGCGCTGTCCCCGCTAAAAATACGCGCTACCCAGCGCTGGCAGTGTCCTCCCGTGTCGGGGAGGCGGACCTCGGCAGGCACTACTTCTAGAGTCGTTATTCTGGGAGGCAGATATTGGTTCCCTGGCCGGGCCTCCCTGGCTCCGGTAAAACCTGCGGCAAGCCTCGCACCAGGCCTCAGTCTTCTCATCTGTGTAATAGGGACCACTCATTTATTCAATGCCTATGTTGAATGCCTATGTGCCAGGAATCAGGCATAACTACACTGTTATTACTGTGGAGTTCACAGTCTGGCATTGCGGGGGAAAGGGGAAAAATAGGCAAATAAAAAGGATATTTTCGTATTTTCAAAAATGCCATGAGAAAAGCAAAGGAAGATGTGACAATGAGGAGTGTTATGCAAGCTTGTACTTGAAGTCATCCTGAGAACGGAGGACACGTTCTAGGCAGTGGAAATTGCCCGCGCAGAGGCATTCGGTCCGAAGAAGCTGGCTAGTCAGAGGAAAGAGATTTGAAGGGAGCGGCCAGGAAGGCCTGCTTGGCCGGAGACCACAACGCCTGGCACGGGGGTCCCTGAAACTAATCTAGGGCAGGAGGGAGACGTCAGAACAGCTGTGGTCTATGGGGAGGCTGGGATTGTCTGGAAGGGGCTCAAGGGAGCTTTCTAGGTCGAGGAAAAATATCTTTATTAGGGTGTTGACTACATAGTTGAACAAACACGTTTATCAAAACTCCGAGAAGAGTTGTGTATTTTGCCATACAGAAATTTTACCTCGAAAACAAAAGTGAGTTCCAGGCTTGTGAGCACAACCGTGGGCTGGAAAAGTTCCGCTGCGCCTTCCAGCTTACCTGCGGGAGAATACCGCCGCCCGGGGTGCGCGGGGCAGCCTCCTGGGAGGGAAAGGGGACGGGCCGGGCGAAGAGGTCCATACCCCACAGCGTGCGGGAAAGGGTGGTCTCGAGGTGGTGAAAGGCACCGCTTGCAGCCAGAATTGGGCTGCTTGCCCCGACCCCGGTCGTCGGGGGCAACCTTGCAGCTGCGCCGCTCGCCCCGCCCTTCGCGCAGGAACCAGGTGGCAGTTGGGGCAAGACCAGCCGGTTTGATTTCCCGCGGCGGGTAGAACGGGGCGGGGGGAGGGGCAAGGGGCCACCGGCCAGTGGATTGGGTGGTGTATGTCTCGTGACAGCACAGGGGCGGGGCCCAGGTGTACTTACAGGTCTGCGGGTGGGGGCCTCGACCTCCGCGCCAAACCCGGGAGGCGGGGCTGGCGTGCGGGCTAGGGGCTGCTCCTCTAGGATTGGCCTGTGCCCGGGAGGCGGGGCCTGTGCGCGCTGCAGCTGCGGGCTGCTATTGGCCTCAACTCAGGGCCCGCTGCCGGCGTGCGGGCGAGGCTCGGGGCGCGAGGACCGAGCCGGGCAGCTGGTTCGCGAGCCGAGGGAGGGGCCGGGGCGGTGGTGGAGGTGGCGGCGGCCGGTACTGGACCCGGCGGAATGAGCGAGGCGGAGGTGGCAGCGGTGGTCACAGCGGCCCCCGCGGCGACGGTGCCCGCTACAGCGACTGGGGTGGTAGCGGTGGTGGTACCGGTGCCCGCGGGAGAGCCACAGAAAGCAGGCGGCGGGGCGGGTGGCAGCGGGGTCGGAGCCGCCCCCGGCACCGCTGCTGGGACCCCGTCGGCACCGGGCCCCCGTAACCCTGGCAATCCGGCGACAGCATCCTCGGGGACCTCCGCGCCTCCAGCCCGGAGTCAGGCGGACAAGCCGGTGCTGGGTGAGGGGAGGGGCGCGTGCCAGGGATGCTCTAAAGGGTCGGTGGGATGGGGGAGGGGCATCGTGGAGCACGGAGGGGTAGGGAAGGCCGAAGGTGAGCTTGGCCTGGAGGTTCAAAGAACTAGCTGGGCTGGGGGCAGCAGAACAGTGACTTCCCGGGTGGGAAATCCTGCCCTGCTTACTGAGCGGGAAGGCGTGGTCAGCAGGTCCAGCTGGGGCTTCAGGGTGGAGGATAAAACCTCAGGGTCTGGCCACGCCCCCGGGGCGGGAGACTGCCTAGCTAGGGTTAGTACTAGTTAAGTCTCCGAGCCTGACAAGCAGGTGTGGTAGGGGGACCCTTCTGCTGGTAGGGCGAGAAAAGCCCTCAGTTATGACCTGAGGGTAAGGGCTTCGTGCACCAGGTGAGTACCCGGTTCTAGGTAAAGGGCTTGGATTTGTAGGATATGAGGAACATGCCTTAGAGTTGGAAGGATTTTGAAAGTCTGTGAGACCCGATGTGAGTCTTTCCATTTGTCGGAACTGGAGCAAGAATGCCTTGAAGCTACTGGATAAAACCTGGAGGGTCTGAAGTTCAGCTTAGTAGGTAATAGGGAGACAGGTTAGATTTTGGAGTGTCTCAAAACTGAGTTCAACTCCGTCTCTTCCCTCATTTTACTGCCCTCACTGCATCTCTGCCTGGCAGCAATCCAAGTCCTGGGCACTGTCAAATGGTTCAACGTCCGGAATGGTTATGGATTCATCAACAGGTATCTGAGAAACCCCGGGAGGGGGTGGAGTGATTGTCTTCCATACTGGTCTGTGGGACTGGACACCTGCCCAACCTCATCGCTACCCCTGCTGAGGCACATGGTTGAGATGTCCAGCTGACGCGGATTGAAAATCTAATTGGAGCACGAATGTGGGCATGATGTAGTCTTGTCCACATCTTCAAGGGCTGCTGAGGGTTAATGATCTAGGAACTTGGCAAAACTGGCCCACCCTCCCAGTTTATCCGTCTTACCCTCTGCTTTAGTTCGCTTCCCTTTGGGGCAGAATGTACCTGCTTTCTGCGCCTGGGGCCCTGGGCTGGAATCCTCATTTCCTGTCTGAGGCAGCTCACAGAGCTTTCTCATAACTCATCTCCCTTGCAGAGCTGTTGGCTCATTTGAATCCCCACCTGAGGAGGCTGATAGGTGGGGGTTGGAGAAGCAAGGAGCCAGCCCCTCCTGAGGCTGCGGCTTTCCTTCAGTTGGGCAGCCCCACCCTCTCCCAGCACTGGGAGGGGCTGCAGTGGCAGATTCTGATCCGAGTCCAGGACTACCCCAGTAGGCCCTTCCCCAGCCCGGGCACCCTGCCCAACCCATCCCTCCTGGGAGGCCCTGGTTCCCTCTTAGCAGGCTGACCTTTGTGCAGATCCAAGTACTTTAAAGCAAGAACATTTTTGTTCTCGTGAAGGGTCCCTCTCTAATTCTGGAGACTGAGGACTCCTGGGAGGTTTCTGAAGGAAAACCTCTCCACTGCCCCCACACTGGGGTGCTAAGATGGATAAATTGGGGTAAGAGTCAAGTAGTGATAGAAAATGATTGACTATTATGTCTCACCCTTGGCCCTTAAGGGTGTTGGTTCACCTCCAGGCTGAAGGTGAGAATCAAGTTTTGGGGCTGTTTAGAGCAGGTTCTTGACACATTATTCCCTTCTCAAATGTGCTCCACACCTCTACCTGTCCCCACATTCTCTCTTCTTGACAATAGAAGGAAAGAGAGCAGAATTTCCAACTGTGATGGGGTTGGGAAAGAGGGGTATTGACCAGGGACAGTTACACCCAGCACTACCAGGTTCTCCAGTGCCCCAGGGATACAGGGTGGTTAAGAACTAGCCCAGCTCCTTCAAGGTGCCTTTGCCTTCCCACTCCGCCCTTTCCTCATGAAGCCTAGGTTTTTGCCTAGGTTTCAGGTATACTTCTCTTCGTACCAGCTTCTGGAGGCCCAGCTGGCTCTTGTCTCACTTCCTGGGCCCTGTTTACCCCCAAGCAGCATGTGAGGCTGGAGAGGTTGGGCCTCCTGATCTTAGGAATGGGTAGCTAGGGAGGCCTGAGTGGAGGTGAGCATCCCACCGAAGTCACTCCCTAACGACCACCCTGTTCTGCAGGAATGACACCAAGGAGGATGTCTTTGTTCACCAGGTAAGAGTTAGGTTGGCTTTGTGAGGAGAGGAACCCATCCGCTGAAGGCCTTTGCCACAATCCCTAGCAGTATAGATCCTATTTCTCCAGCATTTACCACATAACAGCAGGCCCACCAGAGCACTAGGCAAGAGTTTGCCTCCCCCACTTGTCTCAGGTGCTTGTATTAACTGCCATTGGTCCCACTTGTGTTGGGTTTTCGTTGAAAGAAGTATGTTGTTCTCTGGCATGGTAAGCTCACCACCTACTGGGACCTGTTAACACTACACGAATGAGTCAGGGGGAAGGGAGAGGATAGAGACACTTGGGAGCAGTGGCTCGAAGTGTGGTCTCTGTACCAGCAGCCGCAGCCGCATCACCTGAATACTCAAGTCCCGCCCCAGACCTACTGAATCAATCAGACAGGGGGAAGGATCGGCAATCTGATTTAACAAGCTCTCCAGGTGATTCTGCTGCGTGCTGCAGCTTGAGAACCACTGCTTTGGTGGAAAGAGTGCTCAGTGGGATTGAGATAAGAGGCATAGCACGTTCTACTCAGTTTGCAACCTAAGGCTGTCTCTGCTTTTTGTTTTGCCTTTGAGTTCATGTTTCTTGCCTCCCCTTTTAAAAAATCCCTAAGGTTAAAGGGAGGAGGGAGTGCATCCTAGAGACAGCGGTGGCTGCACAATGAGTGCTGAGGCCCCTAGTTCATGGCTTTTCCCCTATTAAACTTTGACTACCTTCTCCTTGCTCCACCGTCCAGCCCTGGCACACAAGTAAAATGTTGAAAAGAATGAAATTGGGTAGTGGACACAGCAGGGGTGAGAGAGACTCTGGGCATGCTGTCCTCACCTTTCTCATGGCCTTTCTCCTAACCAGACAGCTATCAAAAGAAACAACCCCAGGAAGTTTCTGCGCAGTGTTGGAGACGGGGAGACTGTGGAGTTTGATGTCGTGGAAGGAGAGAAGGTTTGAGAGCTGTAGTGAGATACAGAGTCAGCCAAGTTTGCGGGTGGGGGTGGCCTGGAGGCCATCCCAGGCTTTGGCTCTCCCAGCCCTTCCTCTGTGGGAATGGGACTGTGTTCTCACGCCAAGGTTGTTGTCTGTAACACTGGCTGGTGTAAGGGGAGGACACGTCCTAAAGAACGTGTCCTTGTCATCAGGCAGTAATATCTGGGTTTCTTTGTAGTTCAGCATGCACTTCCGTGCCTGTCCTCCACATGGGGTCATGTCCCCAGGTCCTCAGAGTCAGCCTCTGTAGTTAGGCGGACAGTGGCTTACAGAACTCTTTCTCCATCCCTGCCTCCACCCCACCTCCACTCCTAAACTCAAGAGGGTCCATAGAAGCTATTTGAAAAGGACAAGATACAGAGGTGGCCCCTCCTAGAAGGGTCCAAACACAAGCCATTGCCACTCCTGGGGGAGGGTGGGAAGAGGTACAAGTTAAAGGAGCTGAAGGAAGAGGAAAGGGGTTTTAGCTGGCCAAAGGGGAAGACAAATGACTGGAGTGAGTCTGAGACTGCTGTGCATTTGATGTTACAGCAGTTCTGTGTCCTCCCCACCTCCTTCCCAGGGTGCAGAAGCTGCTAATGTAACTGGGCCTGGGGGTGTGCCAGTGAAGGGCAGCCGCTATGCCCCCAATCGACGTAGGTTCCGCCGATTCATCCCCCGGCCTCGCGCAGCTGCCCCACCACCCATGGTGGCAGAGGTTCCATCAGGTGGGACAGAACCAGGCAGTGAGGGGGAGCAAGCTGAAGACTCTGGGCAGAGGCCCAGAAGACGGCGCCCACCACCCTTCTTTTACCGACGGCGTTTTGTGCGAGGCCCTCGGTCCCCCAACCAGCAGCAGCCTATAGAGGTGAGGGGGACTGGGGGTATGGAACAACTGCCCACGTCCTGGGAAAGGAGTGGGCCTTGGCCAGGCTAGACAGCACAGAGCCCCCAGAGGAGGTAAAACCAACTCTGGGGAAAGCTGTGGATACCTGGGTCTTGGGTAGCTGGCTTCCCAGGCCTTTATACCTTCTCAGGGCACTGATGGGCTAGAACCCAAAGAGACAGCCCCATTGGAGGGGGACCAACATCAGGGAGATGAGCGGGTCCCCCCACCCAGATTCCGGCCCAGATACCGAAGGTAAGATTCTCTTCTAGGGCCGCCTTCCCTTCCCCATTCAATGTTGGTGCCCTGGGTGGAAGAGGACTGGAGGATGAGATGGGGAAGATCAAAGTTCTAAGAGCCTGAAGCCAGTGGTGAGGGGCTAGGTAGCTAAGTGATTACTGCTTAGGCGCCACTGGGGCTGGAAGCCTGGCTTCTGGGGGCAGGAGTGGGGCCAGGAGGGAGGTGCTCTACACAGGCTCCTGGCTCCCTCCACCCCCACTTTCCTCCCCAGGCCTTTCCGCCCCAGGCCACCCCAGCAGCCCACCACAGAAGGTGGGGATGGTGAGACCAAGCCCAGCCAAGGCTCCACTGATGGGTCCCGGCCTGAACCTCAGCGCCCACGAAACCGCCCCTACTTCCAGCGGCGACAGCAGCAGCCGCCTGGACCCAGGCAGCCCACAGCCCCGGAAGTGAGGACCTTGGGTGTCTACATGGGGCTGTGTGTGTGTGAGAGAAAAGCTGGGCCGACCTCCCTCTCGCCTTTCTGTCTTCCTTTCTCTCCTCGCTCTGTCCCTTTGCTGCCCCCTCTTCTGGCCCTGTCCCCACTCCACCCCTTCTTGCAGCCTAACACCAAAGAGCCAGCAGTGCTGGGTCCACCTCTGGCAGGTGTCCCTGCTCACCAGGAAACCCCAGAGGCAATTAAACGTGTGTCACCTCCCTGTACTTGGCCGTGTGGGGGTGACAGCACCAGGCTGGGGGTGCACTGGGGAAGAATGGGAGGAAAGGTGGGAGAAGGTTGAAGTTGGGGGCTCTAAAGAACAAGAGGGTTTCAGCTGAGCTTCCCTGTTCTCTCTAGACCTCAGCCCCCATCGACAGCGGGGACCCCACCACCACCATACTGGAGTGACTCCAATTTAGAGGACACCCAGAGCTACCATCCGGTGAGTGGCAAGCAGCTCCAGGGGCAGGCCTAGGCGAGTAGCCAAGAGGGTGGGGGACTGGGTTGTGATAAGTTGCTAGTCATGATTGGCTCATTTCTCTTTCTCTTTCAGGTATCTGCCAGTTTTTCCAACTGACCTGTACCCTACCCAGCACCTCCTCCCCGCTTACCCATAATTCATGACATCAAAACACCGGCTTTTCCCCCTTTTCCTTGAGACTCAGGAGGGCCAAAGCAACAGCCTTTTGTTTGTTTGTTTTTTTCTTTTCTCTCCTTTACCAAGGGTTGAAGGAATCCATCCTTACTGTTCAGAGGCACCAACTTCCTCCCCTAAATTCAGGCTGAGAAGAAACCAGCCAGCTCTTACCTCCTCCTGGTTGTTTTTCTTTCCCACCCCAGTTTATTTTTGTTTCTCTTCTACTCCCATCTCTGAAGCCATTTTATGAACTGTCATGTGCCACCTGAGCGTCCAGTAAAAACAAAAACAGGCTTTCCTGTTGTCTTGGTCTCTGCCTCTTTTCTGTTCAGAGAATTGCTGATAACTCACTACTGAAGGAGGGTGGAGGAGGACCAGGCAGTGGGCAGGGCCTGCTCTTGAATCCCTGTTTTCCTGTGTTTCTAGCTATGCAGCTATGAATAAGTGCTTTCCCCCCTGTGAGATTCACTTTTCCCATCTGCAAAATGGGAATAATGTTTTCTCTGTAGAATGAATGTTTTGTAAAGTTCCGAGAGCAGTGTCTGGCACTTGTGGCTGTGACTTGAGCATTTACTGTTAATAAAAGCAATGACTATAAATACAAGTGGGGGCATGAGTGACAGCATCCGGAGGATTCTTCAGTCTTGAGCTGAGGCAGGATGGCAAGGGAGGCAGAGGGGGGGAAAGGCAGTTCTGGTCCCTGTCTCCGCCCATCCTTGAGTGCTTCTATGACAGGACGCTTGTCTCATACAGTGACTTTATATGTGTATCTCTCTATATATACATTAAGTACAACAGACCTTTGGTTTTTTTCTTCTCCCTACCCCTTCTTTTTCAAACATATACAAAAATATCTGAAGGCTCCACCCAGCTCAGTGTTTACAGGCAGCCTTTCAAATCCCTCTTTTCCATAGTTGGTCAAAAGCCTGTGGGTCCAACACCCTTCCAGGATGGGAGAGGAGCAAACAGCTGGTGCCCCCTGCTCAGCAGCTTTGGGGAGCAGCTGGGGTAGGGCACAGAGACCTAAGTCTAGAGGTGGAGGCTGCTGTCTCTTCCTCTCACCACATCTGGGCATATGTTCCTTTGCCCCAGAAGGCTGAGTGACAGGACTGAGCCTGCAGTGAGAGAGGTGAGCTTAGACCTTGGGAGGGCATATCCTTTACCCTGGAGGGGTCAAGACAGAACCCCCTTTACCCAGAGCCTATGGGGCAAGAATTTGGAGAAAGTGCCAGTGAGTGGGAGGAGTCTGAGGTGGCAGGGAACTCGATTTCTCCAGTCCTGTGTTCTGCTTCAGGTCACCACCACTAAAATGTCAATCCTAGAGCCTCCAATCCCCTTCTCTAGCAGGGGAATGAAAGTCTGGAGCGGAGTTGGGTGGGCTATGGAGGAATGAGGGATGAAAGGGGAGAATGGCCCATCCTGATGGCCACAGCCTAACCATAACATAAATAACCCAAGAGAATTACACAGGGGGACTGAGGGCATGCTCGGACCACCCTTCCCTCCAGCTTCCCAATTCCACCAGGCTGTGGGTATTTTCCACCCTGGGAATAATGGGGAGGAGAGGGTTAAAGTGCTTCAGAGGAAAGGAGGGGGTCTCTGAGGAGGTCGAGAGAACTGGCTCTCCCTCCCCAGCACAGCCCCTCAGTCATTCTCATCTGGCCCTAAGTACTCAAGTTCCGTGCTGGGTTTCACCTCCTGCTCTAAAAGAGAGGGTGTCCGGCGGAAGGCAGCTGAGATCTGGTCAAACGTCCGGCCTCGAGTTTCGGGCACTTTTAAGAATGTGAAGATGAAGAAGCCAAGCAGGAGGACCGCAAATAGAAGGAAGACGTAGGGACCCATAGCATCCTGGGACAGGTGGAGAAAGAGGTGTTGACAGAGAGGAGGGACAGGCTGGTCTCAGGCAAGCCAGGAACTTAAGTCCCTCACAGGGGGCTGGGATCCTGCAGAAAGCAGGTAGCTGCTTTGCAGGGCAATGGAAATCACCAGGAATGAGAATGTAGTGAAAAAAGGATTCTCTGTGCCCCAGCTTTCTTTTAAGGTTTTGCCCTCTTTACCCTCCTGAGTTACTGCACTCAGAGTGGATTTCCAGCCATGTGCAGTACTAATATAAAATTTAAAATATTTAGTCTAAATAAATTAGGCCACTAGTTTTGAAGATACCTCTGTTGCTATCTGATCTAGTTCAGCTCCCATCTTTCACTGATTGTGGTGGAGCACTGTTCTTCAAAGTGGCCCCTGGACCAGTAGTCTGCAGGATGGGGGAGTCCCTGACTAGACAGTGAGTGGGTTAGCTGTGAGCTGCCCTCTGGCCAATGGGGTGGGAGATTGGAATGGGGCAGGGGACCTACCGCAACATACTGGAAACCCATGCCAATGATGAAGTTGCACGTCCAGTTGGAGAAACCAGCCACAGCCATGGCTGCTGGGCGAGGTCCCTGGCTGAAGAGCTCGGCCACAATGAACCAGGGGATGGGGCCAGGGCCAATCTCAAAGAATGCCACAAAGCCAAAGATGGCCACAACGGAGACATAGCTCATGGCTGGAACCCGCTCCTAGGGGCAGGGAGGATGGAGGATTCAGGTCAGATCTTTCTGGATCTAACTTTGCCCTCCACCCAGAGAACTGAAACCTATCCCTCCCAGCAGCTCACCATGGATGGGGTGGCGGTGGGGAGCTGCCACCCTAGGTTAGAACAGGTCCTTGAGCATTTCTGAGCACTGACATTTAGCTGGCTGCCCTATGCTGATTCAGGGCAGAGGGAATGTTATGGTCTCTCAGCTATTAGGACAGTCAATATTCCCTTGGTTCTAAAGCTGAGTCCTTAGGAATTATTGTTTCTGAGGCTGGAGAGTGGTTCTCCTTCCTGGCTTCCAGAATTGCGCTACAGCAGCCTCCCAGAGTGGAGCAAGTGTAGCCTGGATCCCTTGGAGCACAGACCACGATCTGGGTACACAGCTGGCCCCAGGATTAAAGGCATGTGTGTTGAGGTCTGGCCCTAGCTGGCCACAGATCCTCTTGGAGCCATTACCACAGGTTGGACCACTGGTCCCCTTCCCACAGCCCAGGCCTCACCAGCAGAAGCAGAGCCACAGTCATCAAGATGGCACAACCACACATTCCTGCCAGGCCCAGGAGATGGAGTGTCCGGCGCCCAGCCCGCTCCACCAAGAACACCTGCAGGGAGAGACAGGGCTTGGCAGGGGCCCTCAGGGCACAGGAAGTGGGAGAGGAGGGTGGGTGGGTGGCAACAACCCAGTTATGTGAAGCCAGTGGTGATGGTCATTCCAGAGGCCAGCAGTTACCGAGACCAAGGTGAAGACTGTGTTCACCACTCCAGCTCCTATGGTGGCATAGGCTGGCTGACCTACCCCTGCCGTCTCGAAGATGCTGGTTGAATAATAGAAAACCTACAAGTGGGGTGAGAAGAAAAGAGGATGACCGAGATGACCATTCCTCCCCTGTGCTCACACCAAGCTGGACTGCCCATTCTTCCCTCCTCTTGGACTGTTCTCTAACTCTGCCCTTCCCGGAGGCTGCTTCATACGTACAGCATTGATGCCTGAGAGCTGCTGGCTCAGCTGCAGCACAACTGCAATGACTAGGGGCTGCCGGTGGGTACGGCTGCCCAGGAGCTGGAGCAGGGACAGTGGTCGCTCGAGTTCCAGCTTCCGCTTCTCCTCTTTCAGCTCAGCCAGAGCTCCAGACACGTCGGCCCAGCCCGTCAAGCGCTTCAGACCTGGAGGTGAGGGTCAGGCCTGAGAGGGCAGGGAGGGGACTTGGTGGGAGGAGAGGTGCTAGCAAGAGCGGGTGGAAGCTCACTCTTTCTGGCGGGCCCTTCCAGGTTCCTGATGATATAGAGGTAGCGGGGGCTTTCTGGGCAGAAGGGCAGCAGGACCAGCTGCAGGAGAGCAGGCAGCACCGTGATGCCCAGGAGTAGTGGCCATAGGGTGGCAGTGCCCAGCAGGGACTCCAAGCCCAGCACCTGTGGGAGAAGAATGGGAAAGAGGGCAGGGCTTCAGCCTGTTCCCTAGAGCACCACTCCAACCCCCTGCCTAGCCCCCCATGAGACCAGAACCAGTCACCTGGGCTATCAGAATGCCAATGACGATGGCCAGTTGGTTGAGCGTCCCCAAGGCACCCCGCAAGTGAGTGGGGGCAATTTCCCCCACATACATGGGCACCAGCCCTGATGTCAGCCCTGGGCAGAAGGGAGAAGAGAAGGCTGAGGGCAGCTGCCCACTCCCACCCCCAGGCCTGGGATGGTGAAGGAGACCACAGCACTGAGCAGGGCCATGGTGCCCTTGGGTACCTGAGTAGGCGCCAATGAGAAACCGTCCAAGAATGAGCATCTCATAGGAGGCAGCAGCATTGGCCAAGCCCATGAGGGCACCCCCCAGCACAGCCAGGGCATTGTTGACCAGCATTGCCCTCTTCCTGGCAGGCAAAGAGTGAAGTGTAAGAGTTAGGGTGCCAGGCTGGGGCCCCTTCCCCATCCCCCCACCTTTGCCCTCCAGTCCTATACCTTCCCAGCCACTGAGAGATGATGCCAAGGAGGAAAGAGGAGATCATGCCGCCCACAGAAAAGATGGCCACGGAGAGAGCCCAAAGGGTGGTGAGAGTGCCTGGTGGAATAGAGCCCAGTCCCTCAGGACCCTGCCTCCCTAGCCATGTCTCGTTGTAGCTCTGTTCAATCACCTGGAAGGACAGCAAAGGAGTGATTCCCTTTCCTCTCTGCTCACCCCTGGTGTCCCTGGGAGACATCCTTTTCTGGGCATCCCCACTCTGCCAACTGCAGGCCCCTCACCTTCTGAGGTGCATTAATGACCCCGATGTTGTAGCCAAACTGCAGGGAGCCAAGCACAGCAGAGAATACGGCGAGGACCAGGGTAGCAGTGACTCGCTGCTGAGGGGGTTCCCCTTCCTGGGCAGGCAGAAGCAGAGAGGAGGAAAAGCACACGGAACCATGGTTTCTTTCCTTTCCCCAGGGGCCCAAGTCCAATCGAGGCCTCAAGATGCTGGGCTCCATCCAACATATTAGGCGAAGGAAAAGGGGCCATATTAGGAATCGCATGAAGATCTCAATGTAAACAGAAGCAAAAAGAACCCTACAGTAACCAGGGTATGGAGAAGAAACTAGATCTTTGAGCCCAGCAGGCAGAGAAATGTTTGGGGACCTAAGTCTCACAATTCCTCTGTGACCTTGGGGCAGGCTTGCCTTAACAGTTTAGATTTGTGTGACCTTGGGCAAGTCACTTTTCCACTTTTAACCTAGGTCTCCGCTAGGTTAAGGGAGATACAGTTGATGGTGCCTGCTTTGCCTGTCAGTGAAAAGTGTGAAAATCAAAATCAAATGTTAACAGTATCCCTGACAGTACTGGGTTTGTAAAATGACAAGTACATTATCACTATCGGCCTCTGTCCTCTTCCCTCCCCTCTGGAGGTTCTCTCAGCTGTCTCCTGGAGGCCCCCACCAGGCTCAAGAAGAGCAATTCCAAAAAGGACATCGAGGTCATTCCTCTAGGCCTAAGGCCCTTGGGGTGGCCTTTTCTGTCTCCGCCCCGGCCTGTCCTCCCCCTCAAGATACGATGAAGGGCGGGGGGCCGCGCCCGGCTTTTGCCTGGGAGAGTCATGCCCAAGAGATGGGGGCGGGAAGGTGGTGTGAGGGGCGGTGGCGGTGGTGGCCGCTCGCTGGCGGCACAGACTGTCTCTAGGCGGAAACCTGAGCTGGGGGAGGGGGGGCTGACACTCCCTTCAGCCCCTCCACCAACCATGGAGCCAAGGGAAAGTTCAGCGTCCTGGAGGACAGCCACGAGTGGGGGTGGGGGCCCACAGAGAGGCTCTGGTCCTCGAAAAACTTCCCGCTAGCTGGAACAGACGGACAGCTCCTGGAGGGCTACTCTCCTGGATCAGCTTTCGCAGGCTGTAACGAGGGCAGTGTCCCCAGAAGGGGGCGAAGCCGAGACTCGCATAATGCAGGTGTACTCGTGTCCCCGAAAGGTACCCCAGACCCACTCAGCCTCTTAGAGGGATTGTTACCTGACAGTCACGGGTTGTCCAGCCTGGGTATAAAAAGCCAGGCCTTTACTTCCATTCCCTGCGTCTGTGCAGGGACCGCCCCCTAGCTGACCCCAAAGGCGACTCCACCCCGAGAAAAGCCGGACCCGTGCCCCCGTCCCGCTCCCGCATGCCGAACCCTACTTCTGAGCCGATTTGTTGAAAGCCAGAGGGCATCTTCTCTTAAGAGCTTGCGGCGCAGGGGATGCAGTTAACAGGGAGGCGACTGGGGGTCGACGGCCCCGGTTTGGCAGGCGGAGGGCGCCGGGGCGACGTGGGTCCCGGAGCGATGTGCGGAGGGCGGGCCTGATGGCATCCACAGCCACAAGTCAAGGATCCAGAGAGCGGAAGGGTTCCCGGGAATCTGGCAAAGCCAGGGTGACCGCGAAAAGACACAGAGCCCCTGCAGCCCCCAAGGGCCACGCCCTTCACATCACCCATTGGCCAGGAGGCCACGCCCCCTCCCTAAGCCGGGGATATAGAGTTTGGCACCAGATAGCGGGTTGGCCAGCGAGGCCACGCCCCCTCGGTGCGCCCGGCGAGACACTGCCCCAGGGTTCCCGCCCGCCATCGGTTGGGAAGTTTTGAGAAACGGGTCCTCGCAGTACGGAAGAGCCCGCCCCCTTCGTGTGAAGACTCCGCCCACCAGGCCAGGTTCCCGCTGAAGAGGCTACTTAAAAGTTCTGCGCTTCCGGGCTGCAGTCCCAGGATCTGAGGGGAGGCTGTGGGCTAGGTGTGCCATCCGGGTAGAGAACTCCGGCGACCTGAGGCTGAGGGTGCGAGCCGGCGCGCGAGGTGGGAGAGGAGTAATGACCTAAAGTAACCCACAGTGGTTATTTTTAGCTCCCACTTTGGGAAAAGCCAAATGTCAGGTCCCGGGTGTCCCGGCCTGTCCCGGGCGGGAGAGGGCAGGGAAACGGAGCCTTAAAGGGTCCGCTACACGCTTCTCACGCGGGGATGGCCTTGGAGGACAGGAAATTCCGTTCCTAGCGGGCTGTGTGTCTGGGGTTGGTGGTCCTCTTTCTCTGCATCCTTGCTGAGGGCATTGCCTATCTGGCCCTTCCTCTACCCGCGTTCCCCACCAATGTTGGTTCCTGGAGGCGGCCCGAGGAACAGGTGGTCACACCAACCATGCCACCAGCCCTGAGGTTTCTGAGCCGCCCATGAAGGTGCTGGTCGCGTGGACAGTTTGGACACGCTCTCCGCAGGCCGCTCCGGGTTTGGATCATCAGCTAAATCTTGCCCAGGGAGAAGAAGGGCGAGACCTAGAGTTGGCGCGTCCTTGGAGAAGCGGAATACTCTCTGTACAGGGAGCGAGCAGCTCGGTAAACGGGTCTCAGTAGCGCAGGGCTGTAGTGCCATCTGGAGGGAGAGCGAGAATCCGCAGCGCATTCTCTGAAGTTTCCGTTATATCCAACCGGGTAACTCGTTCTGGAGCTCCAGATCCCAGTGCTCAGCTCCGCCTAGATGGGGCAGCTCGGATGCCCAGCATGTCCAAACATGCTCCTCCTCATCCCGGTGGATGGCCCCATTAGCCACCCTGTCACTCCTATCAAAATCCTGGAAGTTTCGCTTGATTCATTCTCTCTTGCATCCTCTTTTATCCAGTTAGTTACCAGCATTGGTGTTTTGACCTCTAAATTCACTTTCATCTGATTTCCTCCACCGGTACTGTTGCCACTTTGATGCAGACCACCATCACCCTCACTGGTCTCCCTGCTCCTCCTCTTCCCTTATACAGAGGGCAGAGTACAATACAAAAAAAGTTCAACCTTAACACTCCTGCTCAAAAGTCACTGGCCCTTTGTTGCTCTCACTTGTCAAGTTCAAATTCCTTTTCAGAGTGAATAAAACCTGCCTTTCCTACCCTATCTCTGCTTCACCTTCTATCCTTTCTTCTCATGTTTTAATCAATACCTAATTTCTTGTACCCAGATCCCACTTTGCTATTTCACTGCCTTTGTCATACAAATTCCTCAGTCTGAACACGAGAGGACTCCTAGTCATAAAGCTCACCCACTCTGTGAAGCCTTTCTTGGCTTTCCTCCAGAAAACCATGTGTTTCCAGTGTAGTATATTGTCATCATTTCTTCTTCGTACTTCAACCTTGAGGGCAGGTTACCTTGTTTATCTCTGTATCCCAGCATCCAGCATAGAGGCGGATGCTCAGTAAATGTTGAGGGAGTGTAATGAAGACCTGCTCTTTATGGCCAAGAAGGCAGATAGCAGAGCAATCACAAAGGAGGGAACCATTTGGTGAATGGCTCCACCTACCTGACTAACAGGGTGTAGATGAAGAACTGAAATCTGAACATTGTGTAGAATCAACCATTTATGAGCAGAAAGGAGCAGCAATGACTGATGGAAGCAGAGAGGGACCAATCAGGAAGGTAAAAAGGAGAACCGTGGATGCTGGAATACCACAAAAGGAGGAGATGCAAGGAGAAGCGGAAAGCCCACAAAGGTGCCGAGGGGAAAAGCAGGGGTAGGAGGGAGGCACAGATCATCCGTGCAGATGAAAAGTCGGTGTAGTAGGTGGAACACAGGGCTGGGGTCTGTCCTGCCACTTGGGGCAAGGCACATTCCTGCTGTCATTGATACTTTGTTACTGATGCTTATCAGGGACATTTGTAGGGGTTTAAACCCCAGGGAAAGGGAGCGTCAAGGAAAGCAAGTCACAGGTAGATACAGCAGATAGAGTAGTTTACAGAATGTGGAGAAAGTGATATGGAAGTAGAGAAGACATAAGAAATATAAGGAGAGAGTTGGGAGAGGGAAAGATATGGCATTAAAGGTAGGGGAAAGAGACTGATAGAGGATTGGGAAGGAAGGAGTGACACATGACAAAAGTGAAACTTTGCATTGGAGCGTGTGTGTGTGTGAGACAGAGATGATTTTACACAGTAATCCTTGGCCTGTTTGATCTCAGAACCAGTTTCCGCCCTCCTAAACTCTGCCCTTTATCATTGGGAGCTAAGTCCCGCAGACTTTTGTTTTCCAAGCTCCTGTGTCCACTGCCTGTAGGGGTGAGTTTGGCCCATTGTAGGTAAGAGATTGGAGGGCAGGAGAAAGCCAGGGTATTTCTGCTCCTCTCTGCCTCCAGCTCCTACTCTACAGGCCCACTCTGTTACCGGCTTCTGAAGGGAAACCTTGACTCCTGAGCTCCAATAGTGCCATCTCCTTCCTTTGTCCCTTCACTGCATTTTGTCTATATATTAAGCTGTCAGGGGCAGAAGATTCAATTAATGACATGGTTCTTTGCACATTGTCTTTTTTGATCTATGCTTATTCTATTTTTATTTTTTAAACTATTCTGTTTTATTTCCATACCCATTTCTCATTTGTACTCCTTCAAATGGCAACCATTTCAATGCATTTAATGATTATGTTTTATTTGTACTCTTGTAAAATATTTTGTGTGTATTTTACATTTATGAAAATATCTTGTTATATATTATATTTCATTCTGATCTTATTTTCAGTAAGCACTCTGCTTTAAAAACTCACTCAAAAAAACTTAAAATTAAAAACTGATTATCAAATTTATTGTTGCATAATACTCCACAGTATCAGTCACACCCCATTTTATTTGCTCACATTTGCATGGATGAGCACCCACGTCACCTCCAGTTCACCACAGCAATGTGGCAATGAACATTTTCATACAAGATTCACTATGGACTCCTATGAGAACTTCTTTGGGAGATATATTTCTGCCTTTGATTATGCCTATGTCTTTCTTTATATTTCTCTCCTCGAGTGGAAGTGCTGAGTCATAGGGTATACTTATTCCTAATTTGATTAAGTACTACCAACTTACTCAGGAGAATCACTGTCCCTGTCACCACTACCATCAGCAGTGCAGGAGGGTTTTGCTGCCTCGCACCCTCTCAGACAGCATCCGAATGCAGCAGTTAAGAGAATGGGCTCTGGGTCCAAAAGGCCTGAGTTTGAGCCCCAGCTCTGATACTAACTTGGTGCCCTTGGCAAAGTTACCTAAGCTCTTTGTGCCTTCTTTACCTCATCTGTAAAATGAGAAGGGAGATAATAGTATCTACATCTTAGGGTTTTAATGAAGATGAATAATGTGATACTCATATAGTGCTTAGAATAGACTGAACTGAGTAAGGTGTTTTGTTGTTTTTAAACAGTATTGAGACATAACTGACAATGAACTGCACATAAAGTATACAATTTGATATGTTTTGACAAATATATACACCCGTGAAAACATCCCCATGAACAAGAAAAGGAACATATCTATCATCTTCCAAAGTTTCTCGTATCTTTTTGCAAACTCTCCCATCAGCCCTTTCTTTCCCTCACTCTCTAGGCAACAACTGATTTGTCTTCTGTCATAGACTAGTTTGCATTTTCTAGAATTTTATGTAAATGGAATCATATAGAATGTACTCTTTGGCTTCTTTCACTTAACATAATTATTTTGAGACTTACCCATGTTGTTCTGTGTAGCAAAACTTTATCCCTTCTTATTGCTGAATAGTATTGATTTGATTACCAATAGTAATCAGTTTGGTTATCCACTCACCTGCTGATGGACATTTGGGTTATTTCGAGTTTTAGACAATTACAAATAAAGCTGCTAGGACATTTCATGTACAAGTGTTTGTATGAGCACATACTTTCATTTCTCTGGGAAAATATTTAGGAGTAAAATGGCTGGATTACAAGATAGGTGTATGTGTAACTTTCTATGAAACTGCCAAACTGTTTTCCAAAGTGGTTGTACCATTTTATAGTCCCTTCAGCAATGTATGAGAGTTCCAGTCCCTCCACATCCTCACCAACACTTAAATGGTCAATCTTTTAAAATCCAGCATGGAGTATGTGAGATTTTTTTTTCCATGCTTATCTTTAATATATATTGCTTTTTAAAAAGGGGGAAATATGTAGGGGATGTGAATAACAAAGTAAGTCCAGCTCTGCATTTATCTCATTCTGTTCAGTTTCTATAATGGATGGATCCACTAGAATTTGTTCACCAGTTCTCTTTTGTTGCCAGTGTCTCGGATATTCTGTCCTTTACACCTGGTAAGGAGCCCTTTGCTTGGTGGCACAGCTTTAACTGCCACTGGAGTGGCTAGGTTTGAGTTGTATTTTGATAAAATCTGAAGAATATCTTCTGGAATTGTAGTTACTTCTGGAGGTGTAGGTGTTCTAAGCAGATTTTCGTAAGAGGAGATCATAGGAGAAGAGGGATCTGTAAAATTTGAGTATATGAGATTTTAATCAAATAAACAAGAATTGGTTAGGATTTCTAATACTTGTCAGTTTAATAGTTGAAAGGTAGTATCTCACTGCACTTTTGTCTGATTACTCATGGCTTGGAACATCCCTTTAACCACTTGTTCGCACTTTGGCTTTCTTCTTTGTAAATTCCCTTCTTATATTTTCTGCCTGTTATCTCTTAGAGTATTCTTGTTGATTGACAAAACGTTTTTAAAAATGGTTTCAGCTATTTGTCAGATTTGGACCTTACAAATGTTTTCTCTCATTCCATTATCTGCCTGTTAATTTTTCCTTGGTTAATTTCATTGAATAGAAATCCTTAATTTTGGCGAATCAGAATGACAATTTTTTTCCCCTTATGGTTTGTGATTTTGAAAATTTGCCTATGTTTTTTTTTCCATCTCTTCACTGCAAAGACATTCTTTTACATATTCTTCCAATAAGTTTACAGTTTTACTCTTCACATTTACATCTTTTTAATCCATCTAGAGTGCATCCTTGTATTAAGTTCTAAGGATCCAACTTACTTCTCTCTTATTGAGACGTTTTCCACATATCAGTTTCTGATATATACAAGTGTCTGTCTCTGAGCTTTTATTCTGTTCCGTTGGTGGCAACTGATACCTTTATAATATTAAGTCACCCCACTAAAAGCATGGCCTATTTATTTATTCAGGTCATATTCTATGTCCTTTATTAGAATTAAAAAAATTTTCCTCTAAGTTCATGAATACTTGTTTAGTTCCTAGATGCTTTATAGTTTTGTCACTGAAGAAAATTGAATGTTATTTTTTATTACATTTCCTAATTGGTTATTGCTGGTATAGTAAAATACTAGTTGGCTGTTTTTGTTTTTGTTAGGTTGATCTTGTTCAACCTGCTGAACACCATGGCTGGTTCTAATGGTCTCTGTTTTCTGTTCATTTGTCTAAGTAGATGATTATATCATCTGGAACTCAGTTTTAATTTGCCCCTTTCAATCTTTTTTGTATTTTATTAAAGTATCATTGATAAACAATCTTATGATGATTTCATGTAAACAACACGGTGGTTTCAGCAATCACTCATATTACCAAGACCTTACCCCCTCTATTGTCATTACTGTCTATCGGGGTAGTAAGATGTTACAGAGTCATTACTTGTCTTCTCCATGCTGTACTGCCTTCCCCGTGAGGTACTACCTATATTGCGATTGCGAATTATAGTGCCCCTTAATCCCCTTCTCCCTCCCCACGTACCCTCTCCAACCCCTCCCCTTTGGTAACCACTAGTCCCTTCTCAGTGTCTGTGAGTCCACTGCTATTTTGTTCCTTCAGTTTTGCTTTGTTTTTATACTCCACAAATGAATGAAGTCATTTGGTATTTGTCTTTCTCTGCCTGGCTTATTTCACCAAGCATAGTACCCTCTACATCTATCCATGTTGTTGTAAATGGTAGGATTTCTTTTCTTTTTTATGGCTGAATAATATTCTATTGTATACATGTACCACATCCTCTTTATCAATTCACCTATGGGTGGACTCAGGTTGCTTCCCATATCTTGGTTTTTGTAAATAGTGCAGCGATAAACATAGGGGTGCACCTGTCTTTTCAAATCAGGGATCTTGTTTTCTTCAGGTAAATTTCTAGGGGTGGAATTATTGGGTCAAATGGCATTTCTACTTTTAGTTTTTTGAGGAACCTCCATATTGCTTTCCACAATGTTTGAACCAGTTTACATTCCCACCAACAGTGTAGGAGGGTTCCCTCTTCTCCTCATCCTTGCCGGCATTGCCCCTTTCAATCTTTGCACTACTTATTTTTTTAATCCCTTGTATTATTGATCAAGACCTGCAGGACTTTGTCAAACAGAAAGGGTAATAGTGAACATCTTCATCCTTTTCCCAATCATAAAAAAGATGAGCCTAAGACTTCTTCACTAAGTATAAGAATTTCTTCTAATCTTTGTTTGCTAAATGTTCTTATTGTAAGTCAGTGTTGAACCTTATCAAATGCTTTTTAAAATTATTGATTGAAGTAACCATATCCTTTATTTATTTAGTCTATTAATGTGGTAAGTTACACTGGTGGATTTTCTAATATTAAAACACTTGCATTCTTGAGATAAACACTTGTATTCTTGTCCTTGTTTGTGATATATTACTCTTTAAACACACTTTTACATTTGGTTAAGTAATGTTTTACTAAGGATATTTACATTTATAGATGAAATAGGCCTATAATACTCTTCTTATATTATTCTTAACTGATATCATAGGCAAGATTACCCTAATCTCACAAAATGAGCTGACCTTCTCCAAGATCCTTATCTCAACTGTACACTCCAGGCTTAACCATAAGAAACCATCTGGCCCATCCTCTTATTTCCTAAGAAGGCAAAATATCATCACCCCTATTTTATAGATGAGACAATTGAGGCCCAAGAATAAATTCCTGAATGAGGCAGAATTAGAACTTGGAATATTTTATCTGCCTTGGACCTGTACTTCTTGTTCTGACCAATAATATAATGATCAGCTTTTGAGTAATAACACACAATATTAAAATAATACTGCAAGTTTCCAAAGCTCATTTATTTGTCAGTTTTCCAGAGTGCAAAATACATTTTCCCATAGAAACAAACGAGTTGGCTGGGTTGGCATACCAGATTGCTAAATTATCATATCAACCGTCATCCTCATGCTGTAGTGTATATCCCCTAAGCTGACCCAGTCTTCCAACCAGATTTGATCTTTCAAACTCTTGCACTGTGACCTCTGGACTCAATGTCTGTCATTGTCTTTTTATATCCAGCTTCTTTTCTGAACGTTCCTTTACTAGATCTTACTGAAACCTGGCTATCTTGGAGCACACGCTACCCAGCAGCTCTCCTAATAAGGCTTAGTTTGGTCTTATTTTACATAACTCAGGGTCTGGCGCTGGGAGTGTTGTTTCCCAATGCTACTTCTGGACCATTATTCTTCCTTCATCCTTCAAAATCCTCTGCTCTTTTGAAGTTCATATCTGGAAGTGTGTATCACCCACTACTTCTAATTATTGTTGGCACCTTCCAGCCTAGTCATTCACCTACATTCACTGGTAACTTTAGCTCCTGGATCATCACACTTTAAATCATCTTCCTCTTTACACCTATGTTCCTATTGCCATTGTTGGCTTCAAAATCCGTTGGGGTGCTCCATCTAATTGCAGCCTCTCAGCTCAGTCTCATCTCCAGTGATCTTTCTCTTTGGCCTTTACCTTAGGCTTTGTCGTCTCCAAAAACAACCTCCTCCAATTTATTGGATTCAAGCCTCCCACCTCTGATGAGCACTTCCTAGCTTTCCAGCTCAGGTAGTCATGTATCCCCATGCCTTTCACCCCATGGAGACTTCTAAACCATTGACTCCATCAGTTTTTCACTATCTACCAACACTTTATTCTCCTTCATACCCAATTTATATCCATGATCTAACACATAAAACACCCTTTATGCAAATACCTTAAAATCCTTTCTCTCTTTTTTCAGCAAAACCCCAACCTTGGTTGATTCTAACCACTCATGTATGTGCCCCTTGTACCCAACTGTTTATTTGAAGGCTACTACAGCAGGAAGTTCACAGTGATGCTGACTGGTCACACTTTAAATCAGTGGCTCCTAACAGGGACTGATTTTCTTCCTCCCTCACTGGGACATTTGGCAATGTGTGGAGACATTTTTAATTGTCATATTTGGGTTTTGGATGGCTTTTACTGGCATCTAGTCAATAGAAATCAAGGATGCTGCTAAATACCCTATACGGGACAGGACAGTCACCCATAACAAAGAACTAGCTGGCCCCAAATGTCAATAGTGCTGAGGTTGAGAGATCCTGATTTAAATTAATATTACAAGTCTCAAAGGGCAACCAACACAGGTTCTTAGCACTTATTATGCCCTGTAACTTGCTTCTGTCATGGCTGGCTTGTTATTTAATAGTCACTTCCTAGAAAGGTCTCCCTGACCTCACTTAAAGTGGACCCAACCTTGTCATATTCCCATTTTATTGCCTCCAAACATGCACTATTTGGTTTATGCCTTTATTGCCTGTTTCCTCCCTCTAGAATCTATGTTACATGAGCACAGTATCCTTATCTATTTTGTTTACTGCTGTATCCCTAGTGTAAAGCATGGTCCCTGGTATATTACACAGATACTCAGAAAATATTTTTGAATAAGTGGAGGAAAATATTGTTAATTTGCAATGTATTCATTCATTCATCAAATACTTATTGGCGAAAGAACCCAGACACACCTCTACTCTCTTGGAACTTCTAATACAGTGGGAAGACCGACACTGAATGAATTACCACACCAAGTGAATAGTTTCAAACAGTGATAAGAGCTTTGAAAGCAAAGTACAAGTAGTGGTGAGAGCATTTAGCAGGTGATCTGACTCAGTCTGGAGGGAGGGAATCAGGCCAGGCTTCTGAGGAGAAAGGATATTTGAGCTAATAGCTGAAGGATGAGGGGGTTAGAAGGGTAGAGGAAGGTGGGTGGGATAAATGGAGAAGAGCATGCAGGCCTAGAGAACAGAATATGCACAGGCACTTTGGTGAGAAGGAACAGAGTATGTTTCAGGAACAGAGAGCTGTGTGGCCACAGCACGGGGTCTGGTAAGCCCTGGTGTGGCACTTATTAGCCAAATCCAATGAGGGAAATGGAACAAAATAGTGCCATTGGAAGATTCTAAGGGTTTTAAATGGGAAGTGATAAGAGCTAAGTTTGAAAGGGAAAAAAAAGTCACTTGCAGAGAATAGATTTTAGAAGGACAGGCAGGGAAGCAGGGATTGGTTTGGAGGCAGTTGCAGAGGTGATGGTGTTAGTGATCTTGGAGAGAAGTTGGAGATACTACTGAGAAACATGGAATTTTACAGCTAGTAAGTAAGCACCTTAAAAAAAAAAACTCACCATTTACCAAAAGTAGAAAAATAAAAATGGATAACAAATTGTTCACTAAAGTGTCCATATTACAGAAAAGCTGACCAATTAGCTTAGTATGAGGCCCTTTAATGAGTTTATTGAATAAAAGAAGGAAAGACAGAGAAATGTTTGAAAGAGAGGAACTAAGCTGGAAAACGTGAGAGAACAGGTAAAAAAGGGAGAGAGAAAAATGAAATGAGAGAGAGACAGTAGAAAGGTGTGTGCCTGAGGCATGAGGAGGTGGGAAGAGAGGTAGGTTGGGAGGAAGCTGGGCAAGAAGTGGAGCAGCAATGTACATCCAGGAAGATGAAAAGAAGGACTAACTAGTGACGCTGGGTCCTAGCGCACTGGTGGTGGCGTGCAAAGGCAGACTGGGGGCGGGGGTGGAATAGGTGGGAGTCTGCCGGCTGAAAAAGGCCGCATGAGAGTCTGATGTTGGGAGGACAAACCCGAGCAGGCATTGCAAAAACAGGCAGGGCCTGGCTGGGGATGAGGGAAAGGTAGGGACAGGTCTGGAAAGACTCCAAGAGAGGGGAAGGATGGGAGTGGCCAGGACTCTGACCTAGGCCTTACCCTGCTCCCCACCCTCCTCTGGCTTCTGGCCTCAGAAGTTTCTTCCTTCGGCTTTAAGGACCCTTGCTGTGCAAGAAGGACCCAGACTTGAAGTCATGTCGGGGATTGGAATGGGGGGCCAAGAAGAGGGGGTGTTGGAGCGCCACGGGAGTCTGTTGGAGGGCAGGCTGGGAGGGCCACGGAGAGTTGTGGGGGCAGTGGCTCCGGGAGCTGAGACGCCAAGCAGGCTGCTGAAGTGGGGAGTTCTGAGGGACTGGAGCCAGGGACCCAGAAGGTGGAACCTGCTAGGAGGCTGATGAAAGAGAAGAGCAAAGTGTGGGGGCAAAAGCAGGACGGGACAAAGAGATCCCAGAGTAGAAGCCAAGAGTCTCTGCGGGGGGGAAAAGGAGGAGCCAAGGCTGGCCAGGGGCCCCCCCGCCCGGTGGCTCCGCAAAATCCCAGGCGCACCTGTTGGCGAAAGAGGAAGGCGCATCCTGGTGCCAGAGGGAACCCCAGTCCAGGGGTGCTGACTCTGAGCTTGGAATTCCGGAGAAGTCTCCACATTCTCCCCACCTGTGGTCAAAGCCCCACAAGTGAAGGGGCGTGACCCTGCTGCTCAGGTTTCTTCCTCTTTTCCTGGGCAAGGACGGGGGAACGCTAGGATTTCCGGCTCAGGTGAGTGTCCCTTCGGTGACGTCAGGTCACTCTCGGCCGCCCCTCCGGTTCCGCCCCACCCCGCGCTCCCGGTGCTCGCGGGGGCGCGCCTCAGACGCCCTGCATATATACTCAGGTGCGCGGCACCTGTTCGCCCGCACCTTCCCTCTCCGCTGAGCGACCTATCCCTCGCTCTGCAGCTTCGTGCCGACAGCCCAGGGCACTCTGGGGCCTTCCAGCACCCAGGACCGCGCCTATATTGTCCCCTTACCTTTTGTTTGGGTAGGGTCGCCGTGAGCACCGGAGGAAACCGCCTGACCTTCGCGGATCGCTTTTGTTGGCCACAAGTCCCCGCGGGCCGTAGCCTGTTCGCTGTGCTGTGAGACCCTCGCTTCGCCTGGAGGGATCGATTTGTGTTTACCTCGGGTGACGAAAAGATTTGCAGGCACTCAGCCAAAGACTTTTCTGCCTTGTTGGGTGACTTAAAACTCCACCCCAAGTTGTCTTTTGTGGAGTTGGCCCCCAAGTTTGGTTTAACTGCAGGGTCGCCCACCCGGCGTCCCCAGCCTTTATTGAGGGCGGAAATGGCCAATTCGGGCCTTCAGCTGTTGGGCTTTTCCATGGCTCTGCTGGGCTGGGTGGGCTTGTTGGCGTCCACCGCCATCCCGCAGTGGCAGGTGAGCTCCTACGCGGGCGACAACATCATCACAGCCCAGGCCATGTACAAGGGGCTGTGGATGGACTGCATTACCCAGAGCACGGGCATCATCAGCTGCAAAATGTACGACTCGGTGCTCGCCCTGCCGGGTAAGACCGCGGGACCGACGGGGCGGACGAGCCCAGGGCCGCGGTTGAGGGGTGGAGTGCGGAACAGGGAGGCCCCACAGCCCGACGCTCTGGGTTGCTCGGGAGCTGGCAGAGAGAGGAGGCGGCGGAAGTGGTCGCACTGGGGCAATGAGGCTGGGCAGGAGCGGGCCCTAGTCGTGGCGGCTGCACGTGGGCGCGCACCCCGGACTG